>NC_081290.1:4691363-4994393 GCF_030435805.1 Mustela lutreola | reverse complement strand
GGGTAAGACCACCTCTTTTATGTGCAGAAGGGGTTTCCGCAGACTGGGGTAGCACCGCAGTTTGGAATTAAGAGGAAGGTGGTGTCTTACCTTAAAACATAAACCTCAAGGCAGAGTTAAGAACATCATAAGATAACCTGCTATGACTTCTTGCCTGTGTTTCTTTTGAACTGTGGAAGTTTTTATTGTTAGCCTATCGTTAAAAATTTTTCACCAACACGCATAATTCTCTTTGTTTATCCCACCATTTAATTTAAAGTCTGATCTAACAATATAGCGACCAGGTGTTTGTATGAGTCAGGGGCCTGTCAGGAAACAGATGGCAAACTCAGAGTTTAACCAGAGAGGTTAAAAGGGAAACTATTTACCTAAGTGTGGGCAGGGTTGAGGGATGTTGAAATAAACATCGAGGAGATAGGAAGGGAACCAATGCCACCCCAGGTCTGAAGAGACAAGGGGAAACACGGCGTTATTAGAAATGAGGTGAGAGGCAGAGCTAGGGAAGGAAAGCTGCCTGGAAGAAGCAGGGGCCATCGACAAAATGCAGCCACCTCCGGAGCGCAGCTACCTCCGGAGCCACAGCTACCTCCGGAGCCGCAGCAAACAGAGGGAGCAGGGCAATACACTGGCTTCTCTTTCTTCCTGTACTCTGCCTCTTGCTGGAGCTCCCTACCAGTAGCCCTAGTGAGAAGCTGGAGGCAAGGGAGCCCAGGAGGTGCCCTTTAAAAGGGTCAGTCTCTAAGGGTACACCTAGCAGGGTGAACAAAAGTGAAAAACAAATGTGTCCAGTGGCAAGTGGAGTATAATCAGTATAATACCCCATTAAAACAAGACATTTTCTGTCATTTACCAGATTATAGCAAGGAGGAAAAAAAAATCTGTTAGGAAAAAATGAGTAAAGATAATGACATATTTTTGTAGAGTGTGGATTTGTGCCAACATGATAAGGACAGTTGTTTCTTTCTAATCTGCTAAGTAGTTTCTTTCTAATCTACTAAGTTATTTGAAAGAGGTAACATAAATAACAAAAGAGGGTTAGCCAGTGAATACAATTCATTCAGATTTTGCAATGAATTGCGATAATGCCTTCTTGTAGATAAACGAAAGATACTTAATTCTCATGGAATAAGGAATAGAGTAAATAGTCATAGGTAACTTGGTAAGATTTGGCAAATTAGTAAGAAAACAAGTGAAGAAAAAGAAAGAGACAAACAAACTAAAAAAACAACCCACAGACTCTTTTTTTTTTTTTTCTTTAAATATTTTATTTGTTTGACTGAGAGAGAGAGTACAAAGCGGGGGGAGCAGCAGCCATAGAGAGAAGCAGGTTCCCCACTGAGCGGGAGCCAAATGTGGGACTCGATCCCAGGACCCTGGGATCATGACCTGAGCGGAAGGCAGGCACTTAATCAACTGAGCCACCTGGGCACCTCAAAGCCACAGATTCTTAACTATAGAGAACAAACTGGTGGTCTTCAGGGGCTGAGTGAAATAGGTGAGGGGAATAAGAGTTCAGTTCCCATGGGTGCCGGGGTGGCTCAGTGGGTTAGGCTGCTGCCTTCGGCTCAGGTCATGATCTCAGGGTCCTGGGATCGAGTCCTGCGTCAGGCTCTCTGCTCAGCAGGGAGCCTACTTCTCTTCCTCTCTCTCTGCCTGCCTCTCCATCTACTTGGGATTTCTGTCAAATAAATAAATAAATAAATAAATTGTTAAAAAAAAAGCGTACAGTTCTCATGACGAGCACTGAGTAGTTTACAGAATTGTTGAATTCCTCTGCTGTACATCTGAAATTAATGTAACACTGTTAAATAGACTGGAATTAAAATAATAATAATGATAATTTAGCGAATTAGACAAGGATTTCAGATTACAATGGACCCTCAACATGGATTTGAACTATAGGCAATTTTTTTTTATAAGTACGGTATAGTACTGTGAATGCATTTTCTCTTCCATATGATTTTCTTAGTGGCATTTTTCTCTAGCTTCTGTTACTGCAAGTATACAGTATATGATACATGTAAGTATGAAATGTGTGCAAATCAACCACTGATGTTATCCCTAAGGCTTCTAGTGAACAACAAGCTATTAATAGTTAAGCTTTTGGGGAGTGAAGAGTTACTCATGGACTTTGGACTCTACAGGGGATTGGCACCCCTAACCCCCACATTGTTCAAGGATCAACTGTAATTCAACTAATAGTTAAGAGATAGGGTCCATGTGCCATATTTCAATCTGTGACCTGGAATTAGATATTTTATAAAGAGACACAAGGGGAAAAAAAACAGCTAACCTTGGCCCAAGGAAATCTAGGAAAATCAAACATTGGACGAGACCTAACAAACTTCTTAAACGGGCAACATCGTTGTAAAAAATAATCATAGTTGCCTGTCTTCTCCTCAGATGGCTGTGTACATGCTCCTGGTGTTTTCCAGATGAAGGGTGAGCTAGAGCCGTGGTATTTCTCTGCCATTAGGACCCCACTAGTACCGACTGGATCTATGCCTCGCCCTCCAGTGCTCTTGAGCTCTGGATGGGTGCACTGGTTCTTTGCAAGGGTGTGTCGCCCTGAGCGGTTCCCAACACACTTGCTACTGCATTGTGTGTGTCCTTTTGTCCCCTTCTGCTGCTTTTGGTTCCTTTCTGGGTGTCAGACCATCGCTGCCCTGTGTGTCAGACCCTGGCCTGCTGCATTCAACAATGTGTCTGCTGTCGTCTTTGTTCCCTGGCTCCTGTAAACAAATCCTGGGCTCCCGGGTCCCCACATGGTTTTGGGGAAATGTCTCTTTTACACGTTTCTTTTGCCTCCCTGCCCAGGGGGTAACTCTCATGCTTGGCAGGCTCTGGGGGTAGGCAGGGCCCTGAGGCCCACACTCAGGCTTGCCTTCTCTCCATAGTGGTGCGGTGCGCCGTCTCCCTCAAAATGCTCTCACCTCCCTCCTTCCCAGGAACGCTCCTCAGAGCCAAGCAAAGATGCCTGCAGCTCTTCTGTCTGTCCAACCGGTAGGCACTCAGCTTGGGGTAAGTGGAGCCCTCCTACGACACAGAAGCCACTTCCTCAGTCTCTTCTGTGTGCCACAGCAGTGGTGAGTTGCGGTAACTCAACAAAAATCCCCGCTCGCTGTCAGCCTCCTCTGATAGTGGGACACAGGGAACCGGGGCATCCTACTCCCCCTGCATTTCTGCAGACCTCTTTCTAGAGAGTTCGGGAAAGCAATGCATTCTTGTGTTTTTTTGTTGTTGTTGTTGTTGAAGAATTACATGTTTTATATCAGTTCTGGTGGTACCAACCACTTGAGGACCTAGATCACTACAGTTGAAAATAAATGTTATTTAGGAACCTGTCTGACCTTATTTCTAATCCCAGCCATTCCTCTTTTCTTTTGAGCTTTGGGGAAATTTATTAGTTTTCCTCAATGCAATTTCCTTTTCCTGATGGATGAAGATACTTGCTTCCTTTCCCTGGGCCTGTGCGTCTCTTTGATCTCTGTTCGCTTGGGTTAGAGCTCCACCATCTCTCCTAGGGGAGTTAGAAGCACCTTTTATTTGTCAATTAAAAATTAAACTTTGACAAGTATTCATAGTTGTTTAGCATAAATTAACAAGATATCACAGCCTCTAAGGAATTGCAATGGAGAATCACGTTCCACGAAAATGTCGAAAATGCCGTCATGCCTATTTTCAGATGGAAAGACAAAGGCATTGAGTGGGGACATAACCTGCAAGCGATGACTAAGCCAGGAAAGAGCCTGACCTGAAACTCTGGTTGCTTCTTTTTTTTTTTTTTTTGAGATTTTAGTTATTCATTTGACAGAGAGACACATCAAGAGAGGGAACACAAGCAGGGGGAGTGGGAGAGGGAGAAGCAGGCTTCCCACCAAGCAGAGAGCCGGATGTGGGGCTCAATCTCAGGACCCTGGGATCATAACCTGAGCCGAAGGCAGAGAGGCTTAATGACTGAGCCCCCCGGGCGCCCCTGAGCCTCCTTCTTGCTTGTTAAACGTTCCTCCCCTCGGAGTCTCTTTCCTTCCCACCCCTCCCCCCTACTATTCTACCTCTGCCATTTGACAACTAAGGAAGAAGAGAGACGCTAACCCACTTCCAACCATAGAGAGTCTGTTAGACGGACTAAGGTAATTGAGACAAAGATGAGATGCTACTGTACATGGGTGAATATTGGAATATTAATTTAGACTCAATATTTTTCAGATAAAATGACTAAGAAATAATTCCCAAGATCCCCTAAAAACCTGGGACTCATTTCCTGAAGCAGTACAAAGGAGATGTCCGGAGAGAGAGAAAGATCTTGTTTCCCCGAAGACTAGGGCTTGAACTCAGCTTCAGTTTGACCTTATCTAAAAGAAAGGCAGGACCTGACAAAAGGGCAACAACAAAATGTCAAGTTCACTTCTAAGTCTGCAAAACAATAAAGCCACACAGTACAAAAGGGAGGAAGAGAGTCACATCCTCTCAGTTACTTACAGCCTCCTCTTGTGGGTTGGGCACACTCTTCTGTAAAAATAAAACATTTTCCTGAGAATTGCTTTGTTGGTATTGTTACTTTTCTCAGAGTTATCAAGTGTTTAAAATACACAGTTCCAGGGACACCTGGCTAGCTCCGTCACTAGGGCAGGTGACTCGATCTCAGGGTCATGGGTTCAAGCTCCACATTGGGTATAGAGATTACTGAAAAAAATAAGTAAACTTAAAATTTTTTTTTTAAAAAGTTGGGTAAGAGAGGCCCTCAAAAATAAATTTAAAAAAGTAAAATTGCATTCTATATTTAGATAAACATTTCAAGCAAGTTTTACCACCGCACGCATTGAAGATAAAAATTAACTCTAATTGGTGTTTGGTTGGTGCTTGTGACTTCCACACTTGGCTTTGAAGATCAAAAAATAATACATATGTGCTTACATGTTATTTACTTTCTCCCACACACTCTGATAATATCTGGCCATTTTCTAATTTAAAACATCAAAAATATTGAGTCATGGGGGTATGTCTGTTTAGACACCAGAGTTTCAGGGCAGTGAAGCAGGAGGAGGGTGTGGAGGAGGGAGTGACGGTCAAAGACACAGAGCTGGTACTAGGCCCTAACACTCGCTGTGTGCCCTTCAGCAAGACACTAACTTCCTGGAGCCTCGGCTTGTTTATTTATAAAATGGGAATTAAGTAAGATAAGATATGTATGGTGCTTAGTGCAGAGTCCAGCCTGAAGTATGTGTGTGGTACGTGGACAATAGTGGTTACGAATGTCGTGTACGAAGCCAGCCAGCCTGGGCTGAGATCTCAACTCGGGCAAGCTACTTAACCTCCAGTGCCTCTGTTCCTTCATCTGTAAAATGAGAATAACTATAGGGCCTATCGTATCAGGTTGTTGTGAAGATTTAAACAGTTAAAATATGTAAACCCTTTAGGAAAGTGCCTGGCACACAATACGTGTTCAAGAAGTGTTAGCCATTCTTCTTCTTCTAAAATTGTTTTAATGTAGTAGCCACATGTGGCTATAGAGCATCTGAAATGCACTTAGTCCTAGTTGTGATACACTCTACGTGTAGAATATATATAGAACCTCAAAGCATTAAAAATAAAAAAATCTCAATATTTCCTTTTATTTTTTTTTTAAAGATTTTATTTATTTGACAGACAGAGATCACAAGTAGGTAGAGAGGCAGGCAGAGAGAGAGGAAGGGAAGCAGGCTCCCCGCTGAGCAGCAAGCCCGACATGGGGCTCTATCCCAGGACCCTGGGATCATGACCTGAGACAAAGGCAGAGGCTTTAACCCACTGAGCTGGCCAGGTGCCCCATATCTTTATATTTTTATATTATATGCTGAATGGATATTATAAATATATTGAGTTAAACAAATTATAAAAATGAATTTTGTGTCTTTTTACTTTTTTAGAGTAGCTACTGGAAAACTTATAAGTACATATGTAATTCTCATTATATTTGTATTGGACACAGGTAATTCTAAAAAAAAATCTTAAAGCAAGAAGTTCATCTTTTTGGTTTGGCTCAAATCTGGGATACTTGTGGTATGTTTTTTGTCATAACTGAAGAAGTACTGAGGAGAAGCAAAGGAGTTACAGTGTCCTAAGTGAAGCCATTAGAAGTTGCTGCAGTTTTAGGTTGTGTTGATTTTTCCAGGAGTAATACTCCTTTCTCCTCTGAAGTGTTTTGTTCCATTGTGGGATTACATATTAAGAGAGACATAGGGCATCTAGAATATATCCTTGGTAAGCCTCCGAGGAACATGAGAAGTTTTCATCGCCATGCCATGGAAGAGAGGAACTGTGGGTGGGTAAGAATATGAGCATTTAAGTGAACATCTAATATGAACTCAGCTAAGTGAGGAGAAGACGTCAGTGGCATGACAGCGTCACTGAACACCAGGGAGCAGACTTGCCATGTGGAAATGGAATTGGAAATGGAATGACCCAAAGGGTTCAAGTGGGTCCAAGTTAGAGGGAAGATGATTTCAGCTCTAATATAGGGAGCAGCCTTAACAATTAGAGTTATCCAAAAATGGAGTGAACTACCTTGCAGAATATTCAAGATTTTGCCACCATAAATTTAAGCAGAGAATTATAGATAGGGATTAATACATCAGGTAGATAGAAAACCTCAGAAGCTTTTCAAACTCTGAGATTCCATGGTTAAGGCTCTGCCACTAATTCTGGTAGAGAGCTGCTGATTCATGCATCATGACCAGAATAACTGGAGTTCCATGATTTTTTTTTTAAAATATTTTATTTATTTATTTGACAGAGAGAGATCACAAGCAGGCAGAGAGGCAGGCAGTGAGAGAGGAGGAAACACGCTCCCTGCCGAGCAGAGAGCCCGATGCGGGGCTCAATCCCAGGACTCCGAGACCACGACCGGAGCTGAAGGCAGTGGCTTAAGCCACTGAGCCACCCAGGCGCCCCGAGTTCCATGATTTTAATTAGTTGTTTTTTTTTTTTTTTAAGGTTTTTTAATTTATTTGACAGAGAGGTCACAAGTGGGCAGAGAGTCAGGTAGAGAGAGAGGAGGAAGCAGACTCCCCTCTGAGCAGAGAGCCCGATGCGGCACCTGATCCCAGGACCCTGAGATCATGACCTGAGCCGAAGGCGAGGCTTAACCCACTGAGCCACCCAGGTGCCCTTGTTTTGGTTGTTTGTTTAGAAGATACAGAAGTTGGCTGGTACTAGCTCAAGCAAGCAGAGGTTATTGTGGGGATATATGGTAGATAGGGATCTCATAAGAACGCCGGAGAGTGATAGTGATACAGCAGACTTGACAGAAACTGTAACAGGAACTGAAGCTGCATCTGCTCTCTTCCTCTCAGAGGCCGGCTGGTCTCTTCTTGCAGGATAACCGTCTTCCTCCACAACCTCGTTCCGGTCTCTTCTTGAAACTGACTGGCTTCACGCAACTCTGTGCCTGCGCCATGTCTGCTCACTGATCATTTCAGCTTGTCTTTCAGAGCTTCTCTAGCCTTGAATCTACTCATGACCTTACTCAGGTTCTCCTACCTGAATGTTTCAGTCTTTCATTTTCCCCAATTCCAGTTTTAAGAGAAAAAGAATTGTCCTAGTTTTTTTCTAGCTAGATCACTCTCTACAATATAGATGGACATTCCTTGGGTCAGATAGCTTCAACCGGTCCAGATAGCTGGGGTTGGGGAATTTTATTTATGTGGGAGGGGAAGTTTCCACCAGAAACAGATGTGGGTGGGGCAGGGAGTTATTGATATTTCTGGTATCTCTACTGAGAGATGAAGGTCATGGAGTTTATACCCAGAAATTTGGGAATCCACTTCAGTTTATTCTGTGTATTTTTTTCTTGTAAGAAGGCATTTTGTAAAATGAACATATAATGTATTATTTGCCTCAGGGATACAGGTCTGTGAATCATCAGCATTCTGTGTATTAAGAAGAGGGAGCCTAGTCAAAAGATTCTGTTTGAGACTAATGATACAAATATGAATTTTATTCTAGGATGTGTTCTAGGAACTTGTAATTCAAAGCATGGTTCATGGACCAACCGCATTAACACTGCTTAGGAGCTTGTTGGAAATCAGAAACTCAGGCTCCATCCCAGACTACTAAATTAGAATCTACATTTTAATAAGATTCCCAAGTGATCTGTATTCACATTGAGGTTTGAGAAGTGTCGCTCTAGGGTAAGTTGGTCTGGTTTAGGTCTTTTAAGTTACCAAAGGCTTTTATCAGGAAATTTCCAGTAGTATGCTCTAGCCATAAAAGAACCAAGTGCTAAGGGGCCAAAATTCTGTGAGTTGGTTGATTTTATGTAGCGCCAGGTGTTAGACATTCACCAACATTCCACTGGACAGCTCTGAATCTCCTAGTTCAATCCAGTTCAATCCTGAGTTAAAATAGCCTCCCGGGGGTTGTGGGACACAGTAACTCCCATATTGGCTGAGTGTGGAGCAAGACAAAATGAGTTCTAATTTCTCACCAAATTCTCTACCTTATGACCAAGAAATTGTTATTCTAGATAGATGTTTCTGTATCAAAAAAAGTAATCCGAGTCTACAGTAAGCACAAAGAGGGAAGGCAATCAAGGACTTAGTGATGATACTTAAAATCCATATAGACAAATGGGCAGAGACCAGAAAATCTCCCAGCTGGCCGCTGGACAGATTTAGAGCAGAAACCCACATATGGAAGAGTAGTTTCTTATGGAGGAGAAGATAAGGTAGGTAGATTCTGGTCCTAGAGACATAAAACGTATGGGAGTTAATGGTTTTATTGCCTATATTATATGGAGTATAAAATTGTTAAACAAAACAACTCCAAGTTAATGACAGGTATGGATGCAAACGTTTCAGGGTATTACACAGGGAGTGATTTTTAAAGTGTGGTCTCTGGACAACTACACCAGTTTTCAGCATCACCTGAGAACCCATTATAAATACAAATTCACGGGCCACACTCGGGCCTACTGGATCAGAAACTCGGGGGTATAGAGCCCAGCAATCTGTTTTAACAAGCCTTCTGGGTGACTCTGATGCATACCATTGAAGTAGGAAATGTCATTGAGTTCCTTATTTTTGTCCAATATGAGAATCCACTTTCAACTTGAACCCAAAATGGGAACTGACTCTTCTTGCAAAGGAGTTTCCAGAACAACTGAAAGATGGTTGAAGAAAGCAGAGAGCACAGATCAAGGGAACTACAGGGCTAGGCAAATATTTAGAAGCTTTTCCCAGGGAAGTTAGCCAAGCAGGCCGCAGCTGGCATGTTGCCAAGACTCCTGGAGAGTATAACTTCCTAGAAATCAACTGGGAAAAGTTGTGTTTAAAGTGAACTTTAAGGAAGTGCATGGACACAGCCTAAAGACTTTCTGCAACTACTAATAAAAGTTCTGGTATGAAGAATGTGACATCCGAGCACATGAATCCTACGTGTATCAGCATGTACTATATTAAGAAATAAGCAGATAATGAAGAAAAGGTAACTGGACAGCATATTGATTTTGCCTTTCTGGTTAAGGGCTCCCACTGGTTCCTCAGTAATGACAAATTGTAACATTTAATGAGTGTTTACTCCGTGCCAGGTACTATAGTGAGTACCTCAACAAATTATCTCATCAGTCCCCTGTCCCAGATAAGAAAACCGAGGCCCAAAGAGGTGTATAGTAACTTGCCCTAGGTCACTTAGCTGGTAAGTGACGATGCTGAGGTTCAGACCCAGAAAGTCTGGTTCCAGAGCACCACTGCTTAACCGAAAGCTCTACTGCCTGTCTTTGGTGAGAAGTTCATTATATATTAAATATTTAGAGGCTGAAGAGTTTCCATTTCAGAGTGTGGATTTTGTAGTTTTTAATTAAGTCTCAAACTAAAGAACCTCTTGACATGTTGTTATTCAGCAATAACTGGATTCTGGATCCCATGTGATGGATGCCGTCCAGTTCTGGGGGTCCAAGTGGGCAAGGGGAGAGGTTGCACCTCTACTGCTTTAACGCGGCTGCTCTGACATGCACGGACACGCACGGACACGCTGCTCCGAGTCCCAGGATGAGGTGTTCACGGTACCTCCTTCTCACCTGAGGCACACAGGAGCACACAGACCGGCCAGATGACCCTGCGCACAGAAAAGGAGAGTTGCAGAGGCAAAGGAAAAGCACCTTTAATACCCTTTTTTGTCTGGAAATGGATTTGGTGAACTTGCCCCAAATCCTGAATTTAGCCTCAAATGAAATTAGATTTTTTTTTTTTTAAGATTTTATGTATTTACTTGCCGGAGAGAGTGCGCGAGGGCACAAGCAGGGGAGTGGCAGACGGAGGGGGGGGCAGGCGCCCCGCTGAGCTAGCGCCCCGCTGAGCTAGAAGCCCCCCGTGGGGCTCATCGTAGTGTTCCAGGATCACGACCTGGGCCACCCCGGGGTCCCATGAAACTCGTCTTTCAACCTCACGAGAGCAACGACCGTGTTGGTTTTGCCGCATCAGCGCGTCCGGGCGCGGCTTGACCCATGGCAGAGCCCCGAGTTCGTGAGAAAAGGGAGAAAGTGTTAACGGTAGATTCAAGTTCTCTGAGTGTGCGTGAGTATGTCTCTCTGTGTCCGTGTATGTGTCCGTGTGTCTCTCTGTGTCCGTGTGTGTGTCCGTGTGTCTCTGTGTGTCTGTCTGTCTGTCCGTGTGTGTGTCTGTCTGTCCGTGTGTGTGTCCGTGTGTCTCTCTGTGTCCGTGTCTATGTGTGTGTCCGTGTGTCTCTCTGTGTGTGTCTGTGTCCGTGTGTCTCTCTGTGTCTGTGTGTCTCTCTGTCCGTGTGTGTGTCCGTGTGTGTGTGTGTCCGTGTGTCTCTCTATGTCCGTGTATCTCTCTGTGTGTGTCCGTGTGTGTGTGTCCATGTGTCTCTCTGTATGTGTCCGTGTATCTCTCTGTGTGTGTCCGTGTCTCTCTGTGTCCGTGTGTGTGTCTGTGTGTCTCTGTGTGTTTGTGTCTCTGTCTGTCCGTGTGTGTGTCCGTGTGTCTCTCTGTGTCTGTGTGTCTCTCTGTCCGTGTGTGTGTCCGTGTGTCTGTGTGTGTGTCCGTGTGTCTCTCTGTGTCCGTGTGTGTGTCCGTGTCTCTGTGTGTCTGTCTGTGTCTCTGTCTGTCTGTCCGTGTGTGTGTGTCCGTGTGTCTCTCTGTGTCCGTGTCTGTGTGTGTGTCCTGTGTCTGTCTCTCTGTGTGTGTCCGTGTCCGTGTGTGTCTGTGTGTGTGTGTGTCCGTGTGTCTCTCTGTGTCCGTGTGTGTGTGTGTCCGTGTATCTCTCTGTGTCTCTGTGTGTGTGTCCGTGTGTCTGTGTGTCCGCGCACCCGCACCCGCACACCCGCACCTCGGAGGACCCGGCCTGCGGCCCGCGGGCGGCTCCAGACGGCCGCGGACGGCGTCAGGGAAAGCGGGCAGCGGCGTCACCCGCGATCCGGGGTTTCAGGCGACGGGATGCGGACACGGCGGCGGCGTCCGGGGAAGGACACGGAGTTGGTCTTCGTTCCGACCCCGGCGCGTCGCTGTGTGTGGAGCGCGGCCGCGGGCTGACAGGAGGCGTGTGTGGAGCGCGCGGCCGCGGGCTGACAGGAGACGTGTGTGGAGCGCGGCCGCGGGCTGACAGGAGGAGTGTGTGGAGCGCGGCCGCGGGCTGACAGGAGGCGTGTGTGGAGCGCGCGGCCGCGGGCTGACAGGAGGCGTGTGTGGAGCGCGGCCGCGGGCTGACAGGAGACGTGTGTGGAGCGCGGCCGCGGGCTGACAGGAGACGTGTGTGGAGCGCGCGGCCGCGGGCTGACAGGAGACGTGTGTGGAGCGCGGCCGCGGGCTGACAGGAGGAGTGTGTGGAGCGCGGCCGCGGGCTGACAGGAGGCGTGTGTGGAGCGCGCGGCCGCGGGCTGACAGGAGGCGTGTGTGGAGCGCGGCCGCGGGCTGACAGGAGGCGTGTGTGGAGCGCGGCCGCGAGCTGACAGGAGGCGTGTGTGGAGCGCGGCGCCTCGCGCGGTCCCGCAAACTCCGGCGACTCACGAGGCTGGGAACCGGACGACTGAAGTCGGTGATGCTCTCCGGCTTTGGTTTCTCGCGCCTCCCCGGGCTCTCTCGGTGCC
The DNA here is from genome assembly GCF_030435805.1 of Mustela lutreola. NCBI lineage: Eukaryota > Metazoa > Chordata > Mammalia > Carnivora > Mustelidae > Mustela > Mustela lutreola. The sequence goes on along the minus strand of NC_081290.1, from coordinate 4,982,308 downwards.
GTAACCGCACCGGCCTGAGCGCGGCCGAGGGCGCGGGAAAGAAGTAAACTGCACCGCCCGGGACTGCATCTCCCCGAAGCGCGGGTTCCTCCGAGGCTGCGTTGAGCGGCCGGCCCGGAACCGCGGAGCGCAGGTCCCAGCACGGAAGACGGACGGGAGCACCGCCACGGGGCCCCGGCGTCCGCCGCCGCGCGATTCCGGGCCGGCTCGCACGGCCGCCTCTGTCCCCGCCCCTTTTCCTCTTGCTCTTTCTAATCCTTCCCCCTCGGCCAATTCCGGGGAGGAACCCTTTTTAGATCCTTCCACGTGGAAGCGTAGGACGAATTTCGTCCACACCATCCGGAATGGCCAACATGGCGGCCGCCGTGAGAGGCCTCGGTAGAGGTAAAGCGGGGCGTCGTCCGGGCTTAGGCGGGACCGCAGCTCCGGTACGGGGGCCGCGGCGGTCAGCCGACGCTCCGAGCACGGTCTGCACTGGGGGCTCGAAACGCTTCTCAGGGCTCTGGGTTCTCCAGACAGTTGTTACTTAAAAGCGGTCCCACGGATCCTTCTCTTCTTCTGGCGCTGCCCTTCGGGGGAGTCGGGGAGGCGTGTGCCCGGCCAGCCCCGGCCACGCTCGGGGACGCGGCGAGGACGCGGCTGGGTCCCCAGCGGGGCGTGGGCCGCGCTCCGTGCGCAGGAGGAGCTGCGCTTAGCGATCCGCGTCCGTCAGCCCAGCCTGTTCCGGGTGGTTCGCGCCGTGGGAGCTCGTCGGGGCCGCACTCGGGTTCTTTTTTCCTTTTAAATAGTAGTTTTCATGAACACAGAACGTATTGTCAGCCCGGGGCGCGGGTCTGTGCATCGCCGGGTTTGCACACTCACCGTCGCGCACGACCCCCACGTCCGTGTCCACGACCCCCGCCCCCGGCCTCCCTCCGTCGGTTTTGTGACGTGAGGAGCCGCTTACGGTCGTCCCCTCCCGCTCCCCGGTGTTTCCTTCCAAGCCATTCGGATTCTCAGAAGGCGCGGCCGTGGTGGGCTTCGCCGCCGCATTGACGGTGCGGGGGCGCGGTGCGGGGATACGATGCGGGGGCGCGGTGCGGGGGTGCGGTGCGGTGACACGGTGCGGGGACACGATGCGGGGGCGCGGTGCGGGAGCGCGGTGAGGGGACACGATGCGGGGGCGCGGTTCGGGGACGCGGTGCGGGGACGCGATGCGGGGGCGCGGTTCGGGGACGCGATGCGGGGACGCGATGCGGGGGCGCAGTTCGGGGACGCGGTGCGGGGGCGCGGTGCGGGGACACGATGCGGGGACGCGGTGCGGGGGCGCGGTGCGGGGACACGATGCGGGGGCGCGGTGCGGGGACACGATGCGGGGGCGCGGTTCGGGGACAGGATGCGGGGGCGCGTTTCGGGGACGCGGTGCGGGGACGCGATGCGGGGGCGCGGTGCGGGGACACGATGCGGGGACGCGGTGCGGGGACGCGATGCGGGGGCGCGGTTAGGGGACGCGGTGCGGGGGCGCGGTGCGGGGACACGATGCGGGGACGCGGTGCGGGGGCGCGGTGCGGGGACACGATGCGGGGGCGCGGTGCGGGGGCGCGGTGCGGGGACACGGTGCGGGGGCGCGGTTCGGGGACAGGATGCGGGGGCGCGTTTCGGGGACGCGGTGCGGGGACGCGATGCGGGGGCGCGGTGCGGGGACGCGGTGTGGGGACACGATGCGGGGACGCGGTGCGGGGACGCGATGCGGGGGCGCGGTTAGGGGACGCGGTGCGGGGACGTGGTGCGGGGGCGCTTTCCCGGCGTGGCCGACCCGGCGGGCAGGACGGCGGCGCTGCCGCGGTTGCGGGCAGTTTTCCCCGCGCTCCCTGAGCCGCTGGTCGTGTTTGGGAGACGGGACCCGTACAGCGGCTTTGCTGGGCGGCCCGTCGGGCGGGGGCGCAGCCAGCGTCACGCCTGTTGGCGCAGGAACGAGTGACCCGCGGAGACCGCAGGAGCCTCGGGGCCGGTCAGGGCGGGCCGCACGCAAGCCGCGCTCCAGGCCAGGGACGGATCGATCGATCGATCGACTGATGTTTATTTATTTACTTTGTAACGACGTCCTAGTTTCTCTCTGCGCTTCTCGCGGGAGCGCCTGCTGCGAAGACGGAGTTCTCCGTGTGGCGAGTCGTTTACGACCCGGTGACACCGGCACGTGGGTCTTTACCGGAGAGACCCGGGCGGCGCTCTCCCTGGGCGAGAAGGCGCGTCTGTAGTCGGATAAACCGGACGCGACCGAAGACGAGCGTTCTCTCCGTGCCCCGTTTCCTCGTGCTTTCCGGGATTCCTCTCGCTCCCGATCCCGCGGTCGCTCCCGATCCCGGCGCGTCGCTCCCGATCCCGGCGCGTCTCTCCCGATCCCGGCGCGTCGCTCCCGATCCCGGCGCGTCGTTCCCGATCCCGCCGCGTCTCTCCCGATCCCGCGATCCCGGCGCGTCGCTCCCGATCCCGCCGCGTCGCTCCCGATCCCGGCGCGTCGTTCCCGATCCCGCCGCGTCTCTCCCGATCCCGCGATCCCGGCGCGTCGCTCCCGATCCCGCCGCGTCGCTCCCGATCCCGGCGCGTCGCTCCCGATCCCGCGATCCCGCCGCGTCTCTCCCGATCCCGGCGCTTTGCTCCCGATCCCGCCGCGTCGCTCCCGATTCCGCGGTCGCTCCCGATCCCGCGATCCCGGCGCTTTGCTCCCGATCCCGCCGCGTCGCTCCCGATCCCGCGGTCGCTCCCGATCCCGCGATCCCGGCGCGTTGCTCCTGATCCCGCCGCGTCGCTCCCGATCCCGCGGTCGCTCCCGATCCCGCGATCCCGGCGCGTTGCTCCCGATCCCGCCGCGTCGCTCCCGATCCCGCCGCGTCGCTCCCGATCCCGCGATCCCGCCGCGTCTCTCCCGATCCCGGCGCGTCTCTCCCGATCCCGCCGCGTCGCTCCCGATCCCGCCGCGTCGCTCCCGATCCCGCGATCCCGGCGCGTCGCTCCCGATCCCGCCGCGTCGCTCCCGATCCCGCGGTCGCTCCCGATCCCGCGATCCCGGCGCGTCGCTCCCGATCCCGCCGCGTCTCCCCACTTTGCTGGTTCCCCCTCCTCCGCCAGCCCCGCACCTCGCTGTGCCTCTGGGGCCGGGTCCTGTCTTGCGTCGCTGTGTCCCTTCTGTAGAAATCCGCTCCGCTGACGTCGCCCTCGTCTTCGGGCTCGGCTGTCTGCGTCTCCGATTTACTGTTAGAGTTCCGACCTCTTTTGAACTTTGGACTCTTGGGCTCGTGTGCGGATTCTCGCTCTGCACCTCGCACGGGTCTAAAGTCGCACTCCCGCAGCGTGCTCGTCCCCCGCGCATTGCATGGGAACTTCTTCCTTGGTCTGGGCCCAAACCTCCAACACCCTCCACTGCCTCCTTTCCTCACACTTCCCATTAATTAGTTGACAGATCCCATTGGTTCTACCCTTGGAATAAATCCAGAATCTAACTTCTCGCCACACTACAGCAGCTGCCTTGTACGCCGTTACTCTTACCTGGATTTCAGTCTGTGCTCCACAAGTAAAGTTGGTCCTTCAGGAACCCAAGTCATGTTACTCTTACGCTTGAAGCTCTGCGAGGCCTCCCCATGTTGCTTAGTCCTTAAAAATGGCCTATGGTTGTGCTGTCTTTATTGCTACCTACTGTTGAGCGCTTCAGATGTGGTTGGTCTGAACAGAATGTGTGAAAGACACATTAGATTTTTAAGGACTTAGTACCCCCAAAACTAAAATACCTGAATTTTTTATATTGGTAACATGTTGAAATGATAATATTTTGGGATATTAGCTGTAATATGTGTTAATCTTCATTAATTTCACTGGTTTCTTTTTTACCTTTTTTAAATGTGGCTCTTAGAAAATTTAAAATTATATATGTGGTTTATGTTCTACTTCCATTGGACAGCACTGGCCTAGGGTCTTCATATCATCTTGTGCCTGCCTTGGCCCCCAGCCTGCCCTTACCCAGTTGACCTCCCTGACCTCGTTTCTGGCTACCCTCCCCCGCGCTCTGTGCGCTCTAGCCACACTGCTTCCTTGTTCCCTGATCAACACCAGGAACATGTCTGCCTTGGGAAGACTTTCGCCAGATGGGATGAGCATTCAAGATCCTTTTTCTAGGTCTTTGTGTGACTGATTTTCTCATTTCTTTCAAGTCTTTGCTCAGGTGTCACGTTTTGATGAAGCCTACCTTAACAATCTTACTTAAAAGTGCAGCCCACTTTCCCCTTGACTCTCCATTGTAACCACTGGGTCCCCCCCATCACTACCATTTTGTGTTTATTAGTGTTGTCTCCCTTCACTGGGACGTAAGCTCCACAGGGACAGGGATTTTTGTCTGTTTGTTCACTAAATGTTTAAAGTGGTGCTAGCACGTTTCGTTGGCATATTGTGCAGAAGAATGAATAAATCAGTGGATCTACATCGCAATGCCACCCCTCTGCCATGTGTTGTAACTAATAATACTTAAAGTAATTCGAATGCAGTTTTTGCTTTCATCTGTTCAAATTTCCTTCCTCCATTCAGTGATGGCGAGTAAGCTGTACATGTCCCCTCCCCGTGATGCTTATCTTTTATGAGGTGCAGGCATGAACTGGTTAATTATTTTCTTTGATTACAATTGTTGGAAGTGATGTGAGGGACAAGGACAGGGCGCTGTAGGAGTGTTTGTGAGAGACCTAGTCTGTCCTGAGTCTTCAGGGAAAACTTCTGAAGAAGTAGTTTAACAGAGTCCCTGAAAGATCATTGGCTAATTAGGAATTAGCTACGGAAGGGGGAGTAGAAGGTGATGGCGAGAATGTTATAGATGGAGGGAAGATTATATTTGAAATACCAAAGTGGTTAAAAATTACAGCGTGTCGGGGCGCCTGGGTGGCTCAGTGGCTTAAGCCTCTGCCTTCGGCTCAGGTCATGATCTCGGGGTCCTGGGATCGAGCCCCGCATCGAGCTCTCTGCTTGGCAGGGAGCCTGCTTTCCCCTCCCCGTCTGCCTGCCTCTCTGCCTACTTGTGATCTCTGTCTGTTAAATAAATAAATACAGTCTTAAAAAAAAAATTACAGTGTGTTTAAGAAACTGAAAGGATGGGGTGCCCGGGTGACCCACTCAGTTAAGTGTCTCCCTTTGGCTCAGGTGATGATCCCAGAGTCCTGGAATTGAGCCCCGCCTGGGCTCCCTGCTCAGCCCAGAGCCTGCCTCTCCCTCTGCCACCCCCCCCCCGTCACGTGTCTGTGCGCGCACACTCGCGCGTGTGCTCACGCACACACACGTTCTCTCTTTGTCTCGGTGTCTGAAATAAAATCTTAGGGGAAAAAAAAAAGCTGAAGGGAGGCCAGTGTATTTGAAGTACAGCAAGCGTGAGAAAGAGTTGTGTTAGATCCAGTTCACTATAGGTTAGAAGTACCTCATGGAGGACCTTGTTAGGAAGTTCTTCAAAGAACACGGGGAAGCCATCCAGGTGTTTTAAGGATGTGATGGTATTTTCATTTTTAAATGACCCCTCTTACTAGTAGGTAGAAAAGAAGTGGAGTAGACCAAGAGTGGAATATCGAAGGGTCTGGAATCTGTTGCCGTAATCCTTGTGGTAGGTGAGGATGGCCTGGACTGTGACGGGTGTATGGGAAGGAAAGGACTAGATGGTAAGACCTCCGAGGGAAACTGAGGATTGTGGAGCTCTAATCTTTCAGTATCAGATACAGGAAACAGCGAGGAAAGGAGATGGAGTCATGCCCATCTCACTGCCAAGCGGTTGGGGTGGGGCTGGGAGTGACTTTTGAGAACCAGTACAGATGCGGGAAGGTTCCTTAGTCGTTGAGATAATTCTCTTCTCTCTGACGTAGCGAGTGAGGTTGTCTGCAAAAAGTGAAGGGAGAAGTGTGTTAAAGGAGTGTGATAATGCAGGTAGACAAAGTGACTGCAGAGGGATTGAAATACAGATACGGTCTGTCTGTGCTATTTGAATATAGTTGACCCATGAACAGTGTAGGGATTAGGGGTGCGCCCCCCAACCCCAGGCAGTTGAAAATCTGCATAATAATTTTTTTTTGTTTCTTTCTTTATTGAGTCTAACCCCCAGCCAGGGAACAAGCACAGACCATGATGACTGTCACACACCCTCCCTCCCCACTCTCTGCCTTAATTTTGACTCCTCCAAAACAGAACTACCAATAGCCTAATGTTGATGGAAGCCTTGCTGATAACAGTTGATAAACACTTATTTTGTATGTTCTGTGTATTATATACTGTATTCTTACAATAAAGTAAGATAGAGAAAAATGTTATTAAGAAAATCATAAGGCAGAGAAAATACATTTACAATACTGAACTTTTATTGAAAAAAATCTCTGTATAACTGGACCCACACAGTTCAAACCCATGTTGTGCAAGGGTCAGCTATATTGGTATTTTTGTAATTTGGTTTTTATTAGTGTGTCACAGTTTCATAGCTTTCTCTTGAAAAGTATAATTTCTGGTTGTCATGATTTGGGATTTTAAATAATAGTGGTTGATTGTTGGGACGCTTGGATGGCTCAGTGAGTTAAAGCCTCTGCCTTCGGCTCGGGTCCTGGGATCGAGTCCCAGGTTGGGCTCTCTGCTCAGCAGGGAGCCTGTTTCCTTCTCTCTCTCTGCCTGCCTCTCTGCCTAGTTGTGATCTCTGTCTGTCAAATAAATAAATAAATAAATAATCTTAAAAAAAAAATAGTGGTTGATTGTTTTATAATAGTTTGCAGTTGATGTATTCAAGAAAATTATTATTTGAGGATCTTACCAAGGTTGTAGGGTTCTTGTTTAGTACAACTAGAACTATTGTTTATTGTTTGGAAGTGTTTGCCAAATCTTGAAACGTTAATTGCTGTTCCTTCATTTACTGTGTGTGATTTTTTTGAAGGTAGCTGGCTTCTTTGAAAACATGGAGGGTCTCCTCTTAAATTTTTGCGTACAAGCACAGCCCACTGGATTTGAGGTTTTTGAGGGCGCCTTCTTCTTCATTAGCTGTTAAAGCCCCGTGTGGTTATTGTACCATAAAGAATTCCCAACATTAAACACGTCTCTTACACTGCCCCAAATGTTATTCCTGAATTCATAGAATTCAGTTGTGATGTTTATCTTGTGCTTCAACTTTCTCTTGGTATATGAAGGATGAAGTTACGTTGTTAGGCATGTGGCTTTGATGGTGTTTGAACTGATGGTAAGTAGGAGTAGCTAAGGGAAGATACGGAGATGGTGCATCCCAGTCAAATGTAACTTTAAATGCAGTGGCACAGAGGCAGGAATTAACTTGAGGGATTCAAGGGTCAGAAAGTAGGATCCTAGTGAACAAGTAGGAAAGTGTTGAGTGATAGGCAGGGCCCCCCGCAGAGAAAACCTGGTGGACCTTGGTAAGGAATTTGTACATTCTGCATGCACAGTGCTATGCATTTGGAAACTTAACTAATGAAATGGATTCACTTGATGTGTAGACGAGTATTATAATTCCCATATTATGGGTTGTTGCATGGTTTTATACAATGAATGGATTAGATTTTAAGTCATTTTATGTGAAATTCTAGTTGTAGAGTACTAAAAAAATTGAGTTGAAGTCTGTTCAACAGAAAAGACAATATAGAGGGCCAAAAATGTGGACACTTACTCTAATGTATAAGAAAAATGCAAAATAAGACAGTTCTCCATACTGTCTTTCATTTACTAGATTGGCAAAGACCAAAATGTTTGGTAACTTACTGTGTTGGCATAAATGTGTGGAAATAAGCTACCTTTTCATTGCCAGTTGAAATGTGTATGGCACTGTCATAGAAAGCAGTATTTATCAAAATTACAAATGTTCATGTCTTTTGACTCAGCAAGTTTACTTGAAATTTATTTTGTAAATACATTTGTACATGTACAAAATGAGGTTTACACCAGGTTATTTAACACAGCACTGTTTATAATAGCAAAATATAAGTGACCTAATGGTTTGTCAGTGATTAGGTAAATTAAATAACCACACAGTGGAATACTTTGCAGCTGTAAGAAGGTAAGTCTTTATGAACTGGTAGGAAATTATCACTGTAATATATATATATATATATATATATATATATATATATACACAAACTTATGAATGAAAGGCCTACATGAAATTATGTATGTACATCTCATGTAAATATGTGTATTTATATCTGTGTGTGTGTGTGAGAAAATGGACCCAACTACCTTTAAGTGAGAAAGCAAGGTGTATAGAATAGCGAGTAGAATGTTCTACCATTTTATTAAAGAGGAGGGAAAAAATATATCTACAAAGATGCACAAGAAATTGCTAACATGGGTTGGGGGCTGTGGTGGGAGGAAGACTTTATTTTTGAAGATTTTATTTATCTATTTGTCAGAGAGGGAGAGAGAGAGAGCGCGCGCACACGCAGGGGAGCGGCAGGCAGAGGGAGAAGCAGGCTTCCTGCTGAGCAAGGAGCCAGATGCTCCATCAGGACCTGAGATGAAGGCCGACGCGCAGCTGGCTGAGCCACCCAGGCATCCCAAAGGCTTTATTTTAGTGTTTTCTTTTGCGATTCTTTAAATAAAGACATATTCTTTGTATTTCTGCATGCAAAAGAATATAATATATAGAAATTGTGAAATTCTGAATACTCACTATTCATCTTAAAGAAATAGAACATTATCAATTCTTCAGATGCCCAAGTGCCTTTTTCTCTGTGTACTTCTTCCCCAGTCGTAAGCTCCTGAATTTGTTTTATCCCTCCCTTGTTTTCTAAATAGTTGTAATGTACACACATGCATACAAATATATATATATATATCTATAAATACAAAATTGATTAGTTGTGCATGTTTTTGAACTTTAAATAATACCAAATGAATTCTTCTGCCACTTACTTTTTTTTGATCAAAATTATGTTTGTGAAATTCATCCATATAACACATAGTTGAGTCATTTTTTTACACTTCTCTAGTTTTCCATTATAGGAATTACCACAGTTTATCCATTCTACTGTAGGTAACTGCTTGGGTTCTTTTCTGCAGTTTTGCCATTACAAAGATGTTATGGTGGTGGTGATGATGATGATGATTTATTTTAATTCCAGTACAGGTGACATATAGTGTTATGTTACTGTTTCAGGTGTATAATGTAGTAATCCAGCAATTCTGTATATTACTCAGTGGTTGTGGTGATAAGTGTACTCCTAATCCCCATCACCTATTTTAGCCAGCTCGCCACCTACGTTCCCTCTGGTAACCATCTGTTTGTTCTCTATAGTTAAGAGTCTGGTTTTGTTTTTTTTGTTGTTTTTTGTTTTTTGTTTTTATCTCTTTTTTCCTTTGTTCATTTGTTTTGTTTCTTAAGTTCTATATGGGTGACAACCTATGGTATTTGTCTTTCTCTGGCTGACTTATTTCACTTGTCATTACAATTTTTAGATCCATCCATGTTGTTGCAAATGTCAAGATTTCATTCTTTTTTATAGCTGAATAATATTTCATTGTATGTACACACACACACACACACACACACACACACATCCCAGATCTTTTTTATCCATTGATTGTTTGATGGACACTTGGGCTACTTCCAGAATTTGGCTCTTGTAAATAATGCTGCAGTAAAGATAGTGATGCATGTATCTTTTTGAATTAGTGTTTTCATACTCTATGTGAAAATACCCAGTAGTAAAATTAGTGGATTATATGATAATTCTATTTTTAAGTTTGTTTCTATTTTTAATGTTTTGAGGCACCTCCACATGGTCTTCCACAGCGCTGCACCAGTTTACAATCACTAGTAGCGCTTGAGGTTTCCTTTGTCTTTATATCCTTGCCAACACTTCTTTCTTGTGTTACGGATTTTAGCTATTCCGACAGGTGTGAGGTGTTATTTCATTATCGTTTCAATTTGCTTTTTGCTGATGATGAGTGACATTGAGCATCTCTTCTTGTGTCTGTTGGACATTTGTATGTCTTTTTTGGAGAAATGTCTGTTCATGTCTTCTACCAATTTTTTTTTTCCATTTTATTTTATTTCTTTCCAGTGTTCCAAAATTCAATGTTTATGCACCTCACCCAGTGCTCATAATACCCACCATCAAGCTCACCCAACTCCCCATCCCACACCCTCCAAAACCATCAGTTTGTTTCTCAGAGTCCACAGTCTCTCATGGTTCGTCTCCCCCTCCGATTTCTCCCAACTCACTTTTCCTCTCTATCCCCCGGTGTCCTCCGTGTTATTCCTTGTGCTCCACAAGTAAGTAAAACCATGTGATACTTGACTCTATCTGCTTGACTGATTTCACTCAGCATAATCTCTTCCAGTCCCGTCCATGTTGCTACAAAAGTTGGGTATTCATCCTTTCTGATGGAGGCATCATACTCCATAGTGTATATGGACCACATCTTCCTTATCCATTCGTCCATTGAAGGGCATCTGGGTTCTTTCCAGTTTGGTGACCGTGGCCATTGCTGCTGTGAACATTAGTTCTACCCATTTTTTAATTGATGTATTATTATTATGTTTGTGTGTGTGTGTGTGTGTGTGTGTGTGTGTTGTTGTGTAAGTTCTTTATATATTTTGGATACTAACTCTTTACTGGATATGTCATTTGAAAATATCTGCTCCCATTCAGTAGGTCATCTTTTAGTTTTGTTGTTTCCTTCGCTGTGCAGAAGGGTTTTATTTTGATGTAGTCTCTATCTCTATAGTTTATTTTTGCTTTTGTGTCCCTTGCCTAAGGCAATATATCTCAAAAAGTATTGCTACAGCTGATGTCAAAGAAACTACTGCCTGTTCTCTCTGCTAAGATTTTTATAGTTTCTGGTCTCACATTTAGTGGGTTTTTTTTGTGTTTTTTTTTTTTTTTAAGATGTATTTATTTATTTTGGAGAGAGAATGCAAGCAGGGAGAGAGGCAGTGGGAGCAGGAGAGGAGAGAGACTCTCAGGGGGACTCCCCTCTCAGTGTGGAGCCTGACGTGGGGCTTAATCCCATGACCGTGAGATCATGACCTGAGCTGAAACCCAGAGTTGGATGCTCAACCAATTGAGCCACCCAGATACTCCTCACATTGAGGTTTTTACTCATTTTGAATTTATTTTTGTGTAGGGTGTAAGGTAGTGGTCCAGTTTCATTCTTTTGCATGTAGCTGTCCAGTTTTCCCAGCATCGTAATTTTGAAGATATTGTCTTTTTCCCATTGCATATTCTTACCTCCTTTGTCAAAGATTAATTGACCATATAATTATGGGTTTATTTCTGGGCTTTCTGTTCTGTTCCATAGAGCTATGTGTCTGTTTTTGTGCCAGTATCGTATTATTTTGATTGCCACAGATTTATAGTAGATCTTGAAATGTGACATTGTGATACTGCCAGTTTTGTTTTTCTTTTTCAAGATTGCTTTGGCTATTCAGGGCCTTCTGTGGTTCCAAACAAATTTCAGGATTATCTGTTCTAATTATGTGAAAAATGCTGTTGATATTTTGATAGGGATTGCATTAAATCTGTTGATTGCTTTGGGTAGTATGGACATTTTAACAATATTTGTTCTTCCAACACATGAGTATAGAGTATCTTTCCATTTGTTTGTGTCATCCTCAACTTCTTTCTTTAGATTTTTATAGTTTTCAGAGTACATGTCTTTCACCTCCTAGGTCAAGTTTATTTCTTCATATTTTATTATTTTTGGTGCAATTGTAAATGGGATTTTTAAAAATTTTCTCTTTCTGCTATGTCATTATTAATATGAAGAAATGCAGTGGATTCCTGTGTATTGATTTTGTGTCCTGCAACCTTACTGAATTCATTTATCAATTATAGTAGTTTTTTATTGGAGCCTTTCCTGATTTTTTTTTAATATAGTATCATGTTATTTGCAAATAATGAAAGTATGACTTCTTCCTTACAGATGTGGATCCTTTTATTTCTTTTCGCTGTCTGATTGCTGTGACCAGGACTATGTTGCATAGAAATCATGAGAGTGAACATCCTTGTCTTTTTCCTGACCTTAGGGGAAAAGCTCTATTTTTCCTCATTGAGGATGATGTTTGCTGTGTGTTTTTCATATATGGCATTTATTATGTTGAGGTATGTTCTCTCTGAATCTACTTTGTTGAGGGTTTTTATCTTGAAGGGATGTTATACTTTGTCAAATCTTTTTTTTGCATCTTTTGCAATGATACTGTGTTTTTCATTCTTTCTTATTGATGTGATTATCACATTGATTGATTTGAGAATATTGAACCACCTTGCATCACAGGAATAAATCCCTCTTGATCATGGTAAATGAGTTTTTAAATTTATTATTGAATTGATTTTACTAATATTTTGTTGAGGATTTTTGCATCTGTGTTCAGAGATACTGACCTTTAGTTCTTTTCTTTGTAGTGTCTTTATCTTGGCCTCATAAAATGAATTTAGAAGCTTTCCTTCTTTCTCTCTCTCTTTTTCTTTGGAATAGTTTGAGAAGAATACATAACTTATTTATTTATTTATTTTTGTTCTAAAGATCTTATTTATTTATTTAATTGACAGAGAGACAGCAAGAGAGGGAACACAAGCAGGGGAAGTGGGAGAGGGAAAACCAGACTTTCCGCCAACAGGGAGCCTGACGTGGGGTTTCATTCAAGGACCTGGGGATCATGACCTGAGCCAAAGGCAGATACTTAACGACTGAGCCTCCCAGGTGCCCTGGTAACTCTTCTTTAAATGTTTGGTGGAATTTATCTGTGAAGCCATCTGGTCCTGGACTTTTGTTTGTTGGTTAGACTTTTGATTACTGATTCATTTTCATTGCAGGTGATTGATTCGTTCGTTTTCTATTTCTTTCTTTTGTTTTATATTTCTTTCTGCAGTTTTAGTAGATTATATGTTTCTAGGAATTTACCCATTTCTTCAGGTTGTCCAATTTGTTGGCATAATTTTTCATAATATTCTCTTATAATGCTTTGTATTTCTGGGCTATCAGTTGTTTTCTCCTCTTCCATTTCTGATTTTTTTAAAATTTGAGTCCTTTCTCTGTCTTTCTCTGCCTCTCTGTCTTGTCTCTCTGTCTTTATATGAGTCTGGCTCATGGTTTATTAATTTCATCAATCTCTTCAAAGAACCGGTTCCTGGTTTCATTGATCTGTTCTACAGTTTGTTTGTCTTTAGTTTCATTTATTTCTGCCTTAGTTTTTATTATTTCCTTCCTTCTACTGGTTTGGGGTTTTGTTTGTTCTCTTTCTAGCTCCTTTAGGTGTAAGGTTAGGTTGTTCATTTGAGGTTTTCCTTGCTGGTTTGAGGTAGGTCTGTATTGCTGGAACTTTCCTCTTAGAACAGCTTTTGCTGCCTCCCAAAGATTTTGACCACTGTGTTTTCATTTTCATTTGTCTGCATGTATTCTTTGATTCCCTCTTTGATTTCTTGGTGACCCATTCACTGTTTAGTAGCATGTTATTTAACCTTCATGTGTTTGTGTTTTTTCCAGATTTTTTCTTGTCGTTGATTTCTTCTAGTTTTGTAGTGTCGTGGTCAGAAAAGATGCATGGGATGACTTTGATCTTCTTGAATTTGTTGAGACTTGTTTTGTGACGTAATATGTGATTTATTCTGTAGGATGTTTCCTATGCAGTTGAGAAGAACGTGTATTCTTCTGTTTGGGGATGGAATGTTCAGAATACATTTATTAGGTAGATCTTGCCCAGTGTGTCATTCGAAACTACTGTTTCTCTGTTGATTTTCTGTTTGTATGATCTATCCATTAATAGAAGTGGGGTGCTAAAGTCTCCTACTATTATTGTATTACTATTGATTACTTCCTTTGTTATCAGCTGCTTTATGTATTGGGTCCCCCATGTTGGGTGCATAAATATCTATAATTATTATATCTTCTTGTTTTGTTTTTCCTTTTATGATTATATAGTGTCCTTCTTTTTCTCTTGTTACAGTCTTTGTTTTAAAGTCTATTTTGTCCATTATAAATATTGCTTCCGTGGCTTTCTTTTCACTTCCAGTTGCATGATAAATGCTTGTCCATCCCTTCACTTTCAATCTGCATATGTCTTTTTTTTTTTTTTTTTTTAAAGTAAACTCTACCCCAGTGTGGGGTTTGAGATCAACCCTGAGATCAAGAGTCTCATACTTTACTGACTGAGCCAGGCAGGCATCTCAGTCTGCATGTGTCTTTAGGTCTGAAATGAGTCTTTTACAGGCAGCATATAGAAGGATGTTGCTTTTTTTTTTTTTTTTAAAGTTTTTATCTATTTACCTGACAGAGATCACAAGTAGGCAGAGAGACCCACAGAGAGAGAGGAAGGGAAGCAGGCTCCCTGCTGAGCAGAGAGCCCGATGTGGGGCTCGATCCCAAGACCCTGAGATCATGACCTGAGCCGAAAGCAGAGGCTTTAACCCACTGAGCCACCCAGGTGCCCCTGGATGTTGCTTTTCTGTCCATTTCTTTTGCTCTTTTTTTTTTTAAATTTTTTATTTTTTATAAACATATATTTTTATCCCCAGGGGTACAGGTCTGTGAATCACCAGGTTTACACACTTCACAGCACTCACCAAAGCACATACCGTCCCCAATGTCCATAACCCCACCCCCTTCTCCCAACCCCCCTCCCCCCAGCAACCCTCAGTTTGTTTTGTGAGATTAAGAGTCACTTATGGTTTGTCTCCCTCCCAATTCCATCTTGTTTTATTGATTCTTCTACCCACTTAAGCCCCCATGTTGCATCACCACTTCCTCATATCAGGGAGATCATATGATAGTTGTCTTTCTCTGCTTGATGTATTTCGCTAAGCATGATACGCTCTAGTTCCATCCACGTTGTCGCAAATAGCAAGATTTCATTTCTTTTGATGGCTGCATAGTATTCCATTGTGTATATATACCACATCTTCTTGATCCATTCATCTGTTGATGGACATCTAGGTTCTTTCCATAGTTTGGCTATTGTGGACATTGCTGCTATAAACATTCGGGTGCACGTGCCCCTTTGGATCACTACGTTTGTATCTTTAGGGTAAATACCCAGTAGTGCAATTGCTGGGTCATAGGGCAGTTCTATTTTCAACATTTTGAGGAACCTCCATGCTGTTTTCCAGAGTGGCTGCACCAGCTTGCATTCCCACCAACAGTGTAGGAGGGTTCCCCTTTCT
This sequence comes from Mustela lutreola, assembly GCF_030435805.1. Lineage (NCBI taxonomy): Eukaryota > Metazoa > Chordata > Mammalia > Carnivora > Mustelidae > Mustela > Mustela lutreola. The sequence continues at coordinate 4,967,165 of NC_081290.1, read as the reverse complement.
CCGCATCCTCGCCAGCATCTGTCATTTCCTGACTTGTTTGTTTTAGCCATTCTGACTGGTGTGAGGTGATATCGCATCGTGGTTTTGATTTGTATTTCCCTGATGCCGAGTGATATGGAGCACTTTTTCATGTGTCTGTTGGCCATCTGGATGTCTTCTTTGCAGAAATGTCTGTTCATGTCCTCTGCCCATTTCTTGATTGGATTATTTGTTCTTTGGGTGTTGAGTTTGCTAAGTTCTTTATAGATTCTGGACACTAGTACTTTATCTGATATGTCGTTTGCAAATATCTTCTCCCAGTCTGTCAGTTGTCTTTTGATTTTGTTAAATGTTTCCTTTGCTGGGCAAAAGCTTTTGATCTTGATGAAATACCAATAGTTTATTTTTGCCCTTGCTTCCCTTGCCTTTGGCGATGTTCCTAGGAAGATGTTGCTGCGGCTGAGGTCGAAGAGGTTGCTGCCTGTGTTCTCCTCAAGGATTTTGATGGATTCCTTTCGCACATTGAGGTCCTTCATCCATTTTGAGTCTATTTTCGTGTGTGGTGTAAGGAAATGGTCCAATTTCATTTTTCTGCATGTGGCTGTCCAATTTTCCCAGCACCATTTATTGAAGAGGCTGTCTTTTTTCCATTGGACATTCTTTCCTGCTTTATGATTAGTTGGCCATAGAGTTGAGGGTCTATTTCTGGGCTCTCTATTCTGTTCCATTGATCTATGTGTCTGTTTTTGTGCCAGTACCATGCTGTCTTGATGATGACAGCTTTGTAATAGAGCTTGAAGTCCGGGATTGTGATGCCACCAACTTTGGCTTTCTTTTTCAATATCCCTTTGGCTATTCGAGGTCTTTTCTGGTTCCATATAAATTTTAGAATTATTTGTTCCATTTCTTTGTAAAAGGTGGATGGTACTTTGATAGGAATTGAATTAAATGTGTAGATTGCTTTAGGTAGCATAGACATTTTCACAATATTTATTCTTCCAATCCAGGAGCATGGAACGTTTTCCCATTTCTTTGTGTCTTCCTCAATTTCTTTCATGAGTACTTTATAGTTTTCTGAGTATAGATTCTGTGCCTCTTTGGTTAGGTTTATTCTTAGGTATCTTACGGTTTTGGGTGCAATTGTAAATGGGATGGACTCCTTAATTTCTATGTCTTCTGTCTTGTTGTTGGTGTATAGAAATGCAACTGATTTCTGTGCATTGATTTTATATCCTGACACTTTACTGAATTTCTGTACAAGCTCTAGCAGTTTTGGAGTGGAGTCTTTTGGGTTTTCCACATATGGTATCATATCATCTGCGAAGAGTGATAATTTGACTTCTTCTTTGCCGATTTGGATGCCTTTAATTTCCTTTTGTTGTCTGATTGCTGAGGCTAGGACCTCTAGTACTATGTTGAATAGCAGTGGTGATAATGGACATCCCTGCCATGTTCCTGACATTAGCAGAAAAGCTTTCCATTTTTCTCCATTGAGAATGATATTCACAGTGGATTTTTCATAGATTGTTTTGATGATATTGAAGTATGTACCCTCTATCCTTACACTTTGAAGAGTTTTGATCAGGAAGGGATGCTGTGCTTTGTCAAATGCTTTTTCGCATCTATTGAGAATATCATATGGTTCTTGTTCTTTCTTTTATTGATGTGTTGTATCACATTGACTGATTTGTGGATGTTGAGCCAACCTTGCAGCCCTTCAATAAATCCCACTTGGTCGTGGTGAATAATCCTTTTAATGTACTGTTGAATCCTATTGGCTAGTATTTTGGTGAGAATTTTCGCATCTGTGTTCATCAAGGATATTGGTCTATAGCTCTCTTTTTTGATGGGATCCTTGTCTGGTTTTGGGATCAGGTGATGCTGGCCTCATAAAATGAGTTTGGAAGTTTTCCTCCCATTCTATTTTTTGGAACAGTTTCAGGAGAATAGGAATTAGTTCTTCTTTAAATGTTTGGTAGAATCCTCCTGGGAAGCCGTCTGGCCCTGGGCTTTTGTTTGTTTGGAGATTTTTAATGACTGTTTCAATCTCCTTACTGGTTATGGATCTGTTCAGGCTTTCTATTTCTTCCTGGTTCAGTTGTGGTAGTTTATATGTTTCTAGGAATGCATCCATTTCTTCCAGATTGTCAAATTTATTGCTGTAGAGTTGCTCATAGTATGTTCTTATAATAGTTTGTATTTCTTTGGTATTAGTTGTGATCTCTACGCTTTCATTCATGATTTTATTTATTACTTGGGTCCTTTCTCTTTTCTTTTTGATAAGTCGGGCCAGGGGTTTATCAATTTTATTAATTCTTTCAAAGAACCAGCTCCTAGTTTCGTTGATTTGTTCTATTGTTTTTTTGGTTTCTATTTCATTGATTTCTGCTCTGATCTTTATGATTTCTCTTCTCCTGCTGGGCTTAGGGTTTCTTTCTTGTTCTTTCTCCAGCTCCTTTAGGTGTAGGGTTAGGTTGTGTACCTGAGACCTTTCTTGTTTCTTGAGAAAGGCTTGTGCCGCTATATATTTTCCTCTCAGGACTGCCTTTGTTGTGTCCCACAGATTTTGAACTGTTGTATTTTCATTATCATTGTTTCCATGAATTTTTTCAATTCTTCTTTAATTTCCCGGTTGACCCATTCATTCTTTAGAAGGATGTTGTTTAGTCTCCATGTATTTGGGTTCTTTCCAAACTTCCTTTTGTGGTTGAGTTCTAGCTTTAGAGCACTGTGTCTGAAAATATGCAGGGAATGATCCCAATCTTTTGATACCGGTTGAGTCCGGATTTAGGACCGAGGATGTGATCTATTCTGGAGAATGTTCCATGTGCACTAGAGAAGAATGTGTATTCTGTTGCTTTGGGATGAAATGTTCTGAATATATCTGTGATGTCCATCTGGTCCAGTGTGTCGTTTAAGGCCTTTATTTCCTTGCTGATCTTTTGCTTGGATGATCTGTCCATTTCAGTGAGGGGAGTGTTAAAGTCCCCTACTATTATTGTATGATTGTTGATGTGTTTCTTTGATTTTGTTATTAATTGGTTTATATAGTTGGCTGCTCCCATGTTGGGGGCATAGATATTTAAAATTGTTAAATCTTCTTGTTGGACAGACCCTTTGAGTATGATATAGTGTCCTTCCTCATCTCTTATTATAGTCTTTGGCTTAAAATCTAATTGATCTGATATAAGGATTGCCACTCCTGCTTTCTTCTGATGTCCATTAGCATGGTAAATTCTTTTCCACCCCCTCACTTTAAATCTGGAGGTGTCTTCGGGCTTAAAATGAGTTTCTTGGAGGCAACATATAGATGGATTTTGTTTTTTTTATCCATTCTGATACCCTGTGTCTTTTGACAGGGGCATTTAGCCCATTAACATTCAAGGTAACTATTGAGAGATATGAATTTAGTGCCATTGTTTTGCCTGTAAGGTGACTGTTACTGTATATGGTCTCTGTTCCTTTCTGATCTACCACTTGTAGGCTCTCTCTTTGCTTAGAGGACCCCTTTCAAGATTTCCTGTAGAGCTGGTTTGGTGTTTGCAAATTCTTTCAGTTGTTGTTTGTCCTGGAAGCTTTTAATCTCTCCTTCTATTTTCAATGATAGCCTAGCTGGATATAGTATTCTTGGCTGCATGTTTTTCTCATTTAGTGCTCTGAAAATATCATGCCAGCTCTTTCTGGCCTGCCAGGTCTCTGTGGATAAGTCAGCTGCCAATCTAATATTTTTACCATTGTATGTTACAGACTTCTTTTCCCGGGCTGCTTTCAGGATTTTCTCTTTGTCACTGAGACTTGTAAATTTTACTATTAGGTGACGGGGTGTGGGCCTATTCTTATTGATTTTGAGGGGCGTTCTCTGAACCTCCTGAATTTTGATGCTCGTTCCCTTTGCCATATTGGGGAAATTCTCCCCAATAATTCTCTCCAGTATACCTTCTGCTCCCCTCTCTCTTTCTTCTTCTTCTGGAATCCCAATTATTCTAATGTTGTTTCGTCTTATGGTGTCACTTATCTCTCGAATTCTCCCCTCGTGGTCCAGTAGCTGTTTGTCCCTCTTTTGCTCAGCTTCTTTATTCTCTGTCATTTGGTCTTCTATATCACTAATTCTTTCTTCTGCCTCATTTATCCTAGCAGTGAGAGCCTCCATTTTTGATTGCACCTCATTAATAGCTTTTTTGATTTCAACTTGGTTAGATTTTAGTTCTTTTATTTCTCCAGAAAGGGCTTTTATCTCTCCAGAGAGCACTTCTCTAATATCTTCTATGCCTTTTTCAAGCCTGGCTAGAACCTTGAGAATCATCATTCTGAACTCTACATCTGTCATATTACCAATGTCTGTATTGATTAGGTCCCTAGCCTTCGGTACTGTCTCTTGTTCTTTTTTTTGTGGTGAATTTTTCCTTCTTGTCATTTTGTCCAGATAAGAGTATATGAAGGAGCAAGTAATATACTAAAAGGGTGGCAACAACCCCAGGAAATTATGCTTTAACCAAATCAGAAGAGATTCCCAAATCGTGAGCGGGGAGAAAGGGGATAAAAAGAGGATCAAAAAGGAAGAAAGAAAAAAAAAAGAAGAAAAGTAAAGAAAAGAATTAAAAAGAAAATGAATAAAGAAAAATATAAAAAAGAAAAGATATATATATTAGATAAACTAGTTAAACGTTAAAAAAGGGCAAAAGTTAAAAAAAAATTTTACCAGAATGTGAGAAAAAAAAATGAAAAAGAAAAAATTAAATTAACTGCAAGACTAAAAAACTCACAGGGAGAAAGCCATGAGTTCCGTGTTTTGCTTTCTCCTCCTCTGGAGTTCTGCTGCTCTCCTTGGTATTGAAACCGCACTCCTTGGTAGGTGAACTTGGTCTTGGTTGGATTTCTTGTTGATCTTCTGGGGGAGGGGCCTGGTGTAGTGATTCTCAAGTGTCTTTGCCCCAGGCGGAATTGCTCCGCCCTTACCGGGGTCTGGGCTGAGTAATCCGCGGGGGTTTGCTTTCAGGAGCTTTTGTTCCCTGAGCGCTTTCCGTAGAGTTCCGGAGGACGGGAATACAAATGGCGGCCTCCTGGTCTCCGGCCCGGAGGAGCCGAGAGCCCGGGGCCTCACTCCTCAGTGCGCCCTCAGAGAACAGCGCCCAGTCACTCCCGTCTGCCTGACCTCCGGCCGCGCTCCGAGCTCACCGAGCCTGCGACCGGTTCAAGGTCACCCCGAGCTGCGAGCTTACTGTCGGCTCTGTCTCTGTAGCCGGCTTTCCCGTTCCAATACCCGCAAGCTCTGCGACACTCAGACACCCCGATCCTTCTGTGACCCTGCGGGACCTGAGGCCACGCTGACCCCGCATGGGCTTCTCCCTGGTTTAGCCTCTGGAGCGATGTCCCTCAGAGGAACAGACTTTTAAAAGTCCCGATTTTGTGCGCGATTGCTCTGCCGCTTGCCGGGAGCCGGCCCCTCCCCCCAGGGTCTATCTTCCCGTCGCTTTGGATTCACTTCTCCGCTGGTCCTACCTTTCAGAAAGTGGTTGTTTTTATGTTTCTAGCGTTCCTGTTCTTCTCTTCGATCTGCTGATGGATTTTCAGGTGTTTGCAATCTTTAGATAAGCTATCTAGCTGATCTCCTGCTAGCTGAAGTAGTCTCAGCCTGCTACTTCTCCGATGTCTTGACTCCTCTCCCACTCTTTGTCTTTTGACTAGAGTATGTAGTACATTCATTCAAAGTAATTATTGATAGGTTTATACTTATTGCCATTCGTCACTTGTTGTATGGCTGTTTTGGGGATTTTCTGTTTCTTCTCTTCCTCTTACGGTTTGTTGGTTTTCTTTAGTGATATACTTGGATTCCTTTTTCTTTTTCCTTTTGCATAGCTGTAACCGGTTTTTGATTTGTGGTTACATTGGGTTTGTATATGACATCTTTGCATATAACAGCCTAAATTAAGTTGATGGTTGCTTAACTTTGAATCCGTTCTTTGCCCTTCTCCTCCCATGTTATAGGTGTGCATTGTCACACTTCACATATTTTGTGAATCCCTTGACTGATTTTTATAGATTATTTATTTTCGCAGCTTTTGTGCTTCCTACTTTTATGGTCTTTCGCTTTCACACAGAGTCCCCATTAACATTCCTGTTGGGCTGGTTTAGTGGTCATGACTTCGTTTAACTTTTGTTTGCCTGGAAAACTGTCTCTCCCTCTATTTTGAATGATTGCTTTGCTGGATATAGTCTTCTTGGCTGCAGGTTTTTTCTTTCAGCTCTTTGAGTATATTCTGACCTGCAAAGTTTGTGCTGAAAAATCTGCTGAAAGCCTCCCCTTATGTGTAACTTTTCTGTTGCTTCTTTTAAAACTTTTTCTTAATAACTACTTTTTGGTTGGCGTGTGTTTTGGTGTGACCTCCCTTAGTTTGATTTTGTTGGAGAATCTGTGTACATCCTGGATCTGGGTTTCTGTGGGGTTTTTTTGGTTTTTGTTTTTTTCCCCCTAGATTTAGAAATTTTGGGCTCTTATTTTTTCAAGTAAATTTTCTAACCCCTTTTCTTTCTCTTTTTCTTCTGGGATCTCTGTAATGTGAATGTTATTATGCTTGATGGTATTTTGAGTTCCCTAAGTCTATATTCATATTTATTATTATTTTTTCTTTCTCTTATTTAGCTTGATTGGTTTCCATTATTCTTTCCTGCAGGTCACGACTATGTATTCCATCTAGTGTGTTTTCTATTTCAGTTTGAGTTCTTCATCTTTGATTGGCTTTATTTTATGCTTTCCATCCTTTCGTTAAGAGCCTTACTCAGATTCTCTAGTCTTTTCTTAAGTCCAGTGAGTTATCTTTATGACCATTACTTTACATTTTCTACCAGTTTTATTTATCTACCAGTATTTCTGCCAGTATTAGTTATCTCCATTTTATTTAGTTCTTTTGCTATGATTTTGTCCTTTTCTTTCATTTGGGACATATTTATCTCTTTGCTCATTTTGTCTCTCTGTGTCTGTTTTCTTCTGTTAGAAAAGTCAACTATGTCTTTTGATATGAAAGTGGTGGCCTTAATGAAGATCCAGTCCTGTCGTTCGCTGCAATGCTATGTCCCCTGTTCATCAGAACTTGGCACTTCAGGCGTGTCTCCTCTGAGTGTTGCATGTGCCCTGCTTTTGTGGCTGAGCCACATTTGCCTTCATTCCAGTCATCTGCAATGGCTCTCTTTGCCTGTTGTGGGCAGGGTTGGGTCTCTTTGTTGTTATTGGGCCAGTTTGGGGACACTTTGGGCTTAAGTTGAGCCAGACCAGATGTTTGCTAGAGATGCAGTAGCACCTAACTGTAGCTGAGTGTGGGGGCAGGGTGCTTGGTGCCAGCAAGGTCCAAGTTGAGAGGACTGGACCTCCAGCACCAGAGACTGAGGAAGGTTGTGTTGGAAGGGTCAGATCTGCAGAAGTGCTCTGGGTCGGGATGCGTAGTGTTAGCCAGATTTGTGTGGGTCTGTAGCGGGAGGAGACCTGGATCAGAGGCGTGGATGGAGGGGGCGTGTCAGCAGGAGAACAGGGGCGGGGTGCACGGTTAGCCGGTTAGGTAGCAAGAGTTGGTGCTGCTTGGGTTCCCAAAGGTGTTGGTGTGTTTATACTGCGGGTGAGGCATGCAAATGGTGCCTGCCAATAATTTTGTTCCTGGAGAAGTCTCCCAAAGATCCCCACCTCTCCAGCATATGGTCTGAGATTTATTTATTCAAACAAACCACCCTCTCGTACACCGCAGGCATTTTTCAAACTGCTGCTTCTGTGCTGTATCTGCATGGAGGCTGTTTGTTTTGCTGTCTCTTTAATCAGGAGGATTCAGTTTCTCTTGCCCTTCTGATTCTCTCCTATCTCTCCCTCCTGTCTCTCCCATGAGCCTGCTAATTTTATTTATTTATTTGACAGAGAGAGATCACAAGTAGGCAGAGAAGGCAGGCAGAGAGAGCGAGAGAGAGAGAGGAGGAAGCAGGCTCCTTGCTGAGCAGAGAGCCCAGTGCGGGGCTCTATCCCGGGACCCTGGGATCATGACCTGAGCTGAAGGCAGAGGCTTAACCCACTGAGCCACCCAGGTGCCCTGAGCCTGCTGATTTTTAAAGTTCCAGGTGCTAAGGCTTGCTGATTGTAAGAACTCCTGAAATTCAGCTCCCCTGGTTTTCTTTTCTTTTCTTTTTTTTTTTTAAGATTTTATTTATTTATTTGACAGAGATTACTAGTAGGCAGAGAGGCAAGCAGAGAGAGAGAGGGGGAAGCAGGCTCCCTGCTGAGCAGAGAGCCCGATGTGGGGCTCGATCCCAGGACCCTGGGATCATGACCTGAGCTGAAGGCAGAGGCTTTAACCCACTGAGCCACCCAGGCGCCCCTCTCCTGGTTTTCAAAGCTGAATGTTATGGGGATTGGTCTTCCCTGTGTGGGCTCCCTGGTGTGAGGGTCTGTTTCTCTCCACTTTCTGTGCCCATGGTGCCCGTCCCTTCTCTGGACAGTCCTGCAGATCCATTTAGCTCCCAGTCCTTCGTACCGTAAGTGGCTTTTTCTCTACATTTGGTTGTGGAGTCTGTTCTGCCAGACTTTGGGTCATTTTCTGGTTTATTTATATTGAATTGGCTGTTACCTAGTTGTGTTCCTGGGATGAGGTGAGCTTATGGTCCTCTTACTTTGCCATCTTCCCCAGAATTCTCCTGATGCTATGATGTTGTTATTTTTGTGCATGTCTCTTAGTACACATGTGCAGGAGTTTCTCTAGGGCATATTCCCAGAAGTGGAATTACTGCATCATTGATATGTTTATGCCCAGCTCATTGAATTATGCCATATTTTTTTTTTCCAAAGTGGTATTCCAATTCATACTCTTATTTACTATGTATAAAATTTACCCTTAAATTTTCAGCAATCCCAGACTTTTTCTAAAAAGTTGCCAATCCAATGTGTATAAAACATTGCTACTTAAATGATTGGATCTAGAAACTGTTACCTTCCACAATTTAATCAAAGCACTGCTTGCTTTACTGAAGAAGTCTTGTGAAAAAATATTGTCAGCTGTAGTGAATAATATACTTAGTGATGTGGTTGATTTACATACTGGTGTAATTTTAATTTACAGGCCAACAGACTACTCTTTAAATAGCACTGTGGAATGATACTTTATTGTGGTTTAATATTTACCTGATTACTAATAAGATTGTGCATTTTCCCATACATTCATGTATCATTTGTATTTTCTTTTAAATTAGAAGCTTGTTCATCTCTTTTGTTTATTTTTTGGATTTATCTTTCATACTCTGGATAATCATCCTTTGTTATATAGGTTGCTATTCTGTTCTCCCAGTTTTTTGCTTGTCTTTCACTTTCTTTAATAGATGTTCTTCACACTAATAAGTTACTTTTTGGCTAGTGCTTTTGGGTTTTGTTTGTGAAATTGTTCCCTCCTAAACAGTCATTTTCTGTTCTGAAAGCCTTTAGTTTTGCCATTCAAATGTAAATTTTTAGTCCACCTAGATTTGAGTGTGTGGTGTGAGAGGGATCTAAACATGCTCTTTTCCCTATGGATAATCCCTTTCCTTAACACCACTTAATTGAATTATTTGCACAGTGATTTGTAATAACATTTGTCACATTTCAGATATCCACATGTGTATGGGTTTGTTGCTGGGCTGCTTCTGTTTTATTACTTTGTCTTTCCATACTTGTGCCAATAGTCAAGTGTCTTAATTACCATAGCTTCAAAACAAGTTGCTATCTGGTAAAGCAGTTCCCTCCACTTTGCTGTTCTTCAGGAGTACCTGAGGCCGCTCTTGAATAAAATGTAAATTATTAAAAAGGAATTCAGGTTACATATATGTATTCCATAATAGTAGAGCTAACATAACTCTCTTGAACCTGAACCTGGATTAAGGTAAAAATAAGTGAGAACACGGGTGCCTGATAGACTCATTTGGTAGAGCATGTGACTTTCGACCTTGGGGTTGTAAATTTAAGCCCCACTTTGGGTGTAGAGATTACTTAAAAATAAAATCTAAAAGAAAATAAATGAAGACAGGATTTTTCAGTTAGTTGTTTAATTGGCTTTAGTTTCAAGAATTGCACTTTCTACTCTTACACTTTTTTGTTTTTAAGATTTATTTATTTATTTGAGAGAGAGGGAACATAAGCGGGAGGGGCAGAGCATGAGGGAGAGTGTCCCTAGCCGACCCCACACTGAGCGCGGAGACGGATGCTGCACTTGATCCCCTGACCTGAGATCATGGTCTGAGCTGAAACCAAGAGTTGGATGCTTAACTGACGGGGCCACCCAGGCACCGCTGCTGTTATTCGTTTTAAAGAATGGTTGAGAGTGACTGTTTTTGTTTTGGAAAACATTCATTAAGGATGTAAAATTATGGATGTAATGGTTAATATTAATATTTTACTTTTTTTTTCTTTCAAGTCTTGATACATCATCAAAAGCATAGTCTTTTCAAGATGGCTTATCAGATAGCTCTTTATCCTTGTTCTGTATGTGTTCATGGGCCCACCAGACATTTTGCTGCTGCTACAAAGTAAGTATTTTTTTTTAATTAATTTTCTTTGCTTTCATTTAAAGTTTTGATGAAAAAACATTATGCTTTGTCTCTTAAAGATGTACATGGACATACAGTTGTACAAGTTTATTATCTCTGCTTTTTGGACACTTTGCAGTTGGTAAGGAAAATATGACTTACTATAGTAATACTTAACATTTATTGAACACTGACATTCAATGACTAGTTTAGTCTCTCCACGGATATTTTATGTGGAAGCTGTTGTTTTGATGTTCTTTATTTGAGCTGAAAAGCATGACATTGAAACATTAACTTGCCTAGGTACACAGGATAGTAAGTGTTGTAGCGAGGGCTTTGTGACATAATAAGAAGTATTTGTACTGGTCTCTGCTTCCAGTTCCTAATAGAGAGCTCCTAAAACTCCTATAATCTTCTGAGGATAGGGATGCTAGGAGCATCTGTTATTCTAATATTTGGTCTTTGACCCAGTTCCTGATACAGAGTTCCTAAAACGCTTGTAATTTTCTGGGTAACAGGACCATCTTTTGTTTTAATAAGAAACTCTTGGTGGGCTTCTAGAGGGAGGCTGGTCACCAGAAAGACCAAGCCATGATTAGGAGCTTTCAGCCCCACCCGTCATCCAGAGAAGAGAGAGGAGCTAGAGATTGAGTTCACAGTTGATCATGCCTTCATAACATTCCCTGTCCTGTGAGGTTCTAGAAATTTCTGGATTGGTGAACATATATGTGTGCCCAAAGTATGGTACACCCAGACCCAACGGGGACAGAAACTCTTGTACTCCAGACTCTTCTGGACCTTGCCCTATGTACCTATTCATCTGTATCCTTTATCGTATCTTTTATTATATAGTGAACTGGTAAATGTTAAGTAGGTGTTTCTCTGAGTTCTGAGTTATGCTGGCAAGTTACGAAGTCTGTGGAGGGGGTCACAGGACCCCTTGATTTGCAGCTACTGGGCCAGAAATACCAGAGGCCTTGAATTGCAGTTGGCATCCAAAGTGGGGGCAGTCTTAGGAACTCAGTCCTTGATTTGTGGGATCTGATGCTACATCCAGGTAGAGAGTATCAGAACTGTCTTCATTTGTTGGATACTCAGCTTAAATCAGGTAATTGGTTGGTATGAGAAAAAAACCCACACATTTACTGTCAGAACTGTTGTTTCTTATTTAACTCTCTATGCTGTTCTACATCTTGCTTCCTTGCTTTTTACTTAATATATCTTGGGAGATTGTTTCAGAGGGAGCTCTCTAGTTGTTTTTCTTTAATTGAGATATAATTGCTATATATTAGTGTCAGATGTACAATCTAAAAATTCAGTATTTTTATGTTTTGGGAAATGCTTACTATGGTAAGTCTGGTTAATATCTATCACTGTATAGAGCTACAGTTTGTTTTCTTGTGACGAGAACTTTTGAATACTTAACTTTTCAGTAATTTTCAGAGAGGCAATACAGTAATATTAATTGTAGTCACTATGCTGTACATCACGTCCCAGGGTTAGTTTCATAACTGGAATTTTGTGCTTTTGACCACTTTCACCCATTTCACCCATCCCCACCCCTGCCTCTGGTAACCACCAGTCTGTCCCTCTATCTGAATTCTCTCTCTTTCTTTCTTTTTTTTAAATATTTCATGTATTAGTGAGATTGTACGGCATTTGTTATTCTCTGACTTATTTCACTGAGCATAGTGCCTTTAAGGTCCATCCATGCTGTCTCAAATGGCAAGATTTTGTTCTTTTTTTTATGACTGAATACTGTTTCATTGTATAAATGTACCATATTTTCTTTATCCATTGATTTGTTGATGGACACTTAGGTTTTTTCCATGTTTCGGTATTGTAAATAATGCTCCAACGAGCACGCACATAATATGTCATTGTGCGGCTGCACCGTCACTCATTAAACCGCTTCCCTGTTTCCTCCCACGGCCCATGTTTATCTTTTCAGTCTTCTGCTATAACATATGAATGATCATCTACATAGATCTTGTCAAATATTAGAATGTATTTGCAGTATAAACTCTTAGAATTTTTGAATCAAAAGATGTGTGCATTTGTAGTTTTGATTGGTAATAGGTAATAGTAAATTACCTTTATAGAGACCTTGCCAAATTATGTCCTTATCAGTGAATTGTATTAGAATGTATACTTTTCCATATACAGTATAGTTAAAGTTTTTGAACTTTGCCAGTTTGATAGGTAATAAATGGTATCGTCAAGTTTTAGTTTATATTTTTTTGTTATTATTGAGGTTGTATATCTTTTCATGTGTTTAAGAGCCATGTAATTTTGTTAACTGCCAGTTTTTCTCTCTATATTATTTCAGCTTTAGTATATGTATTGCTGAAGTGAGCACTGTTTACTGTGAATTTTTGTTCATGTACTATTCCAGTTCTTTGTTGTTGATTAGTAAGAGTGCTTTATATATAGTAAATAAGCATATATCTGCATTATAACTTTATATTTTAACTGTTATGGTGGAGAAATGGGCCCATGGGATCACAGATGAAATGTAAATTAATTCTGTCTGAAAGAGGATATGATAAGAAGTATTTGAGCTGGGTCCTAAAAGATGGAATTTTTCAGGGGGATTGAGCGAAAAGTATTTGAGTAATACAGAAGCATGAGAGTGAATGATACGGACGAAATACAGTCCGCTGTGGCTTGAATCTAGAAGGAAGAGGGAGGTGCAGAAATGTAAATAGAAAGGAACCTTCCTTTGAGTGTTGTAGTATCTGGATTCTTTTTATTGATTGATTTATTTATTTTTTAAGATTATATTTGTTTATTTGTTAGAGATCACAAGTAGGCAGAGAGGCAGGCACAGAGAGAGGAGGAACCAGGCTCCCTGCTGAGCAGAGAGCCCGACGTGGGGCTTGATCCCAGGACCCTGAGATCGTGACCTGGAGAGGCTTAACCCACTGAGCCATCCAGGTGTCCCTGGATTTTTTTTGTTTTTTAGAAGTTGGAGGCGTATTGGTTGTACCAGTTTACATTCCCATTCCCATCCAACAATGAAACTTTGGATATCATCAGTCTTTATTTGTTTCTTCATCCTATTTCTAATTTATATCTTTTGCCTATTTTTCTGTTGGAATATTTATCTTTTTTCCTGACTTTGTTTTTTAAAGATTTTATTTATTCATTTGACAGACAGAGATCACAGGCAGGCAGAGAGGCAGGCAGAGAGAGAGGAGGAAGCAGGCTCCCTGCTGAGCAGAGAGCCCAGTGCGGGGCTCTATCCCGGGACCCTGGGATCATGACCTGAGCTGAAGGCAGAGGCTTTAACCCACTGAGCCACCCAGGCGCCCCTTTTTTCCTTATTTTTGTAAATATTTTTAGGGATATTCATTACTTTGAGAACATTTTATCTTTAAATGTTTCTTTTATTGAATAGAAATTTTTCACTTTATGTCTTACCCATGTTCTGTTCCAGTGCAACTTTAAAAGCAACTTCACTTATCTAAAAAGGATAGTATAAGAAATTTGCATACTTGGGGCACCTGGGTGGCTCAGTGGGTTAAGCCATTGCCTTCGGCTCAGGTCATGATCTCAGGGTCCTGGGATCAAGTCCCACATCGGGCTCTCTGCTCAGCAGGGAGCCTGCTTCCCTCTCTCTCTCTCTCTCTGCCTGCCTCTCTGCCTACTTGTGATCTCTCTCTGTCAAATAAATAAATAAAATCTTTAAAAAAAAAAAAAAAAAAAAGAAATTTGCATACTTAAAAAAACCTGAAAAGTCATTTTACAATTTTTTTTTCATGTCTGACAATGAGTGTTATTCAGTAGCTTGATGAGAATGATAGTATTCATAATTTTAGTTGTGGTTTCAAAGATTATTTATTTATTAGCAAGAGACAGTGTCCAAGCGTGCATGCATGCTGGGGGAAGGGACAGAGGGACAGGGGAGAGAGAATCCCAAGCAGACTCTGCTGAGTGTAGAGCCTAGATCAAGTAGGGACTTGATCTCGTGATTCAGAGATCACAACAGGACCTGAAACCAAGAGTCGGATGCTTAACCAACTGTGCCACCCAGGTGCCCCTGTAGTTTTAATTTTTTAATGTACTGACTTTATAATATACTAAAAAATACTTTTTATACGGCAATTTTTTTTTTTAATCAGGATCTGAGACAGGGTAGAGAGGCTTATTCTTTTTTTCTTTCTTTTTTTTTTTTTCTTTAAAGATTTCATTTGACACAGAGAGAGAGAGAGAGAGAGAGAGAGAGAGACAGTGAGAGCAGGAACTTAAGCAGGAGGAGTGGGAGAGGGAGAAGCAGGCTTCTTGCTGAGCAGAGAGCCCAATGTGGGGCCTGATCCCAGGACCCCGGGATCACAACCTGAGCCAAAGGCAGACGCTTACTGACTGAGCCACCCAGGTGCTCTGAGAAAGGCTTGTTCCTGCTTCTCTCTTCTCTCTGTCCATGTGTGTGCACATACTTATGGTTTGCCAGTGGCTGATACGGATTAAAAAAAAGTCCACGTTAGTCATTTCTGACTTTGGTTCTGTTTCTCTGTTAATAACAGGTTGACGTATCTCAGAATTTTGTATTGACTGCCAGACGTTTTGTGTAGAACAGTTGAGACCAAAGTACCTAGTATTTATGCCTGGGAATGCACATGCCTGTTGTCACAGTGTTGAATCAGTGCAGTCAGAAGTTGAACTGGGTTTTGTTGTTGCTGTGGTTACCACCAGCTTCAAATTTCTGCACTTTACCTTGTGCGTAGGATGGGGGCTGGGTTGGCTGGAAGGTTTTTTCTCAGCGTTCCCGTTTTATGTTGTTTTCTGCCTTGCCCATGCAGCTGTGCCTCGGGGCTGTGTGTGTGTGTGTCTATACTCTTTCTCCTTCCCTAGTGTGGATTGTTGTTGCTTATTAGTGCTTGCTAGTCTGGAGATGGGTGCAGGAGAGATTCTCTGTTTTCCAAACCAGCTTTATCTTAAGTGGGCCCAGTGTGGCTGGGCCTTTGGGATGGGGTTTTCTCAGTCTTTCTGGCCCTTCGCCCTGGGGTGTTTGTCTGCTGCTGGTCTGTGCCAGGCCCTTCCCCAGCTTTACTGTCCTGGTGGAGGACTGGTCTGTTTCCTGACCTGCCCTAAGAGTAGAAGTTTTGGTGTTTTTTCCTTCTTTCTTTTCCCTGTACCTGTGGGTGTTTACTTGTGCCCTACATGGTTTCAGGATTGCACGCCTTTTGGCAGCAGTGGCTGATCTCTGTGCCTGGACTCTTGAGGGAGGCTTTCCAGTCTCTTGGCTGCTCCAGTTTTTCCCAGGAGCATTGTGGGAGGTCTGTGGAAAGGGCCTGCAAACTGCGTGTGAACTCCTGTTGTGTGCCGATGTCCCAGGACTTTCTGGTAGCTCCAACATTCTTACCTCCTTCCTCTTACGCTCTGCTACAGGTGAGAGTGTGCTGAGTGTGCACGTGGAGTGGGAGGAGGGAGTGCGGGCTGATTCTTCTTGGATTTAATGCTACTTGGTTGCCCTGTGATCTCAGCTTTGTGATGCAGTCAAGAAAAGTTGTGATTTTACTGACTCTCTAGCTGTTAATACTCTTTCCAGTTTTTATTTTTTTTAAATTTTCATTTATTTGTATTATTGACTGGGTTTTACTCTTTTTGGCTTTCACATTGTAAGCATAAGCAGAACTTACGCATTTAGTTTCATGAATAAACCAGGGTCAGAGATATCAGTGACTTTATTTATAGGATTATACTGAGAAGTGAGATGTCCAGATGTTTGTATTCTATCAATGATTGCATGCCCTAGGAATTTTCTCTTTAGTTCTCTTTGGTTCAGTTTAGTTTGACAGAAGTTGTGAATCACCATGCCCCTTCCACTTCTATCCCCCAGTTCCTCAATGTAAAGGGTTTTTCAGCCTTGAAGGGACTTGGATCTCTGGGGTCACAAATCTTCAAAGGTTTTGAAGTGAACTGTATTATAGCACTGATTTGTTTGTTTGTTTGTTTTATTTGAGTATGACATGGAATTATTTTTCCTTTCATGCTTTTGGGGTTAAGGGATAGATGAGACAGGGGAACATCTGCGAACAAACAGGGAAGATTATTACCTGGATATAATCTCTTATCACTCATTTAATCTATGTGGTCTGGGCACCCAGGTAACTGCAGCTAAATTCTCTTTGATTCAGACTGCCAGGTATTTTCCCCTCACCTTGGCAAAAACCTTTTTAGTATGATTTATTTTTATTCCCCAAGAATCATACTATTTAAGCGCTCCTGATAAGGCCTTACATAATTGCATGAAAAACCGACATCTTCTGGGTATGATTCTAATGAATAAAGATAGACATTTTTTGGGGGGCGCCTGGGTGGCTCAGTGGGTTAAGCCTCTGCCTTCGGCTCAGGTCATGATCCCAGGGTCGTGGGATCGAGCCCCACATCTGGCTCTCTGCTCTGCGGGGAGCCTGCTTCCTCCTGTCTCTCTGCCTATTTGTGATCTCTGTCAAATAAATAAATAAAATACTATTTAAAAAAAGAAAAGATAGACATTTTTTGAGAGTCATGGAAAACTGCTAGTGGGTCTATATAATTAATTATTGACAGATTTTGTTCAATTGTGTGGTTTTTTAAAAAATATTTATTTATTTACCTGACAGAGATCACAAGTAGGTAGAGAGGCAGGCAGAGAGAGCGGGGGAAGCAGGCTCCCCGCTGAGCAGGGAGCCCCATGCGGGGCTCGATCCCAGGACCCCGAGATCATGACCTGAGCTAAAGGCAGAGGCTTAACCCACTGAGCCACCCACGTGCTCCAGAAAGTGTTTTAAGAATCCTATTTGATCTCTGTTATAATGATATTATGCTTTTTTCCCCTTTAACTAAAACAGTGTTTTTTTGTAACTTAAAAATATTTTTACTAAATCACTTCAGATACTTGACAAAACAAGGACCAAAGTATAAATAAATAAATTGCTGTATACTCAACTCACTCTATGTATTACACTTCTGTTGGGTGTTTCATATACGAATTAATTTAAAAAACATATTTTAGTTCCTGGGAATTTGATATTAATTGCAATTTAAATGAACAGGTTTGGCCAAGATTAAAAATTTCGTGGTAAAATCAGCATTTATGGAAAGTAAGTCTGTAGGTTATAGCTAGGACACTTACTTGTTTTGTTTATGTTACATGGAAGTATTTTACCAAGACATGCCCTTTAGACTCCTTCTTTTATTGGCCTCCCTATTCTTTCACTAAATATAAAATAACACTGTGATTTCTCCAGTCTGAAAGATGCAGAGTTTTGTGGAGTACTTCCAAAGTAGTTATTGAGGCATGTTGCATCCATCCACTTGGACACCTGCTTAGACTTGTCATCAGTCCAGAAGGACACCTGCGCCCCATTAAAAATGAGCATTGTCATTATGTGCTGTTCTGTTGAACTGCTTATTAGCTGGAAGGATGCTGGTAGTTGTGGGAATAAGGATTCAGTGAGGACTGAAAAGTAAGAATGGAATTATACATTGGGTTGGATTTAGAGTTTCTTTTTTAAAAATTTATTTTACTGTCATCTATTTTTTTTTTTAAAGATTTTTAAAATTTATTTATTTGACAGAGATCACAAGTAGGCAGAGAGGCAGGCAGAGGGGTGGGGAAGGCGGGCTCCCTGCCGAGTGGAGAGCCCAATAGGGGGCTGGATCCCAGGACCCTGACTGAGATCATGACCTGAGCCGAAGGCAGAGACTTAATCCACTGAGCCGCCTAGGTGCCCCACTGTCATCTATTTCTTTCATATAAATTTTATAGGACCTGTATTAGTTTTCTGTTAACGTATTACCACAAACTTTGTGCTTTAAAACATCAAACATTTTTTATCCTGTAGTTCTGTAGGTCAAATCTCTCATGGATCTCACTGGGGTAAAATCAAGGTGTCAGCAGGGCTTCCTTCCTCTCTAGAAGCTCCAGGGGAAAATCTGTTTCTTCTCCATTCCTACTTTTGAGAGGCTACCCACCTTCCTGGGCTTGTGGCCCCCTTCCTCCATCTTCAAAGCTAGGAATGGCAGATTCCGTTTCACACTCAAATTTCTTCTGTCTTTTCCCATCTCTTTCAGATGGAGGTGGGAAGTAGTCTGCTTTCAAGGACTTGTGTGATTAGATGGGCCGCCTGGATTCTGCATCTCAAAGTCTTTGGCCCTAAGCACATCTGCAAAGCCTTTTTGCCAAGTAGATATAACATCCTTGGAAAGCCATTATTTTATGTACAGCAGGATTCAAACCTTTTTCTAGAAATACTACTTAACTGATTTAAAACTCTCTGGATAAAAGATTATAGGTGTGATTTGAAATAGTGTTGAGAAAATATATCATCTCTAGCTCTTTTTTTTTTCCGGTCTTCTTAGGTTGAAATTCTTATCTGCTCTTTTATCTTACCTGTTGAATGGATTTCCTAGATATTTAGTAAACACCTTGTTAGCCTTTGATATATATGGACCACTCAAGAACTCTTATCAAGAACTCTTATCGTTGCCAGCATCTGTGGGTCTGCTGATCTAAGCTCGGTTAGGGTGGGTGTCTAGTAGGACTTGTGCTGGGCTTGCTGCACATCTCTGAGTCTGGAATCACTTGTGAATTGTCCTGTCTAGCCTGGGGCTCTGTGGGGGCAACTCTGTTTCAGTATCTCTTTTTCTCCTGCCTAGGGGTGGCACAAGCATGTTCTTTTGGAAATGGCAGAAATACAAGCATGCAAGTGGAAGCATGAAGCTTCTTATCTGCCTAAGCTTAGGGCAGGGGAACTGTCACTTTTGCTTTATTATATTGGCCAAACTAGTCACATGGCCAGTGTGCTAAAAATACGCTCTACCCCTTTAAATGGGAGGAGCTGCAAAGTCACTCAGCAGAGGCCTTGAATGAAGAGAGGGGGTAAAGATTGGCCCCACACTCCTATGCCCCTCACTGAACTCATCTCTGAACACCTCCCTCACAAGAAACCCGTTTTTGCTTCTTTATTTTTGGTCTCAATGATACTACGCTATATCTGGTCACCCAAGCCAGAAACACAGGATGTGTAGTATAAAAATAGTCTTTTTTCATCTTCATTTTTCTGCACTATTTATGAATATCTAATGCCTCATCTTCTCCAGCCTGTTACCATCACTGTTCTGGAGAATGTCCTGTCTCCTGGAGAAGAAAGGGCGGGGTTGGTCTTCACTCGTCTCCAGTCCAGCTTCCCTCTCCTCTGTCCCTTAACTGTGGCTGGAATACTCTCCGGGAAATACAGGTGTCACCCCTGTTTCGTGGCTTCTCACTGCCTCTAGGGGAAGGTCTTTTATGATGTAGGTTCTCCAGCCCCATCTTCTGATGTTTCTTGCCCTCTGTTTTGCCCTGTAGTTCAGGAGTCAGCAAAGTACGTCCAGTGGGCCAGAAAATCTGTTCTACCATTTATTTTTGTATAGTTCATGAACATGGTTCTTATATTTTTAAGTGATTGGACAAAAAGAGAAAAAACAATATTTTGTGACATGAAAATTATGAAACTTAAGCCATTTGTTCATAAATACAGTTTTTCATGATGAAAAAACTATTGTAAATAAAGTTTTATTGGAACATGGCTACACTCATTCATTTTCTAATGTCTGGCTGCTTTCACATTACAGTGGCATAATTGAAATACTAAGAGACTATAAAATATTTGCTGACTGGTCCCTTAGAGAAAAGTTTGCTCCTGTCAGCTCTCATCAGTTAGCGTTTATAATAGCTCTCCTTATCTACTTATATTCTGTTTCATGACTCAGTACTTTTTTTTTTTTTAAGATTATTATTTATTTATTTGACAGAGATCACAAGTAGGCAGAGAGGCAGGCAGAGAGAGAGGGGGAAGCAGGCTCCCTGCTGAGCAGAGAGCCCGATGTGGGACTCTATCCCAGAACGTTGGGATCATGACCTGAGCCGAAGGCAGAGCCTTAACCCACTGAGCCACCCAGGCGCCCCATGACTCAGTACTTTTATTATGTTGTTTCTTTGCCTGGCTAGCTCTCCTTTTTAAGATAATAGCTTTGTTGAGATACACTATACATACCATACAACTCACCCATTTAAAGTGTACAATTCAGTGGTTTTTAGTATATTCACACTTTTGCCACCATCACGGTGTCATTTTTAGAATATTTTTGTTAACTTCCCCTAAAACCTCATGCCCATTGGTAGTTATACCCCGTTTTTCTACCTTCCTCTTCCAGCCTTAGACAATCACTAAATCTACTTTCAGTTTCTGCGGGTTTGCCCATTCTTGATGTCTCATACAAATGGAAGCATACAATATGTGGTCTTTTGTGACTGGCTTCTTTCACTGGCATAATGTTTTCAAGCTTTATACTTATTGTAGCTTATATCAGTGCTTCATTCCTTTTCACTGCTGATTAGGATTTAAGGTGTGGATATATCACATTTTTGTATCTGTTCATCTGGGTTATTGGACATTTGGTTGTTTTCAGTTTTTGACTATTATGAGTAATGCTGCACAATGAACATTTGTGTACATGTTTTCACTGGTCATATGTTTTTGTCTCGCTTGGGTATGTACTTGGGCTAACTATTCCTTATCCTTCAAAAATTGATATTAGAAGGTCATCTCCTCCAGAATACTTCCCTAACTTCCTAGACTGGATTTTTCTACAGCTCCGATGACATTCTGTCAAAGTACTTACCCATTGTATTGAAATCTGTTTGCATCTCTGTCTCCTCTGTTTCTCTAAATTTTTGGAAAGCAGCATCAATGTGTTATGCAACTTTGCATCAACTGCAAACAGTATAAAAGTTCACTTAATAGTTGTTCAACTAGAAACATTGTAAAGCAGTCTGTGGTTTTGAATTAAAATAAACTTAAAAAAATAAACCTTATCTTTTATTTTTTCTGCTTTATATACAGTGTCTCTTTATTTTTTATTTTTGTAAAGATTTTATTTATTTATTTGAGAGAGACCAAGATAGCGACAGAGATAGCCAGAGAGAGCATGAGTGGGGAGGAGAGGGAGAAGCAGGCCCCCAGCTGAGCAGGGAACCTGGTGCAGGGCCTGATCTCAGGACCCTGAGATCATGACCTGAGCCGAAAGGAGATGCCTAACTGACTGAGTCACCCAGGCACCCCTATATTGTCTTTAAAAAAATTTTTTTCTTAGAATATGTATTGAGATAACTGATCTTGAATTTGTCTTTTCTTTAAGGCCTGCAAAGAAAACGAAAAAAGGTGTGAAAGGCAAGGCATCAGATGAGAAAAAAGATGAGATTGAAAAAATAAAGTCATACTCCTTTATGGAAGGTGAACCTGAGGATGATGTCTACTTAAAGCGCTTGTATCCAAGGCAGATATATGAGGTGGAGAAAGCTATTCAGTTACTTAAGAAATTTCAAATTCTGGACTTTACTAATCCAAAACAAGGTGTTTATCTTGATTTGACACTGGATATGGCACTGGAGAAGAAGGTATGTAGAATCAACTAAAATAAATTTATTTGTGAGGAGGGGCTGTATGAATTGCTGTTTCCTAATTTTTTAAAGTTTCTTGTTTCCTATAATAATTTTTGGGAAATCTTACACTCTTTCTAGACTATGGGATGAAAAATTTTGTTTTTATTTTCCAAATATAAAATTATGTTCAACATATTCTGCAGTCAATGAACACTTATCTCCTACTCACCTGAAAATCACTGGTATAAATTCAGCAAAAGTCGTGTTAAAATTAATTGAGGTATTACTGTAACTTTGAAAAATGACTTAAGGTGCCTGGGTGTCTTGTTCCTTTTCTGTAAATGAGGGTTTGAAATCAAGAGTATGTTCCTTAGAGTCCTGCGTTGAGACTAAGTTTGCATGAGGAGGGTACCAAGCCCCTCACTCTTGCTTCCACCAAAATTTTTCTGCTTTATTTGTTTATATGCAGTTCCTTGGATGACTTTTGTTTATAAAACTGTAAAAGTAGTAAAAATACTGAATTAGAGTTGAGGTCTATTACAACTCTAAATTTTGTCTCATTTAAGAGATCTCATTTTCGTGGAAATGGTATTTCAGTTTTTATTCTGAGGATGTCTTTTTTTGGTCAAACTAGATGGTAGAGATTTTTGAATACAATTTAACAGCCTCAGCAGCAACACTAGTTGGACATTTGGGAGGAGGTGGTGTAGTGTAGTGCTTACGAGTGTGGCCTCTGGAGTCAGATTACAGTACAGGCCAGAATCCCGGTGTCACTACTTCCTTGTTCTTTGACTTTGGGTTTCTGGTTTAACCTTTTCAGATCTGTTTTTTCCACCTCTTTATAAAGGGAGATAAAATGCTTAGTTCAGTTTTGAGGCTCTCCCGATGGGGACGCTACCAGAACAGAAAGACCTTCCACTGTGGGTGGAAACTCCCAAAGACTTGAAAGATTCTGAGGTGTTGCAGGTCCAGACGCAGCTCTCAGAAGCTCTGTTTGGCCCACGTGGATTGAATCCCGTACATCAAGCAAGTGAGCAAAGTTGTGCTCGAGCTACAGATTCTGGAACCCTCGTACCTCATGGAGGTCGTGGTTTATGACTCTTACCCGTGCAAGTTCAGGGCCAGGTGCATGCTCCAGTCCGTGGCCGCATGGCGCCGTCAGCAGCAGGAACGAGGGATGCTCAAACTTGAGGATGCTGTGAAAGCCCTAGAGCTGGGTCCTTGGATGAAGTGAGGCCAGGTTGTAACCAGCTCACCTGCAATCAGGTTTAAAGAGAAAACTGTGTCTCTACAGCGGGACACAGCTGGCGTGGATGAGATCTGGTTGAACTTCGTCCCAGCCTGGCAAGGAAAAGCCAGCTGATGTTTGGGTCTCTGCCTTTGTCTCTGAGTCCTGATGTGGCTTTCCCTGCCAGGTTTGCTAATTAGAGAATAACATTATTAAAAAATGCTCAGTTCATTTCGTTTTTAAGAGGATTAAATGAGATAGTGCATGTAAAGGACTCGGTAAGTGTTTAATAATCACAACCAGCATTTACAGGAAACTTTCTGTGTACCAGCCACAATGCTAAGTGCTTTGCATGCATTTTCTCATTTAATCCTATAATAACCTCAAAAGAGGAAGCTGAGACAGAGAAACTGAAGTAACTTGTTCAAGATCACAAAATAAGAGGTGGAGTTAGGTTTTGAATCAAGGTCTATCTTATTTCTTAAGTTCTTATTTCTTAGAAGCAGTTTATACAATTCATGCTGTAATTTTATTTTGTAGCACAGTGTTACTGTTAGTTCTTTTATTTTAAAAATGTTGTAAGTACCCAAGATGATCACTTTCTCAGTTAACCATTGATATACTGTTGACCCCTGAATAACAGGTTTGAACTGTGAGGATCCACTTACATTTTGATAAAGACAGTACACTACTGTAAATATGTTTTCCTTATTTTCTTCATAACATTTTCTTTTCTCTAGCCTTTGTTAAAAGAATATAGTATCTAATACATAAAGCATACTAACTATGTGTTGGTTGACTGTTTATGTTATCCATAAGGCTTTTGGTCAGTAATAGACTATTAGTAGTTAAGTTTTGGGGGAATTAAAAGTTATATGCAGCTTTTCCACTGTGCTGGGGGTAGTGCCCCAACACCTGAGTTCTTTGGCTGTTAACTGTGGCTCATAATGAAGAGTTGTAGGACCACAAGCTTCATTTCATAAGTGAAAGCCGCTTGTAAACTATTAACATTGAAAGGATACTGTTGTCTTCCTAAGACATTTTTTGTTTTTGTTAGAGTGCTTATACAGCAAGCCAGTATTCCCCCAGGGGATGCTTTAATTGTAATTGCTTGCTAGTGAAAAATTTGCTGAAACTAGTTGTGACATGTTAATGGCAAAGGAATGCCGGTCAATAAAATTGAATTGCATGTCTGATGTCAAGTGTGCTTAAGAGTTTGTTCCTTTTTGTCTGAAAATAAATCCTCAGGAGGTTATCTCTACTCAAAATAAAGTTTTGCTAAAAATATAACCTTTCAATCTGTTTAATTAGGGAACAACCCTGCTTCCTCTTTTTCTAGACCTTAAAATTTGCACCGAAACTGTGGGCCTAGACTTCCCATGTGAAGTCTCTCTAAGTGAATGAACCACAGTGCTCGACAGTTCCTTGACTAGAAAACTGAACAAAGACGTTCTCAGGCCCTGTAGCATCTCCGCCAATATTTGGGTGTCTAAATGCATGCCATATATATTTTGGATTTTCCAACTGACTTCCTCGGTATCTCTGAAAGTGGTGGGCAATCCATGTTGTTTCAAAATAGACCCACTCAGAAGAGCCTTTCAGGCTTGGCGTTCTGTCTTAGGTTCAGGGTTAATAGAGACCTACTGAGCATATTAGCTGGATATTTTCTGTCATCCATCATGCACAGCTGTGCTCATATCCTCCTTGATGGTCTCCAAAAAAATGACATGTTCTTTTGAATTTAATTCAAGGTAGTGAATATTGATTGATGTCTACCATGTAGAAAGCATTATCCTGGGTGCTGGGGAAGATACGGGTGTGCGAACACATAACTTACTGTATGACAGATTGTGTTGAATGGTGTAGACATAGAAGCCAAGTGCTGTGGCACTGTGGAGGTGGGGAGAGAGATGCAGATTTTCAATATACAAAAGAAATATAGTCTCTTAGCTTTAAATTGTAATCAGTGAATAGTTCTAGACTAGAGGACATATGGTAGAATTAAAACATTGAAAACAAAGCATATCAGTTTTGTTTTTTATAGAGGTGAGGTATATAGAAAAGATGAATGAATTCTTCCATTGTTGTGTATTTAGAAAAAAGTGGAGCCGTTTGCCAGTGTTCTTCGTTTTCCATACCCATTCGTTTCAGAAATCAATAAAGTTGCTGTATTTACAGGGGTGAGTAACCTTTGTCAACTTTTCGTATCATTTTTTTTTTTACATATCGTGTAGACTATTCATGTAGTCTTACTTTTTCCATTTGAAGCAGTTAGATGACTTACTTGAGTTATGTCATTTGAGAAAGTGCTAAACCAGAATATTAATTTCATCATTATTAGTCTGCTACATTATGTTTCTCATAAGAAACTGAAAAAAAAAAAAAAAAAAAGAATTTGTCCTGCTGGCTTTTGCTTCCTACTGAAAATATTCTCAAACAAAAACAATGAAATTTTATTTTTTAAGATTTTTATTTATTTATTTGACAGAGAGAGGAAGAGCGTGCATGTACCCACGCAGACACACAAGCAGGGGGAGCGGTGGCAGCCGGAGAGGGAGAAGCAGGCTCCCCACTGAGCAGGGAACCCCCATGTGGGGCTTGATCCCAGGACCCTGAGATCATGACCTGAGTTAAAGATAGAGGCTTAAACCACTGAGCCACTCAGGTGCCCAGTAAAATTATTTTAAAGCAATGGGCCCAGTTAGTGCTGTGAAGACCTAGAGACCACACTTAAAAACACCTGGTCTGGAAACCAGAAAAGTTGAGGCTGTAACAAATAGAGTCATATGGCTCTTTATTAGTCTTTTTGTATTACACACATTTGTAATGTATTTCTGAATTTGTTTTGTAGAACATTTTGAATTTTCTGTATCTGCTTCGCTTTCAAGGAAGAGATGATTTACTTTTTTTCCCCCAGACAAATGGAGAATATAGCTGTGGGAAACCTACAAAACTTGAGTGACTTAAGGGAGGGATAGCATTTTCACAGTAAAACCAAATGGCATAAAAGGAACACGGAAAATAACTAATACTGTATATTTTTCTTTCAAATTTTCAGACAACTGGCTAAATTTTTTTAAAGTTTTTAATTTTAGTTAGTTACCATACAGTATTATATTAGTTTCAGGTGTACAATATAGTTTTGATTCTATAATTTCTTAAGTAACTTTCCTCTTTGGTTTGATAAGATATCTTCATTTAAGGTAGCAAAACTAAATATGCTTTAATCGTTTACTTTTGGAAGATGATGTATTGAAGGCATTGAAGAGTTTGATTGAGCCATGTCTTAGGTTCCTAATATGTCATTTCACACGTATTTCCTCATGTGTTATTCAAGAAATGCCTTAGTCACCTACAAGTAAACTTGTTCAGGAGACAGTATCTCTGAGAATGAGAAATGATGACTTTTCACTTAAAAGTAAAAACCACAATTTTTACTTTGAACTGTGATATTATTTCTTACAAAATACTTGAAATCAGACTGAATTTGTTTAAAGATTGATGTTCAAACTATTGTATTTTTGTAGAATGCATCTGAGATTAAAATAGCAGAAGAACATGGAGCTGCATTTGCAGGAGGAGTTAATCTGATTCAGAAGGTACGGTGTTGTCTTCATGTTCAGTAGTTACAGAAAGTGCTGTCTTTGCCATCCATTGATTTAGTTCATGTGGAACCTAACCGCTATGCCTATATCTTTTGACAGATGGTTGTAAAGTTCTGGAAAACAGGGAAAAAATTTCCTACTCTTTTGAGTCTCAAAATCAAGCTAAGAAAAAAACTAACCAGTCTGATATTAATTATGCTTGATTTATTTCATGTTTTTTTTTTTTAACCCCTTGCTTCTTATATGTTTGTGAGAGTTTTTGTGGGTAGACTGGAAGGGGCAATATGACTCTTTATGGTTTTGAATACGAGATTTAAGATGAAGTTTAAAAGGTCGAACTCATGAATGTCACTGTTCATGTTTTGAAGATCAAATATTTGTTTTGCTTTGGAGTGAAAAACGTGATTAACTTTACAGATCACAAAGGATAGTATCTGACCTCTGTAGTAATACAATACTTCTGATTACTCTTAACTTTTACTCACCAGCGACTTCAGAGTTGCATAGGCTTAGCACGAGGCAGTGAGTGGTTATGGAAATTGTGTTGAGAAAGTAACAAAGCATTTGTGGAGCTGGTTTGGAACCAGAATGATGTTTTTTTGTTTTGTTTTGTTTTTTAAGCGGTGAGAAGAAGAGGCATGGCTATTGAGTCTTGAACATTATTTTTAAAAATACAAGAGATTTTCCTTAATAGTGTCTAAAATCTTCTAAATTTAATTGAAGGTTATAGAAAATGGGGCACCTGGGTGGCTCAGCCAGTTAAGCGTCTCGGCTCAGGTCATGATCTCAGGGTCCTGGGATGGAGTCCTGGATCAAGCTCCCTGCTCAGCAGGGAGTGTGCTTGGGGTCCCCCCCACCCCCCACCATGCTCTCTGTCTTTCTCTTTCTCTCTCTGTTTTCAAATACATAGATAAACTCTTAAAGGAAAAAAAAAAAGAAAAAAAAAAGTTATAGAAAACCTTTTTGTTTTTAGAACAGGAGAAAGTGATTTGAAAATTTCTCTTTGTTTTGTATCCAGATTTTGATTTGGGGAAAGTTTGAACTAGGCTCTTTCTTTGGGATGGACAAGAGTGCTTGTGGTTTGTTTTTTCCCACCCCAGTACTCCTCTAAATGTGGTGGGGATTCTGGATTTTAAAGGAGAGTCTCCAAAATGGCTCTTGGGAGTAGCACTAATGGAAAATACAAAGAGATTATGCTTTCACTGAGACTGGGTCAAAGTCAGAGGGTGGTACCATGTATCATAAACTTTAATAAAATTATTAAAATTCATTTAATTTTTAAAAAATAAGCAATACCACAGATTCTTTGGAATTAGAGAAAATAGAGCTTAGTTTCCGGAGCCCAGAGAACTACCTCGTCTGAACTAAGTTAGTGTACCGCCTTCCGTCTGGTGTTTTTTTTTTTTCCTGAAAGCATAAGAGTGTCTTGTAGAACTGTCAAAACAACAATAGAGTTTAAATGAAGTTAAATGTGAAGCAAGAAATTACTTCTCAAGAAAAAAATGGTAAGGGAGCAGGATGTGTTCTGTAGAATTGAGTTTATTAAATAAAACACATTTGAAAGGAGGAGTCAAGATGGCGGAGAAGTAGCAGGCTGAGACTACTTCAGCTAGCCGGAGATCAGCTAGATAGCTTATCTAAAGATTGCAAACACCTGAAAATCCATCGGAGATCGAAGAGAAGAAGAACAGCAATTCTGGAAACAGAAAAACAACCACTTTCTGAAAGGTAGGACCGGCGGAGAAGTGAATCCAAAGCGAGGGGAAGATAGACCCCGGGGGGAGGGGCCGGCTCCCGGCAAGCGGCGGAGCAACCGCGCACAAAATCAGGACTTTTAAAAGTCTGTTCCGCTGAGGGACATCGCTCCAGAGGCTACCCGGGGCGAAGCCCACGCGGGGTCAGCGTGGCCTCAGGTCCCGCAGGGTCACAGAAGGATCGGGGGTGTCTGAGTGTCACAGAGCTTGCGGGTATTGGAACGGGAAAGCCGGCTACAGAGACAGAGCCGACAGTAAGCTCGCAACTCGGGGTGACCTTGAACCGGTCGCAGGCTCGGTGAGCTCGGAGCGCGGCCGGAGGTCAGGCAGACGGGAGTAACTGGGCGAGGTTCTCTGAGCGCGCACTGAGGAGTGCGGCCCCGGGCTCTCGGCTCCTCCAGGGCCGGAGACCAGGAGGCCGCCATTTGTATTCCCGTCCTCCGGAACTCTACGGAAAGCGCTCAGGGAACAAAAGCTCCTGAAAGCAAACCCAAGCAGATTACTCACCCCGGCCCCGGGTAAGGGCGGTGCAATTCCGCCTGGGGCAAAGACACTTGAGAATCACTACAACAAGCCCCTCCCCCAGAAGATCAACAAGAAATCCAGCCAAGACCAAGTTCACCTACCAAAGAGTGCGGTTTCAATACCAAGGAGAGCAGCAGAATTCTAGAGGAGGAGAAAGCAAAGCACGGAACTCATGGCTTTTTCCCTGTGATTTTTTATTAGTCTTGCAGTTAATTTAATTTTTTTCTTTTTGATTTTTTGTTTTTTTTTTTCTCGCCTTCGGGTAAATTTTTTTTTAACTGTTACCTTTTTCTTTTTTAACGATTTTTTACTACTTTATCTAATATATATATTTTTTCTTTTTTTATATTTTTCTTAAGTGTTTTCTTTTAAATTCTTTTCTTTTTTTTTTCTTTCTTCCTTTTTGAACCTCTTTTTATCCCCTTTCTCCCCCCTCATGATTTGGGATCTCTTCTAATTTGGTTAAAGCATATTTTCCTGGGGTTGTTGCCACCCTTTTAGTATTTTACTTGCCCCTTCATATACTCTTCTCAGGACAAAATGACAAGACAGAAAAATTCAACTCAAAAAAAAAAGAACAAGAGGCAGTACCGAAGGCTAGGGACCTAATCAATACAGACATTGGTGATATGTCAGATCTAGAGTTCAGAATGACAATTCTCAAGGTTCTAGCCGGGCTCGAAAAAGGCATGGAAGATATTAGAGAAACCCTCTCGAGAGATATAAAAGCCCTTTCTGGAGAAATAAAAGAACTAAAATCTAACCAAGTTGAAATCAAAAAAGCTATTAATGAGGTGCAATCAAAAATGGAGGCTCTCACTGCTAGGATAAATGAGGCAGAAGAAAGAATTAGTGATATAGAAGACCAAATGACAGAGAATAAAGAAGCTGAGCAAAAGAGGGACAAACAGCTACTGGACCACGAGGGGAGAATTCGAGAGATAAGTGACACCATAAGACGAAACAACATTAGAATAATTGGGATTCCAGAAGAAGAAGAAAGAGAGAGGGGAGCAGAAGGTATACTAGAGAGAATTATTGGGGAGAATTTCCCCAATATGGCAAAGGGAACGAGCATCAAAATTCAGGAGGTTCAGAGAACGCCCCTCAAAATCAATAAGAATAGGCCCACACCCCGTCACCTAATAGTAAAATTTACAAGTCTCAGTGACAAAGAGAAAATCCTGAAAGCAGCCCGGGAAAAGAAGTCTGTAACATACAATGGTAAAAATATTAGATTGGCAGCTGACTTATCCACAGAGACCTGGCAGGCCAGAAAGAGCTGGCATGATATTTTCAGAGCACTAAATGAGAAAAACATGCAGCCAAGAATACTATATCCAGCTAGGCTATCATTGAAAATAGAAGGAGAGATTAAAAGCTTCCAGGACAAACAACAACTGAAAGAATTTGCAAACACCAAACCAGCTCTACAGGAAATCTTGAAAGGGGTCCTCTAAGCAAAGAGAGAGCCTACAAGTGGTAGATCAGAAAGGAACAGAGACCATATACAGTAACAGTCACCTTACAGGCAAAACAATGGCACTAAATTCATATCTCTCAATAGTTACCTTGAATGTTAATGGGCTAAATGCCCCTGTCAAAAGACACAGGGTATCAGAATGGATAAAAAAAACAAAATCCATCTATATGTTGCCTCCAAGAAACTCATTTTAAGCCCGAAGACACCTCCAGATTTAAAGTGAGGGGGTGGAAAAGAATTTACCATGCTAATGGACATCAGAAGAAAGCAGGAGTGGCAATCCTTATATCAGATCAATTAGATTTTAAGCCAAAGACTATAATAAGAGATGAGGAAGGACACTATATCATACTCAAAGGGTCTGTCCAACAAGAAGATTTAACAATTTTAAATATCTATGCCCCCAACATGGGAGCAGCCAACTATATAAACCAATTAATAACAAAATCAAAGAAACACATCAACAATCATACAATAATAGTAGGGGACTTTAACACTCCCCTCACTGAAATGGACAGATCATCCAAGCAAAAGATCAGCAAGGAAATAAAGGCCTTAAACGACACACTGGACCAGATGGACATCACAGATATATTCAGAACATTTCATCCCAAAGCAACAGAATACACATTCTTCTCTAGTGCACATGGAACATTCTCCAGAATAGATCACATCCTCGGTCCTAAATCCGGACTCAACCGGTATCAAAAGATTGGGATCATTCCCTGCATATTTTCAGACCACAATGCTCTAAAGCTAGAACTCAACCACAAAAAGAAGTTTGAAAAGAACCAAAATACATGGAGACTAAACAATATCCTTCTAAAGAATGAATGGGTCAACCGGGAAATTAAAGATGAATTTAAAAAAATCATGGAAACAAATGATAATGAAAATACAACGGTTCAAAATCTGTGGGACACAACAAAGGCAGTCCTGAGAGGAAAATATATAGCTGTACAAGCCTTTCTCAAGAAACAAGAAAGGTCTCAGGTACACAATCTAACCCTACACCTAAAGGAGCTGGAGAAAGAACAAGAAAAAAACCCTAAGCCTAGCAGGAGAAGAGAAATCATAAAGATCAGAGCAGAAATCAATGAAATAGAAACCAAAAAAACAATAGAACAAATCAACGAAAGTAGGAGCTGGTTCTTTGAAAGAATTAATAAAATTGATAAACCCCTGGCCCGACTTATCAAAAAGAAAAGAGAAAGCGCCCAAATAAATAAAATCATGAATGAAAGCGTAGAGATCACAACTAACACCAAAGAAATACAAACTATTATAAGAACATACTATGAGCAACTCTACAGCAATAAATTTGACAATCTGGAAGAAATGGATGCATTCCTAGAAACATATAAACTACCACAACTGAACCAGGAAGAAATAGAAAGCCTGAACAGACCCATAACAAGTAAGGAGATTGAAACAGTCATTAAAAATCTCCAAACAAACAAAAGCCCAGGGCCAGACGGCTTCCCAGGAGGATTCTACCAAACATTTAAAGAAGAACTAATTCCTATTCTCCTAAAACTGTTCCAAAATATAGAAATGGAAGGAAAACTTCCAAACTCATTTTATGAGGCCAGCATCACCTTGATCCCAAAACCAGACAAGGATCCCACCAAAAAAGAGAGCTATAGACCAATATCCTTGATGAACACAGATGCGAAAATACTCAACAAAATACTAGCCAATAGGATTCAACAGTACATTAAAAAGATTATTCACCACGACCAAGTGGGATTTATTCCGGGGCTGCAAGTTTGGTTCAACATCCGCAAATCAGTCAATGTGATACAACACATCAATAAAAGTAAGAACAAGAACCATATGATACTCTCAATAGATGCTGAAAAAGCATTTGACAAAGTACAACATCCCTTCCTGATCAAAACTCTTCAAAGTGTAGGGATAGAGGGCACATACCTCAATATCATCAAAGCCATCTATGAAAAACCCACCGCAAATATCATTCTCAATGGAGAAAAACTGAAAGCTTTTCCGCTAAGGTCAGGAACACGGCAGGGATGTCCATTATCACCACTGCTATTCAACATAGTACTAGAGGTCCTAGCCTCAGCAATCAGACAACAAAAGGAAATTAAAGGCATCCAAATCGGCAAAGAAGAAGTCAAATTATCACTCTTCGCAAATGATTTGATACTATATGTGGAAAACCCAAAAGACTCCACTCCAAAACTGCTAGAACTTATACAGGAATTCAGTAAAGTGTCAGGATATAAAATCAATGCACAGAAATCAGTTGCATTTCTCTACACCAACAGCAAGACAGAAGAAAGGGAGTCAATCCCATTTACAATTGCACCCAAAACCATAAGATACCTAGGAATAAACCTAACCAAAGAGACACAGAATCTATACTCAGAAAACTATAAAGGACTCATGAAAGAAATTGAGGAAGACACAAAGAAATGGAAAAATGTTCCATGCTCCTGGATTGGAAGAATAAATATTGTGAAAATGTCTATGCTACCTAAAGCAATCTACACATTTAATGCAATTCCTATCAAAGTACCATCCATCTTTTTCAAAGAAATGGAACAAATAATTCTAAAATTTATATGGAACCAGAAAAGACCTCGAATAGCTAAAGGGATATTGAAAAAGAAAGCCAACGTTGGTGGCATCACAATCCCGGACTTCAAGCTCTATTACAAAGCTGTCATCATCAAGACAGCATGGTACTGGCACAAAAACAGACCCATAGATCAATGGAACAGAATAGAGAGCCCAGAAATAGACTCTCAACTCTATGGTCAACTAATCTTCGACAAAGCAGGAAAGAATGTCCAATGGAAAAAAGACAGCCTCTTCAATAAATGGTGCTGGGAAAATTGGACAGCCACATGCAGAAAAATGAAATTGGACCATTTCCTTACACCACACACGAAAATAGATTCAAAATGGATGAAGGACCTCAATGTGCGAAAGGAATCCATCAAAATCCTTGAGGTGAACACAGGCAGCAACCTCTTTGACCTCAGCCGCAGCAACATCTTCCTAGGAACAACGCCAAAGGCAAGGGAAGCAAGGGCAAAAATGAACTATTGGGATTTCATCAAGATCAAAAGCTTTTGCACAGCAAAGGAAACAGTTAACAAAATCAAAAGACAACTGACAGAATGGGAGAAGATATTTGCAAACGACATATCAGATAAAGGACTAGTGTCCAGAATCTATAAAGAGCTTAGCAAACTCAACACCCAAAGAACAAATAATCCAATCAAGAAATGGGCAGAGGACATGAGCAGACATTTCTGCAAAGAAGACATCTAGATGGCGAACAGACACATGAAAAAGTGCTCCATATCACTCGGCATCAGGGAAATACAAATCAAAACCACAATGCGATATCACCTCACACCAGTCAGAATGGCTAAAATCAACAAGTCAGGAAATGACAGATGCTGGCGCAGATGCGGAGAAAGGGGAACCCTCCTACACTGTTGGTGGGAATGCAAGCTGGTGCAACCTCTCTGGAAAACAGCATGGAGGTTCCTCAAAATGTTGAAAATAGAACTGCCCTATGACCCAGCAATTGCACTATTGGGTATTTACCCTAAAGATACAAACGTAGTGATCCAAAGGGGCACGTGTACTCGAATGTTTATAGCAGCAATGTCCACAATAGCCAAACTATGGAAAGAACCTAGATGTCCATCAACAGATGAATGGATCAAGAAGATGTGGTATATATACACAATGGAATACTATGCAGCCATCAAAAGAAATGAAATCTTGCTATTTGCGACAAAATCGATGGAACTAGAGCGTATCATGCTTAGCGAAATAAGTCAGGCGGAGAAAGACAACTATCATATGATCTCCCTGATATGAGGAATTGGTGTTGCAACATGGGGGCTCAAGTGGGTACGAGAAGAATAAATGAAAGAAGATGGGATTGGGAGGGAGACAAACCATAAGTGACTCTTAATCTCACAAAACAAACTGAGGGTTGCTGGGGGGAGGGGGTTTGGTTGAAGGGGGTGGTATTATGGACATTGGGGAGGGTATGTGCTTTGGTGAGTGCTGTAAAGTGTGTAAACCTGGGGATTCACAGACCTGGGGATAAAAATATATGTATATAAAAAATATATGTTTATAAAAAATAAAAAATAAATAAAAAAAAAAAAGAGCTCATCCATGTTATTTTTTTATTTTTATTTTTTAGAGGTTTTTTTTTTTTTTAACTGGATAGAGAGAGACAGAGAGTGTTCATGTGAACAGGGGGAGGGACAGAGGGAGAGGGAGAATCCTCAAACAGAGTCTGCCCTGAGCTCAAGACCTGAACCAGAACCAAGAGTCAGCTTCCCAACTGACTGAGAGATCCAGTGCCCTTCAACCATGTTATTTTTAGAAGCTATTCAGATTATGAGATAAATTCAAGACAGTTTTGGTAAATAGCATCATGGCTGTAATTTTTTTTTAACATATTTCTGTATTTTTTAGTTAAGTTAAATGCTGTTTTACTTAACACTTACAAAATGTAAATGTAGGATAAATTTACTGAACTAATAGTCATTTCCTAAGAAAGGTCTTTAATAAATTCATTTTGTTTCATAACTTCATTTTTACTTGTCTCTAAAGCATGGTTTTCATTTATATCATTTTATATTCTTCCAAGAGGTGATCTTAAGGTTAACTGTAACATAACTTTTTTTTTTTTTAAAGATTTATTTATTTATTTACTTGACAGACAGAGATCACGAGGAGGCAGAGAGGCAAGCAGAGAGAGAGGGGGAAGCAGGCTCCCTGCCAAGCAGAGAGCCCGATGCGGGGCTCGATCCCAGGACCCTGAGATCATGACCTGAGCCAAAGGCAGAGGCTTAACCCACAGAGCCACCCAGGCGCCCCAACTATAACATAACTTTTAAACATAATTTTAAATTTAAAGGAGCATGTCATAAAATCCGTATTGAAAGGTCTTAGAGTAGACATTTCACATGTAATTCTTTGATGTTTCAAAATTGCCTCTGTTTTCATATTTCTATGAATAAGACCCCTGGGTTCTGGAACCACATTGCATGTGTTTGAAATTTGGGTCTGCTCTTTATTAGTGCACAGACTGACTAATCTGCCCTCAGCCCTCAGTTTCCTATATGGTCAATATTGGTACTGGCCTCATAGCGTTATTGTAAGGACTGGCTCATTTGACATGTTAGCAGATGCTTTGTACATGTGGTAAGTGCTCATCTAATGCAAATTGTTATTGTTAAGGGGACCATAGTAAGTTATTCAGGGAGTAAAGAATTTGGAAAAATAAGAATAATAACAGGAAGGTAAAATTCCAGAATCAGTGCTTAATTTTGCCATGGTACAAGATTTTAGGGTTCACTGTGTAAGGCCAAACCACGTCTTTGAATGACATATTATGATAATACTGTGTGCAAAAAGAACCACTGGTGAAATACTTGTTGTCCAGGCAGTGTTTTTCTAAAAACTTGCTTTTTTGTAATCAACTAAATGTTTTTGTAATCATTTTGTGAGCAACTACATGTTTAAAAGGAATATACTATAGTAGTCTAATAATTATTTCGGATGTTTGCCTTACTTAATTAAAACTGTCTTTTAAAAATTGAATATTATTCCTTTTGCTATTCAAGTGGAATTAGAGTGTGGATAAATAAATTATAAAAGAATTTGTCTTTGACCATCCCACGCCTCTTTTATTTTTAGTTATTGGAGGCAAATAGAATTTTAGTTTCAGTTCTTTGTGAAAATAATTATAGATTAGTTCTCTTGATGCTCTGAATTTAGGAAAGCAGTGCGGTTGCTAGTGATTTGAGTGTTATTAATTTTACATATGATATATTGCAAAATTTTCAGCCTTGTGTCTTCAGTTTTAATAGACAGATAAATTCAACTTCGTAGGAGTAGATGGGCCATGTGCACATCAGTGCTGTCTTCTAGTTTATTACGCTTTTGCCTAACATAACCCCACAGAAGAATTAAACCCAGTAACTGGTTTTGTTTTGTTTAAAAGGATGTGGCTATTTTTAAAAGAGAACATCAGAAAATGTTTTGGTTCTAATGGTTTTCATAATTGGTAAATGTGTTTGTAGGATGTTTGAAGGAAAGAATTGTGCTTAATGTCTCTTTTCTAAATTATAAGGGAAATTACTACATTATACTTAATTTTCAGAAGGATAAACCTTTTCATATAATCTAAGGTTTAATCTTTTCTCCCAATTTTCAGATTTTGGATGATGAAATTCAATCAGACTTTTATGTAGCTGTTCCAGAAATAATGCCCGAGCTTAACCCATTAAAGAAAAAGCTGAAAAAAAGATTTCCAAAACTAACTCGAAGTAAGGGAGAATTCTTTTTATTATTTTAATATGCTGTCAACAACTTTCTGATATGTATGTTTAGTTATAAAACAAAACTGCTAATGTAAATGTAGAGTAAATATATTCTGGTATTTGAATTTTGTGTTCTGTGAAGAATGTGTGGATTTGATTTTTTTTCCCCTTTGGCATAAATATTGGTAATCTAATCATTTGAAAACCTAGTTATTTATAATACCAGTTCTTTAAATTTAGGCCATACTTAGGTTTGAAATTAATGATACTTACTACTCCTTAGGTATGTTACCATACTATTTTATACTTCTTTATTAATATGATATGTATGCTTATTTATGCCAGCATTCAACATATGTATATTTATATATTATAATACACATGTATATGCATATATATACATACATATATAAATGCTTACTGTGTACATGGCTCTGTAGATACTTCCCTTAAAGAACTTTCCCATTATGGATATTTCCCCCTTACAAAATCTGGTAGGAAGTAATGTTGCTACATAAATAGCCGTAGTGTAAATTAGTATATGATAAATTCACAGGATGCCAAGGGTGTTTGGTAGAGGAGGAATTTACACATTGTTGGGGAAATCAGAGAAGGCATGCTGAAG
This sequence comes from Mustela lutreola, assembly GCF_030435805.1. NCBI lineage: Eukaryota > Metazoa > Chordata > Mammalia > Carnivora > Mustelidae > Mustela > Mustela lutreola. The sequence goes on along the minus strand of NC_081290.1, from coordinate 4,929,700 downwards.
GAGAAAACATTTAAACTATAACTTGAGGGGCACCTGGCTGGCTCAGTTGGTGGAGCATATGACTCTTGACCTCAGTCTTGTGAGTTCAAGCCCTATGATGGGTATAGAGATTACGTAAAAATAAAAATAAAATCTTTGAAATAAGTCAAGCAGAGAGAGTCAGTTAGCATATGGTTTCACTTACTTGTGGAGCATAAGGAATAACACGGAGGACATGGGGAGAAGGAGAGGAGAAGGGAATTGGGGGAAATTGGAGGGGGAGATGAACCATGAGAGACTGTGGACTCTGGGAATCAAACTGAGGGTTTTGAAGGGGCAGGGGTTGGGAGGTTGAGTGAGCCAGTGGTGGGTATTAGAGAGCGCATGGATTGCATGGAGCACTGGGTGTGGTGCATAAATGATGAATTCTGGTATGCTGAAAAGAAATTAAAAAAATAAAAAATTAAAAAATTAAATAAAATCTTAATGAAATTAAGCTGTAGCTTAAAAAGGGCAACTGCCTGGCTCAGTTGGTAGAGCATGTGACTCTCGATCTCAGAGTTGTGAATTGAAGCCCCACGTTGGTGTGGAGACTCCTTAAAAAATAAATAAACATAAAAACTGTATCTTGAATAATTGGATGGGTGGATTAAGGGTGATATTATTTTAAATAGAAGGAATTTATTAATGGTATACATTGAAATAAGTCAGATATTATAGGCTATATACAAAAAATTAACAGTTACTTCTCTTTGGCTTGTAATGAATGGTTACTCCTATGCTGAATCAAAGCAAATAATGGTAATCACATTGGAAGATTGATATCATATTGAGAAGGATCTTTTTTTTTTTTTTTTGAAGATTTTATTTATTTATTTGACAGAGAGCTAGAGATCACAAGTAGGCAGAGAGGCAGGCAGAGGGAGACAGAGAAGCAGGCTCCCCGCTCAATGGGAAGCCTGATGTGGGGCTTGATCCCAAGACCTTGGGATCATGACCTGAGCTGAAGGCAGCCACTTAACTGACTGAGCCACCCAGGCACCCCGAGAAGGATCTTGAATAAGATCCTAAGAAGCTTGGACTTCTATTCCCCTTTTAAAAACTCTTAGAAGTTTTAAAAATGGGGAGTTCCTGGGGCGCCTGGGTGGCTCAGTGGGTTAAGCCCCTGCCTTCAGCTCAGGTCATGATCTCAGAGTCCTGGGATCAAGTCCCACATTGGGCTCTCTGCTCAGCGGGGAGCCTGCTTCCCCCTCTCTCTCTGCCTGCCTGTCTGCCTGCTTCTGATCTCCCTCTTTCTCTCTGTCAAATAAATAAATAAAATCTTAAAAAAAAAAAATGGGGTGTTCCTTAGAGCTTTAATCCAGAGAGAATTTGTAAGATGTATTGGCCTGAATCAAAACTTGAAGTTGGAAGAACAGTTTAAGTGCAATTGCCAGGACTAGTAAAGGTAATATTTAAACTGAAGTCCTCATAATGAGACTGTAGTAAGGAGATATATGTCAAAGACACTGGATCTTTGTGCTCGCAATTGGGAATGGAGAGGCTGTGGGGAAGAGAGGGGGAGTCATAGGATGCTGAGATTTTGAAGCCTAGGGATCTCCTAAAAAGTTGATATTAATGGAAATGGAATAGATTTGGAAGGAAAGAGAAGTTCATTTGCTGACATAGTTTGTTTTGGGCATGCTGGATTTAGGGGAAATTTTATAGTATAAACAGAGCAAGTATTTCAAAAATGTTTTAGTAGATTCATGTTTACATTTTAATTCAAGTTGAACTAATTCATCATATTTTATGGCCATAATACTTAACCTGAATTATAGATTGTGTTCTGTACTTTAAGCAAATTCAAAGGTCCTCTCCGATTCTTTTATTGTTGTAGAATTTTGTTTGTTTATATTTGGTAACCTGCATTAAAGAACACATCCTTGTAGGTGTCTGACTGTGGTTTGGTGCTTTCTATTAGGGATATCCATTATGAGGGTATTTGTTTTCGTGGAATCAAACTTACATTCTTTCCCAAGTAAAACCTGAAACTGAACATTATTTTAAAATTTAAACCAGAATTACAGTTGAGTTTGATGAAAGTATTTCTCATAATTTTTTTTTGTTTCCAGTTAAATTCAAGCTCACCAAAATCAGATAATACTAAATATAGTCAATTAAAAGTGAAACTGAATACCAGGTATCAGTATCCAGTCATCTCCTTGGTTTGCATGGTGATGTGATTTTTCACAGAAGTTAACTTTGTCACCTTTGCTACTTTTTCATTCTCTAAGTAATCCTTTTGGTCTCTATTTTCTTTGTTCGTTAACCTTGAATTTTTAAATTACCATTTTCATCATAGAACTTGAGACTATTGTTTTTTCACTGGGAAGGTTTTCAAATTATTTATTTCAAATAAGAAAAGTGACCCTTTAAAATGTTTATTTTTTTAAATTGACTTTATTTTGTACTTTCATAACGAGTCATAGCTTCTGTATACCATGGTCAAGTTTCTTAGGTGTGTAGTGTCTGCACACCCACCCCCGCCACCCCGAATCCATTCGCTTTAACAAAGCATCTTGAAGAGGTAGACCTTTCTCCACCTCGAACATGGTCTTTTCACCATCACCCCTTTCCTGCCCCAGGATCTGTTTAACAGCATCGGCAAAACATTTGTGTTCTTTAAACACGAAGACAAACGATTAACCTGTCAAAAATGTTAAAACAGAACACACCAGATGTGCGTTAGAACAAATGAGGCTTGTATTACGCATTTTCAGAGCTTATTCCGATTTTTGTTCAGGAACATTTGATTCCCCTTATATCCAACAAAAGACTTTAGGGTAAAATAGAAACTACGTTTTGAGCAAATGGATGAAATTAAAAAAAAAACAAACAGGCCCCTGCAGCTGAGCTCATTAGTTTCCCATTTTGTCTTATATTTTGTTTTACTAATGGGAGTGGGTGTAACTGTCTTGGCTGGATTGAGTGTGCACATTTTGCAGCATGTTTAATGCTGCATATTTATTCACTTTATTTTAATTGCTTACGTAACTGTAGGCAAGTTCCCTATTTTTCAAATGCACATTTGGCTGCTTTTCCTAGTATTATTTCTTTTTTATTTATTAAAAAAAAAAAGGCATTTCTTAGAAGAAAATGGGCTTCATTTTGCTTGTCAACTAGCTTTTTTTCTTCCAATGTAAGTGCCCCCTGAAATTCCTTCATCTCTAATATAGATATGTTTTATTGATAAATTAGATTTTAAGTTGCTAATCTGTCTTTTAGCACTTATTAAACAAAAAAATATGAGTATGAAGAATATCTTGACTTAAGGGAATTCATTTTATATTACACATATTAACCCGTGGGTGGGTTTTATGGCATATACGGAGAAAGTTAAATTCTTTTAAACCATGCTAAGTTATTGGCAGGTTGATAGAAAAGGGACGTGATTAGGAAATTAGACTCTAACGTGTATTCCTTTTTTTTTTTTTTAAAGATTTTATTTATTTATTTGACAGAGAGAGATCACAAGATTACAAGTAGACAGAGAGGCAGGCAGAGAGAGAGAGGGAAGCAGGCTCCCTGCTGAGCAGAGAGCCCGATGCGGGACTCGATCCCAGGACCCTGAGATCATGACCTGAGCCGAAGGCAGCGGCTTAATCCACTGAGCCTCCCAGGCGCCCCACTAACGTGTATTCCTTTTAACGTGTAGAATTGAGCATCAGTGCTGCAGTTGGAGTATTGTCGAAAGGGTGTGGTCGCGGCCTGATCGAAGAGTATTCCTATCTGCTTCTGTGTGGAAGTTGGTGTTGTATCATATTTGAGACTAGTGGATGTGAACTTATTGAAACCTAATGTGAAACAGCTTTAATTCATAGATTGACGTGGCGTATGTAAGAGGATAGCTTGCATTATTGAGATAATTAGAACTCTTTGGTTATATGAAGAAAATACTAAGACATAGAGAATTTTTACACAGTAATGAATTTGAAATTTTCCCAAGTCTCCTCCCTCATGTATTAGTTTTCAAGCTGTGTATGAAAGATTCCAATGATTATTATGAATATTTTTAGTTACTAAAGATGAGTTATTGATCTATTACAGCTGGTTCTGTTACTCTTCCCTCATTTCCTTCACTCCGGCTACGGCGGACTCTGTGCTCTTCCTCACACACACTAGGTGTTCTCCCTTCTCGCATCTTCGGACTCATTGTCCTGTCTGTCTGTGATGCTCTTTGATTGTTGGCTTGGTTCACTTCCTCATTCAGACATCACCCAGATAGAGAGGCTTCCATATCAGCTGTTACTCCCCATGCCCCTTATCACTGTATTTTTCATTATTGTGGTTTTTAATATTTTTTAGGACTTAACACACTTAACATCTTACTCTGGCTACCACCATGTTGTTCTCAGTATTTATAGGTCATTTTTGCCTTTTTGTTTGTTCATTTGTTTTGTTTTTTAGATTACATATGTCAGTGAAATCATATAGTATTTTCCTCTCTCTACCTGACTTACTTCACTTCGCATAGTACCCCCGGGTCCATCCATGTTGTCACAATGGTGAGGTCTCATACTTGTTTATGGCTGAGGAGCATTCCATTTACTACACACACCACACCTTTTTCTATCCATTCATCTATTGATGGACACTTGGGTTGCTTCTGTATCTTGGCTGTTGCAGATAATGCTGCAGTAAACATAGGGGTGCCTGTATATATATTTTTGAATAGTGTGTTCATTTTCTTTGGGTAGATACCCGGCTGGGGAATTACTGGATTGTATGTATTTCTGTCTTTAAGGTTTTGAGGAACCTCCATACTGTCGTACACACTGGCTGCACCATTCATGTTCCTACCGACAGTGCACAAGGGTTCCTTTCTCACCACATCCTCACCTGTGCTGCTTACTTCCCGTGTTTTTCGTACTAGCCGTTTTGGCCAGGTGTGAAGTGATGTCTCTTTGTGGTTTTGATCTTCATTTTCCTATGATTAGTGATGTTGAACATCTTTTCATGTGTCTTTCGGCCCTCTGCATGTCTTTTTTGTAAAAATGTCTATTCAGATCCTCTGCCCATTTTTAATTGGATTGTTTTTCTGGTGTTGAGTTGTATAAGGTCTTTATATAGTTACATAGCTGTTAACCTGCTATCTGATCTATCAGGTATGTTGCATATGTGTGTGTGTGTGATATATTGCACATACCTTCTCCCACTCAGTAGGTTGCCTTTTCGTTTTGTTACTGATTTCCTTCACTATGCAAAAGCTTTTTATTTATTTTTTTGTGTGTGTAGTCCCGTTAGATTAATTGTGCTTTTGTTTCCCTTGCCTGAGGAGACATATCTAGAAAAATGTTGCGGAGATTGATGTCAGACATTACTGCCTTTGTTTTTTCTAGGAGTTTTATGATTTTAGGTCCCACATTTAGGTCTTTAACACATTTTGAGTTTATTTTTGTGTATGGTGTAAGAGTGGTCCAGTTTCATTCCTTTGCATGTAGCTGTCCCACTTTTCCCAGTACTATTTATTGAAGACACTGTCTTTTCGCCCATTGTATACCTTGCCCCTTTGTCGAAGATTAATTTGCCATGTAAATGTAGGTTTATTTCTGGGCTCTCTGTCCTGTTCCATTGGCCCATGTATCTGTTTTTGTGCCAGTACCGTACTTTTCTGATTACTACAACTTGGTAGTGGATCTTGAAATCTGGGATTTTGGTATCTCCAGTTGTGTTCCTTTTTTTCAAGATTGCTTTGGGTATTCAAGGTCTTTTGTGGTTCCATACAGATTTTAGGATTATTTGTTCTAGTTCTGTGAAAAATGTTGTTGGTATTGATAGGTATTCTATTGAATCTTTAAATTGCTTTGGGTAGTATGGACATTTTAACATACTGCTTAATTTTAACCTAATATTCCTTCAGTTCGTGAGCATGGAATATCTTTCCATTTGTTTCTGTCATCTTCAGTTTCTTTCATCCATGTTCTGTAGTTTTCAGTCTTTCACCTCCTTGGTCAAATTTATTCCTAGGTATTTTATTCTCTTTTAGTGCAATTTTAAATGGGATTATTAATTTCTCTTTTTGCTATTCATTTTTAGTGTATAGAAATGCAGATTTCTGTATATTAATTTTGTATTCTTTAAGCCTACTGAATTCTTTTTTTTTTTTTAGATTTTATTTATTTGGGGCACCTGGGTGGCTCAGTGGTTTAAGGCTCTGCCTTCAGCTCAGGTCGTGATCCTCAGGGTCCTGGGATCAAGCCCTGCATTGGGCTCTTTGCTTAGCAGGAAGCCTGCTTCCCCCCCCCCAACCCCCCACCACCTCTCTCTGCCTGCCTCTCTGCCTACTTGTGATCTCTATCAAATAAATAAATAAATCTTTTAAAAATAAATAAATAAATAAGGTCTGTCTTTAAAAAAAAAAAGATTTTATTTATTTATCAGAGAGAGAGCTAGCATGAGCAGGGGCAAAGGGAGAGGGAGAAGCAGACTTTTTTTTAAAAGATTTTATTTATTTTTTTTGACAGACAGAGATCAAAGTAGGCAGAGAGGCAGGGAGAGAGAGGGGGGGGGAAGCAGGCTCCCCGCTGAGCAGAGCGCCTGATGTGGGGCTCAGTCGCAGGACCCTGAGATCATGAACTGAGCCGAAGGCAGAAGCTTTAACCCACTGAGCCACCCAGGCACCCTGAGAAGCAGACTTCTCACTGAGTGTAGAGCCGATGTGGGGCTTGATCCCAGGACTCTGAAATCATGACCTGAGCCAAAGACAGACAATCAACTGAGGCACCCAGACAACCCTTATTACTTTTAATATTTCTTAGTGGTTTTTAGGGTTTTCTTTCTTTTTTTTTTTTTAAGATTTTGTTTATTTATTTGATAGACAGAGATTGCAAGTGGGCAGAGAGGCAGGAAGAGACAGAGGAGGAAGCAGGATCCCTGCCGAGCAGAGAGCCCGATATGGGGCTCAATCCCAGGACCCTGAGATCACTACCTGAGCCGAAGGCAGAGGCCTTAACCCACTGAGCCACTCAGGTGCCCCTAGGGTTTTCTTTATAGCATTATATTATCAGCATATAGTAACAGTTTTCTTTTTTCTTACCAGTTTGGATGCCTTTTATTTATTTTTTTCTTGTCTAATTGCTGTGGCTAAGACTTCTAGTAGGTGTTGAATTAAAGTGGCAAGAGTGGACATCTTTATCTTACTCCTGATTTTTGAGGAAAAACTTCAGTTTGTTAACCTTTGAGTATAGTGTTAACTGTAGATTTGTCACATTCTGCCTTTATTAGATTGAGGTATGTTCCTTCTATATCGATGTTGAGAGTTTTTATCATGAGTGGATGTTGAAATTTGTCACTTTTTTCTGTATCTACTGAGATAATCAGATGATTTTTGTCTTTCATTTTATATCTTTTTTGTTGTGAATGTGTACTTGGTTCTTCTCACTGAAGTATGAGCATTTTTTATTTTTGTTCACTACTCTGTTCCCATGGTGTAGAGTAATAATGTGGCACACAGTGGGACTCAACAAATATTTTTCAATGGCTCCTAACTGCATAAAGGAAAACAAAAAAACAAAAAAATATTTTGTACTATGAATGCACATTTAATGCAACATTCAGTTGATAGAAGATACAGCATTAAATTAATCAACTGAGGAACGAATTACCTATAATTTATAGATTTTTCTGGATTAGAGTAATTGTATGTACAGTTATTGAGTAACTACTACATCCCAAGCCTTGAGTGTGCTGAGTATGAACAAGACAGACAAGGTCCTGTCACAGAACTATCAGTTTTGTTTTTTGCAACAGGCAAACTGGTTTAATTTAATATTTAATCATGCTTAGATTCTCTAGTTAAACAAAACAACAAAAAACAAAGCACATACCCCCAAAACCTTTCTTTGACTTAGCTATCCTTTCTAGCTACAATCTTATCTTTTCTGTTGTTTCATACGAAGTTTTTTTAAACGGGTGGTCTTCCCGGGTTGGGTGTCCCCACTGCCTTACCAAGTGTTAGTCTGTCGTCCATCCTTCCCTCTCACAATTCCGCTGAACTTGCGCTCAGTAGTAATCATCAGTCTTCTTCTGCCACATTCAAAGATCTCTTCTTAGAAGGTTTTTTTTGTTTCTTGAGATTTCTTTTATACTATACAATCTTTATTCACCTCCTTCCTACTGTTCCTACTTTGCTGTCCCTGTCTTGTTTTATTCTACTTGCTTCTTTCCTATAATGTTTTTGGGTAAAGAAGAAAAGAGAATGTTAGGGCGAAATGCCTGGTCATACAGTTTAGTACTGCTTATGTTCATTGTGGAAACTGGTAGAACTGGAGGGAGAGAAAGGGAAAGGAAGAAGGAACAAGGAGAGAAGTTACGAAGTACAGAGTCCTGAGAGAAGCACAGAGAAGAGAGAAGGCGAAGAATGGAGCAATTACCTGGCAGGACGGGCTCGCAGAGGCCTAGAAATAGCAATGAGGATTTAACATTGGGCTATATTGAAAAGCAGAATAGAACAGTAGTTAATATAAACCTCTCTCAGTCTTGGATTTATCACTTACTATGACCTTGAACCAGCTTTTTAACATTTTTATGCCTCTGTTTATTCATCTACAAAATGGGTCTCATGATAACATCTCTGTCTAGTGTTTTTGTTATAGTGTATGTAAGAGCTTAGCGTGGGCTGGGTGATAAGAACAGATCAGAGATGCACTGCGCTGTTACTGACTCCCTGCAGTTCCTGAGGAAGCCGCTTGTTCTCTGCAGTTGGTTTAGGAGGAGGCATTCTTTTTCACGCCTTCATAGATCGTTTCTACTTTCACCAGTCATTTACTGAATAAGCACATAGGTAACAGCTGAGTACCTGTTGTGTGCCAGGTAGTGCACGTAGTATTGAGGATTGAAAGAGAAAAAGGTAGTTCCCGTCTTTTAGGAGATAAACTTTGAGAGGCCAGAGAGGCAAGAATAAACTGCTGCACTAAAACGCCGAAAGTGTACTCGTGTACAGCGTACAACGTGCCGAGAGGAATGGAGGACTACTTTGTAGAATCTGATTATAGGAAAGAAATAGCAGTGAAGAGGTTAAGCATGAGTAGGTATTTTCTTCTGACATGCATGGGGAGAACATTCCAGATAGAGGAAATGGCCTATACTATGAACAAAAGTATGAGAAACCCAGTTGTATTCAGGAAATTATAAATACCTTTCTGTCATTTGGCACATAACGTTTTATCAGATAGCGGTGGTCAGCGGGGTTAGACAGTGATAGGCAGTGGGCCAGATCACCGAGGGCTTTGTGTGACGTACTGTGGAGATTAGATTTGATCCTTTATGCAGTTAGGAGCCATTGAAAAATGGTGCTCAGAAGAATGATGTAAGATTTGCATATTAGAATGACTGTGTGGGAGCTGTGTAAGTAAGTGACAGTGTGCTGATAGGGAAATGATGAGACTCTAATAGAGACCAGTAGGAGGCTAATGTGGTAGTCTAAGTATAAGATGAATAAGAACAGAATTTGAGCAGTGGCAGTAAAAGCGGAGAGGAGGAGAGCTGTTGTGGCATAGCGAGGAGGCTGAAGGAGCAGGAGTTAGGGATTAGATGTGGGGTTAAGGGCGAGGGAGGAATCTAGAATGAGTCCTTGATTTCTGTTGTGAATAACCCGATGTATACGATGAATATATGGGAAGTGAAATAGGTTTGGGCAGGATCGTAATATCGGGTGGTGGAGGGAAGATGGACTTAGGCTGGCACAAATTTATCCTGTTTTCCGGGAAGTCAGTGTGAAGATGAAGTAGGTTGCGATAAGTAAGCACGCGCACGGTGATCTCCGGAGTGAGTGAGAAACCTACACGAAGAGGCGCAGGTTAAAACTAAGTAGAGGAATAAAAAATGAAAAAGATAAACTAAAATATTTTTGTCTGAAAGAAAAGAAGGCAGTAGAGGAGAACAGAGCATAGGAGATCAGCAAATGGAAGACACATCAAGTGAAGACCTAAATCCAGCCATATCATTAGTCTTGTTAATTGGAAATGGAATGAATAAACATTCCACCCAAAAGGCAGGGATTATAAAACAAAGGAAAAAACAATTCAGTTATATGGTGTTTACAGGAGACACTTTATATGCAAGTACACGAATAGGTTGAAAGTTAAATGATAGCTAAAGATACACCAACAAGGTGCTCCTGGGTGGCTCAATTGGTTAAGCATCTGCCTTCAGCTGAGATCATGATCCCAGGTCCTGGGATCCAGCTCCACATCGGCCTCTCTGCTCAGCAGGGAGCCTGCTTCTCCCTCTCCCTCTGCCTGCTGTTTCTCCTACTTGTACTCTTTCTGTCTCTCTCTGTCAGATAAATAAATAAAATCTTAAAAAAATATATACAGTAAGGATTAGTGACTTGGATTGACTATATTAATACCAGACAAAACAGACTTTTGAGACAAGGACTGTTATGCCAATGAAATGGGCAAATTCCTTGTAAGACACAGATCACTGCAGTGTCTAGGAGAGTAGAAAATCTCCATGGATCTATCTCAGCTGAAGAAATTGAATTAGTAATTTACAGCTTCCCACAGTGAAAAGTTCAGGGCCACATGATTTCTTACTGGTGAATTCTATCCGACATTTAAGGCAAAAATAATACCAATCTGTTGCAACCTCTTTTAGAAAATAATGGTGAAGAAACACTTACCAATTCATTTTATGAGCTCAGCATATCATAGGTAGATATCAGAGGTAGACAGGGATATCCTAAGCAAAGAAAACAACAGATCAATATCCCTCATGAACATAGAAGCACAAATTCCTTTTTTTTAATATTTTTAAAATTTATTTATTTGACAGACAGAGATCACAAATAGGCAGAGAGGCAGGCACAAAGAGAGGAGGAAGCAGGGCCACTGAGCAGAGAACCCCATGTGGGGCTCGATCCCAGGACCCTGGGACCATGACCTGAGCCGAAGGCAGAGGCTTCAACCCACTGAGCCACCCTGGCGCCCCAGAAGCACAAATTCTTAACAAAATATTAGCAAATTGAATCTGGCAGTATGTTTTTATGTATATATGTAGGTATATATATAAAGTTTAGTAAACATTAACGCAGGAGGTTTATTCTAGGATTGCAAAGTTAGTTTAACATCTGAACATCAATATCATATATCATGTTAGTAGAATAAAGGAAAAAGATCTTAAGATCATCTCCCTAGATCCAGGGAGAACATTTAACAAAATCTCACAGCCGTGCTAAGAACTCAGAATACTAGAAACAGAAGTGAACTTCTTCACCTTGACAAAGCACATCTATGAAAAATAAATAGCTCATATCATCTTAGTGATGAGACCATTAAGACTGAATGCTTTCGGGGGCACCTGGGTTGCTCAGTAGGTTAAAGCCTCTGCCTTTGGCTCAGGTCATGATTCCAGGATCCTGGGATGGAGCCCCACATCCGGCTCCCTGCTTGGTGAGGAGCCTGCTTTCCCCTCTCTCTCTGCCTGCCTCTCTGCCTACTTGTGATCTCTGTCAGTCAAATAAATAAAAAAAATCTTAAAAAAAAAAAAAAAGACTGAATGCTTTCTACCTAAAATCAGGAACAAGGTAAAGGTTTGTGCTCTCCCCACTTATGTTCAACATTGTACCGAAGGCCAGTGAAAGAAAGGGCGTACATATGGGAAAGGAAGAAATAAAACTGTCTTTATGCCCAGAAGTTAGGATTCTAAATGAGTGAATTCTAATAAGTGAATTTAGTGAGGTTACAGTATTTAAGATCAATACACAAAATCAACTGTTTTTCTATACCAGCAATAGCCAATCAAAATGAAACTTATAAAACAGTTCCATTAATAAGAGAATAAAAAAGTCAAAGGAATAGTGAGTCAAAATAAGGAATAAATTTTAACAAAATATGCAAGACCTACTTACAGAAAACTGCTAAATATTGCTGAAAGTATCAGGAATACCTAAATCATACTTAAGTAAATCAAGGGATATGGCATTGCTGTGGATTTGAAGGCTATATTGTTGAGTGGGATTTTTTCCTACATTTTATAGTAGATTTAGTGCATTTCTAGATTTAGTGCAGTCCCAGTCAAGCTCCCAGAAAGCTTAAAAAAATTTTTTTTTTTGGAAATTGACAAACTTATTTTAGTATGTAGTGGAAATATAAAGGCCCTGGAATAAAAAATGTTTTTCAAAAGGAAGAACAGAATCGGAGGTCCTGCACGACCTGACTTCTGGGCCGTAGTAATCAGGGCGGTGTGGTGCGGCGTAAAGATGGATGTGTATAGATCAAACATCGAAAGTTAACGAACAGACCCACGCCTAAGGAACAAACGATTTTTGACAAAGCTGCCAAGGTTGTATGGGGAAAGAATAGTTTTCAGTGACTGTTTCTTAAATGACTCGATATCCCTTTCCTCACATCAAACACAGAAATTAATTAAAAATGGATCACAGATCTAATTATAAGGGCTAAAGCCATGAAATTCTAGAAGAAAATTACAGCTCTGGATTAGGCAAAGATTTCTTAGGACACAAAAGCGTGAGCCATAGAAGAAAAAATTGCTACAATGGACTATCAAAATTAAGAACATGGCTCATGGGAAGACGCCATTAAGAAGATGAAAAGACAGTCCACCGTTTGTGGGAAAATATTTGCTGCATATTTATCTGACAAAGGACTATTTCTAGAATGTACAAAGAACTCTTAAGACTCAGTAAGAAGACTGCTTTTAAAAAGGGGCAAAAGAACTGAATAGGCAGTTTACAAAAGAAGCTGTATAAGTGGCCATTAAGCACTAGAAATGATGCTCAACATCTTGCTCCTAAGATAAATGCAAATGAACATTGACACACTTTGGTTATAGGACAAAGAGGTAGAAAAAGGAATATGTAAGGTCAAAAAAAGAAAATTTTATTTGTTTTGGGATAGAATTGGCCTGAAAACTCAAATATGCATCATTACCCCCAGTCTATCACTTTTTTCTGGGTTCTTATTCTAACTGTACACATGCTGTATATATTTTTTCAATACCGCATCAGAACCTTCTCTTCAGTATGTTTTAATGCAAAACTGTTTCCATTTTCTTCCTAAGCCCTGGTCTTTCACACTCATAATTTCACTATAAAATCAGACTCAAAATTAGGACATTTATTCATTCTTTCAGCAAACATTTGTCCTTTTATACTCCTTATTAATTATCTACCTGCATCTAGACAGAGATACCAAGTAGGTGATTGGAAGAGAGAGGCTGTGGCTGGAGATACAAATTTGGCAGTTATTGGTAGATAAATGGTTTTTAAAGCCACGTGTCCTGATGAGATTGCTGAGGTGTGATTGAATAGAAGGAGAAGTCAAGTGACTGAGGCCTAAGGTAGTGAAGTCCTTGTAAGTCGCCCGCCTGCTCAGCCAACAAACTGAGTGGAACCGGCAGTGAGAAGAGTGTTTCCGAGGACACGTCAGGCTGTTGAAGGAAAAGGAGGGATACACTCTGAACTGCTATTGATAGGTCAAGTCAGAGGAACACTGAGAAATGATTATTGGATTTATCATTATGAATGTCATTGGTGACCTTGAAAATACCATTTTCAGTGGATGATAACCTGATTGAAATAGATTTAAGAGGAAATGGAAGGAGAAGAAGTAGAAATAGACAGCTGTTTGAAAACTTAAACGCCCTTCAGGGAAGTCTTGGTCACTGGAAGACAGTATGAAGTTGCAGACTTAGTTTATTTTAAGATGGGAGATTTCATAGCAGGTTTGCAGGCTGATGACAATGATTTAGAAAAGCATGTCTAAGGAAGTTGGTGGGACAGTAGAGAGAGGGAGTGGTGGGATCCAGTGCACGAATGGAGAGGGTTGGCCGTTGTGAAGAGCATGACTCTCAATTCGCAGTGACAGAAAGGAAGGCATTATGGTTATAGATTTAGGTTAGTTAACATCATTCTTGAGCTGTCACTACGTAGAAGGTACTATTCTTTTTTTTTTTTTTTTCATATTCTATTTTTATTGAAGAGCACTGTTAGGCAGACTCTTAATTTTTAAAAAAATTTTTTTTTTAAATTTACTTTCAGCGTAACAGTATTCATTGTTTTTGCACCACACCCAGTGCTCCATGCAATCCGTGCCCTCCATAATACCCACCACCTGGTTCCCCCAACCTCCCCCCCCCCGCCCCTTCAAAACCCTCAGATTGTTTTTCAGAGTCCATAGTCTCTCGTGATTCACCTCCCCTTCCAATTTACCCCAACTCCCTTCTCCTCTCTAACACCCCTTGTCCTCCATGCTATTTGTTATGCTCCACAAGTAAGTGAAACCATATGATAATTGACTCTCTCTGCTTGACTTATTTCACTAGAAGGTACTATTCTTAAGAAACAAGTGTAAGTAGTGATAATAAATTATTTAACCAGGTTCCTATTTTTTTGTACACCACTATTAGCATTTACTGTTTTTATTAAGCTTTTTTTCATACTGTTTAGTATAGTTACATCAGAATGTGATACTTTAAAAAAGTAGTATTTTTTAGTAGTTGTTCTATTTGCAAGTCCCTTTTCTCTCCATCAGTTACAGTTAGATTTTTAAGTTCCTCGTGGATAATTGCTTTCATTGTACTGAAGTGCTTCTGAGCCATACTGAACAACTCCCCAGGTGATCCTTGGAAGTAATGTATGCTGAAGATACACTGTACTTTTTTTTTTTAATTTATTTATTTGACAGACAGAGATCACAAGTAGGCAGAGAGGCAGGCCGGGGGTGGGGGAGCAGGCTCCCTGCTGAGCAGATCATGGGATCATGACCTGAGCCCAAGGCAGAGGCTTTAACCCACTGAGCCACCCAGGCGCCCCAATATTCTGTACTTTATATAATGAGATCCTCATGTTGACTTATCATGGGAAGAGTTACTAGAGACATATAAGTGATGTGTCTATAGTAGCACATCCTTTATTGTATTTCTTACTCTTCAAATAATTAAATAATTCATATTTTCTATGTACAGAATTGAAAATTTTTCAAGTTAAGGTATGGCGTCATGAAATATTAAAAACTTGTGTTTTTGTGTATTTTTAGTTAAATATTAATGACTGAAAGTTGGAAGGTACAGTTTATTTTTCAAGTCTTCTGTGTGATTCTTTGAAAATTCTTCATTTTTACCTTGATTTCCTTTTTTTTCTTTCTGTATTCAGTTGTACTTTTTTCTTCCATAATGGAGGACAAAGTGACAATAGAATCCAATAAGTTCAGTTTCAATTCCTTTTTTTTTTTTTTAAGATTTTATTTATTTATTTGACAGAGACAGTGAGAGAGGGAACACAAGCAGGGGGAGTGGGAGAGGAAGAAGCAGGCTTCCCACCGAGCAGGAAGTCCCATGCTGGGCTCAGTCCCTGGGATCATGACCTGAGCTGAAGGCAGATATTAGTGTCATAAATTTAGTGTCATAAAACAGTACACATTTGGGGTGCCTTGGTGGCTCAGTGGGTTAAAGCCTCTGCCTTCAGCTCTGGTCATGATCCTAGGGTCCTGGGATGGAGCCTGCATCGGGCTCTCTGCTCAGTGTGGAGCCTGCTTCCTCCTCTCTCTCTGCCTGCCTCTCTGCCTACTTGGGATCTCTGTCAAATAAATTAAAAAAAACCCAAGAAAACAAAAAGCCGCACACATTTACTATCTCATGGTGTGTTAGGAGTGTGTGTACACCTAAGCTGGGTCCTCTGCTTCAGCGTCTCATGAAGCTTCAATCAAGGTATCAGTCAGGCCTGTGGTTTCATCTGACACTTGACTGAGGGAGGATCCACTTCTGGACTCACATGGCTTTGGGCCGGGATTCAGCTCCTTGCAGGCTGCTAGGTTGAGGGCATCAGTTTCTTGTCTTGGGGCCCTTTTCCTATGTCAGCTTTAAACATTGCAGCTGCTTCTTCAAAACCAGTAAAGCAGAGAGTCTCCTCCAGGGTCAGCATTAACAGTTTTATGTAATGTAATCATGTGTATCTGAGCATTCTGTCTCTTGCTTAGAAGCAAGTTGTAGCTGCCATTCACACTCACGGGGAGGGGTCATGGAAGGGCGTGCAACACTCTAAATTAGTCTGTCTGCCACTTGTTTACTATATCTTAATATAGGATGAATATTTCTCTTATTCTGTCATTTTTGTTACTTGTTTATATGTAGTATTAACTTTGGATTTTTAATTTTTCTTACCAGATTCCATTGGCCGTGACATCCCCAAAATGCTTGAATTATTTAAAATGGGACATGAAATTAAGGTAGATGAAGAAAGGGAAAACTTTCTTGAGACCAAAATAGCAACAGTAAGTTACAATGAAAATTATTAAATAGCCGTCTTTGTTTTGCTTGAGTGACTGATAATTTATAATAGAACATGCCTCTCCTTTGAACTTGTTCTTGGCACCAGCATCAGGAGTAGCACTAGGTATGCAGACAGATAATTTTTTTATTCTGTAGATTAAACTCGTAAATTTTAGTGGTATTTGAGAATTTTTTCATGTGCCCCTCAATGATATAATATTTTTGCTTTATTTGATTATTGCATGTATGTATTTTTTGCTCTCTAATATTCTAAGTTTATTGAGAATAGGGTTAGATCTAATATTCTAGGTTTATTGAGAATAGGGTTATATCTTATGGAACATTGCATAAGGCTAAGCCCATAGTAGGTATTTAATACTGCCATCATGGAATTGAGTAATTTGCTTTATTTTTATGAATTGTTTTGATTATCCTTCCTTGTGTTTTAAAAACTGTCTACTTAGAGAATATGCTGGAAATCAACTTTCAAAGCTATTTTTTGGACTCTGATGTACATAGGTCAGGTTTATAGGACTTTGTTTTTAGATATACAGTTATTTGCTAAAATCTTCTTTATGCTAAGGGATCTCTAAAGTACTTTTTCCTGTTCAGTAACTATAGAATAATAGTGATATTGATAATAAGATTTAAGCAGTGCCCAGGAAGTGCCACGCACTCTTCTTTTTTTTTTTTTTTTAAGATTTTTTATTTATTTATTTGACAGAGAGAAATCACAAGCAGTCGGAGAGGCAGGCAGAGAGAGAGGGAAGCAGGCTCCTGGCTGAGCAGAGAGCCCGATGCGGGACTCGATCCCAGGACCCTGAGATCATGACCTGAGCCGAAGGCAGCGGCTTAACCCACTGAGCCACCCAGGCGTCCCGCCACGCACTCTTCTTAACACTCTTCATTTCATATATTTTCTCTCTTAATCTTCAGCACTGTGAGAGGACAAATTATCATCCCCATTTTATGTATGAAGGCCAAAGAAGTTAAATAATTTTTCCAAGGTCTCACAGCTGGTGTGAGGCAGAATAGGTATTTGATTGTTGGCAATCTCAAGACTCCAGGCTCTTCGCCCAAAACCATCTTGCCGCAGGCCTGGAATTATTTGAGTAGCTGTTACTTCTCTTCCCTTCCTGCTCTTTAGAGGGATTCTGCGTTTTAGCCAACAGCTGGTAGTCCAAGCTAATTGAACTGCCCACTATAGACTATCAGAAGTAGAGAAAAGCACTCAGCTAGTTTTATGGAAGGAAAGCTTGCTTTAGAAAGAGGGAAAAACAGTTTAATGCAGTCAGAGGTTGGGAAAGCCCCGTCTGCTGTCATTACTTCAGACCTCAGCACCAGTTGCATAGCATTGTGGTCTGCTAAAATCTGATGTTGCACTTTCCTTATTTCCAGAAGGCTCTTGGCAGTGCTCCTTGTTTGTTAGGGATGATAATATTGTAATGTGAAAAGCAAATGAATAAAATGGGAATTTTTAGAAAATATTCTAGAGGTGTAGAGACTTCGTTCTCTACAGAACTAAGAATACCTGTTCTACTACTTATGGGATAGCAGACTTAAAACAAGTTTCTTAAAATGTTGTGTCTTGAATTCCTGAGCTATAGAATTTATATACTAAAGAGAGGGGAGGGGGGAGTGGCAGAGGGAAAGAATCTTTATGCAGATTCCCCACTGAGCGCACAGTCTGACACAGGGCTTGGTCCCATAGCCCATGACATTATGACCTGAGCCAAAACCAAAGTAGGGTGCTCAGCTGACTGAGCCAGCCATGTGCCCTGTTGGTGCTGTTTTGGTTAGACTTTGGAGACTTTGGGGGACTATAGGACATCTTTATAAGACTGTTTTTTTCCAGGTGGATCTTTGCTTTTTGTTAAGTAACATTTTCAGTATATTCAGTAGTTAATAGTTTATGTAGATCCTGACTCAGTGTATAAGAAACTGGCATCTCATTTATTCTTCTCAACAAACACCATACTGCTTAAGTGATTACAGGAGCTCCAGGTCAGACTACTTGTATCATTTAGAGGTAGAATTTTTCTTTTTCTTTTTTTTTTTAAAGATTTTATTTATTTATTTTACAGAGAGAAATCACAAGTAGATGGAGAGGCAGGCAGAGAAAGAGAGAGAGAGGGAAGCAGGCTCCCTGCTGAGCAGAGAGCCCGATGCGGGGCTCGATCCCAGGACCCTGAGATCATGACCTGAGCCGAAGGCAGTGGCATAACCCACTGAGCCACCCAGGCGCCCCGAGGTAGAATTTTTCTTAATGAAAAATAAATTAATTTCCGTGTTTAAAGAGAATCTTTGTGTTTTAAATTTTTTTATTTTTTGAGAATCTTTTTTAATACTACTTAAATATTATAGTATTATGTAGTATAACAGATTAAGAGAGTGGATTTTAGATTTATACTGTCTGGATTCAAATCCTAGTTCCAGATTGGAATTGTGTTCCATCGCTCTCTGGGCCCCATTCCCCATTTTCCCTAAAGGCAAAATGACGTTAATGGTGATGCATACATTCTAGGCTAGGAAGGAATAGTTGAACTAATGACTCTAAAGCAGACTTCTACTTCTGGCCAGCATGAAGTAACAGGGACCTGATTACTTTTTCACCTGGGATAGTCAGCATTACCTCGATACCAAAACCAGGCAAAAAATATAGTCCGCTATCATTCATGAAAAATAGATGTAGGGGCTCCTGGGTGGCTCAGTGGGTTAAGCCTCTGCCTTTGGCTCAGGTCATGATCTCAGGGTCCTGGGCTCGAGCCCAGCATCGGGCTCTCTGCTCAGCGGGGAGCCTGCTTCCTTCCCCCTCCTCTCTCTCTGCCTGCCTCTCTTCTTACTTGAGATCTCTCTCTGTCAAATAAATAAATAAAAATTTTGGGGAAAAAATAGTTGTTAAAATTATAAACTAAATTTTAGCTAATAGAATCCAGCAATATATATATAAAAAAGGATAACATGTCATCACCAAGTAGGGTTTATCCTAGAAATACTAGTTCATTTAACATTAAGTGATCAATCATTAAAATTCACCATATTAACAAATTATAAATAAAAGCCATCTGATCATCTCAGTAGATAGAGAAAGCATTTGAGAGAATCGAACCTTCATTTCTGATCAGAAAGTCTCAGCACACTAGGAACAGAAGTTAATGCCCTCAACCTGACAGAAGGCGTCTAAGAAAAATCAACAACTAACATTATACTTGGAGGCGAAAAACAATACTTTTCTTCTAAGAACAGGAGCAAGTTAATGATGTTCACTTTTACCACTTCTGTTCAGCACCGATCTAGGGATTTTAGGCAGTGCGGTCAGGTGGGCACTTGAGTTGTTTCCATTTTTTTGCTATTACAAGTAAATTACAAGCAAATACTGTTACAAGTAAAGAAAAATTATAGTAATATCAAAAAATAGCAAATACTTAGAGATAAATCTGACAAAAGATGTGCAAGATCCATACATGAAGATTTCAAGACATAGCTGAGGGAAATTAAGATCTAATAAATAATGAGGTGTACCATGTTTATGGGTCAGTGAATCCGGTGTAAGTAGTGAGGTGTACCATGTTTACGGTCAGTGAATCTGGTATTGTTAAGATGTCAGTTGTCCCCAGAGTCATGTGTAGATGCAGTACATTCTTGATCAAAATTCCATTTAGCCTTTTTCTTTTGGTAGAAACTGGCAAGCTGATTCTAGGATTCACATGGAAATACAAAGGATCTAGAATAACTAAAACAACTTCGACAAATAGCAAAGTTAGAGATCTACCTGATTTCAAGATTTATAAAGCCAGTGGTATTTAAGGCACTGTGGTATTGACATCAAAAAAGATGAAATGATAGTGGAAGAGAATAGAGTCCCCAAAACCCAATGGGGTTTGTTTGTTTGTTTGTTTGTTTGTTTTAGACAGCTGACTTAAAACATGTTGCAAAGTCATTTTTAATGGAGAAACATTAATCTTTTCGAGAAATAGTACTGGAACAATTGAATATCTGCATACAGTAAAATGAACTTTGACCCATGACATATCATATATAATTAGCTCAAAATGTATCAAAGACCTAAACATAATGCCTAAAATTATAAAACCTGTGGAAGAAATAAAACCTGTGAGTTAGAGAGTGATTTTTTTTTTTTAGATGTGAAATGAAAAGCATAGCATAATCCACAAAAGAAGAAATTAGTAAATTGCACTGTATAAAAATAAAAAGCATTTGCTCTTTAAAAGATGTTATTAAGAGAAGATAAATCACAGGCTGGGATAAAATATTTACAAATCATCTAACTGATAAATCCATAATGTATGAAGAGCTCTTAAACTTCAATAATAATAAAAAAAACCCAGTTTTAAAAATGAGCAAAAGATTTGAACATACCTGATCAAAGTGTGACAAACACATGGCAGACAAACAGATGACCAACACATTGAAAGATGCTCAGCATTATTAGTTGTGTTAACAGAAATACAGACGAAAACCACTGTGAGCTATCACTGTACATCTGTGGGAATAATTAAAATTAGAAAAACAGACCATAGCAAATATTGATAAGGATATGGAGAGATTGGAACACTTACGCTATTGTGGCAGTGTAAAATGATACAACCTCTTTGGCACATTTTGGCAGCTTAAGAAAGTTAACATCCAGGGGTGCCTGGGTGGCTCAGTTTGTTGGGTGGTCAACCCTGGATTTTGGTTCAGGTCATGATCTCAGGGTCCTGGAATCGAGCCCTGCACAAAGCAGGGAGGCTGCTTCAGGACTCTCCCTCTCCCTCTCCTCCTCCCCCACTTGCCTGCTCATTGTCTGTCTCTGAAATAAAGAAATATATCTTTAAAAAGAAAACAAATTTAACATCCACCTGCTAGATGATCCACATTTCACTTTTAGATATTTATCCGGAAGAAATGAAACCATGCCCATACAAAGACTTAGGAACAAATGCTTATGACAGATTTATTTGTAATAGTTAAAAATTGGAAACATTCCACATGTCCATTGACAGGTGAATGTGTAAATAATCTTTATTTCATCTATATAATAGAATATTCTGGGATGTCCATTATCACCACTGCTATTCAACATAGTACTAGAGGTCCTAGCCTCAGCAATCAGACAACAAAAGGAAATTAAAGGCATCCAAATCGGCAAAGAAGAAGTCAAATTATCACTCTTCGCAGATGATATTATACTATATGTGGAAAACCCAAAAGACTCCACTCCAAAACTGCTAGAACTTATACAGGAATTCAGTAAAGTGTCAGGATATAAAATCAATGCACAGAAATCAGTTGCATTTCTCTACACCAACAGCAAGACAGAAGAAAGGGAAATTAAGGAGTCAATCCCATTTACAATTGCACCCAAAACCATAAGATACCTAGGAATAAACCTAACCAAAGAGACACAGAATCTATACTCAGAAAACTATAAAGTACTCATGAAAGAAATTGAGGAAGACACAAAGAAATGGGAAAATGTTCCATGCTCCTGGATTGGAAGAATAAATATTGTGAAAATGTCTATGCTACCTAAAGCAATCTACACATTTAATGCAATTCCTATCAAAGTACCATCCATCTTTTTCAAAGAAATGGAACAAATAATTCTAAAATTTATATGGAACCAGAAAAGACCTCGAATAGCTAAAGGGATATTGAAAAAGAAAGCCAACGTTGGTGGCATCACAATCCCGGACTTCAAGCTCTATTACAAAGCTGTCATCATCAAGACAGCATGGTACTAGCACAAAAACAGACACATAGATCAATGGAACAGAATAGAGAGCCCAGAAATAGACCCTCAACTCTATGGTCAACTAATCTTCGACAAAGCAGGAAAGAATGTCCAATGGAAAAAAGACAGCCTCTTCAATAAATGGTGCTGGGAAAATTGGACAGCCACATGCAGAAAAATGAAATTGGACCATTTCCTTACACCACACACAAAAATAGACTCAAAATGGATGAAGG
This sequence comes from Mustela lutreola, assembly GCF_030435805.1. Lineage (NCBI taxonomy): Eukaryota > Metazoa > Chordata > Mammalia > Carnivora > Mustelidae > Mustela > Mustela lutreola. Next base: position 4,907,476 of record NC_081290.1, on the reverse strand, counting down.
ACCTCAATGTGAGAAAGGAATCCATCAAAATCCTTGAGGAGAACACAGGCAGCAACCTCGTTGACCTCACCCGCAGCAACATCTTCCTAGGAACAACGCCAAAGGCAAGGGAAGCAAGGGCAAAAATGAACTATTGGGATTTCATCAAGATCAAAAGCTTTTGCACAGCAAAGGAAACAGTTCACAAAATCAAAAGACAACTGACAGACTGGGAGAAGATATTTGCAAACGACATATCAGATAAAGGACTAGTGTCCAGAATCTATAAAGAACTTAGCAAACTCAACACCCAAAGAACAAATAATCCAATCAAGAAATGGGCAGAGGACATGAGCAGACATTTCTGCAAAGAAGACATCCAGATGGCCAACAGACACATGAAAAAGTGCTCCATATCACTCGGCATCAGGGAAATACAAATCAAAACCACAATGCGATATCACCTTACACCAGTCAGAATGGCTAAAATCAACAAGTCAGGAAATGACAGATGCTGGCGAGGATGCGGAGAAAGGGGAACCCTCCTACACTGTTGGTGGAAATGCAAGCTGGTGCAACCTCTCTGGAAAACAGCATGGAGGTTCCTCAAAATGTTGAAAATAGAACTGCCCTATGACCCAGCAATTGCACTATTGGGCATTTACCCTAAAGATACAAACGTAGTGATCCAAAGGGGCACGTGTACTCGAATGTTTATAGCAGCAATGTCCACAATAGCCAAACTATGGAAAGAACCTAGATGTCCATCAACAGATGAATGGATCAAGAAGATGTGGTATATATACACAATGGAATACTATGCAGCCATCAAAAGAAATGAAATCTTGCCATTTGCGACAAAATCGATGGAACTAGAGCGTATCATGCTTAGCGAAATAAGTCAGGCGGAGAAAGACAACTATCATATGATCTCCCTGATATGAGGAAGTGGTGATGCAACATGGGGGCTTAAGTGGGTACGAGAAGAATAAATGAAAGAAGATGGGATTGGGAGGGAGACAAACCATAAGTGACTCTTAATCTCACAAAACAAACTGAGGGTTGTTGGGGGGAGGGGGTTTGGGAGAAGGGGGTGGTATTATGGACATTGGGGAGGGTATGTGTTTTGGTGAGTGCTGTGAAGTGTGTAAACCTGGTGATTCACAGACCTGTACCCCTGGGGATAAAAATATATGTTTATAAAAAATAAAAAATTATATTAAAATTTCAAAAAAAAAAAAAAAGAATATTCTTTAGTAATAAAAAAAATTGATATGTGCTTCAACATGGATGAACTTAAAAATGATTATACTGAGTCATGGGGCGCCTGGGTGGCTCAGTGGGTTAAAGACTCTGCCTTCGGCTCAGGTCATGATCTCAGGGTCCTGGGATCGAGCCCCGCATCGGGCTTTCTGCTCAGCGGGGAGCCTGCTTCCTCCTCTCTCTCTGCCTGCCTCTCTGCCTGCTTGTGATCTGTCAAATAAATAAATAAAATTCTTTAAAAAACAAAAAACTGATCTCCCTCTTCCCATATATTTAAAAAAAAAAATGATTATACTGAGTGAAAGCCAGAGGAGTACATATTGTATGATTCTGTTTATATAAGATTCTGGCAAACGCAAGTTTATATAGTGTACTGATGGATAATGTGATAGCAAACAGACCCGTCATTGCTGTGGGCGTAAGTGGTTGGGGGGGGGGGAGGGATTACCAACGGGCACACAGAGTTTGGGGGATGACTGATATGTGTGTTATTTTGACTCGTGGGTTTTTTGTGAGTATATGCATATGTCAAAACTTAATAAACTGACAGTTTAAGAATGTGCAACATATCCTGTGGAATATTATTCGGCAAAAAAAGAAATGAACTGTGGATACCTGCTCTACTGTGGATGATTCACAAAAGCTTTATGCTCAGTGAAAATCAGACATAGAAGCCACATACTATGTGATACCATTTATATGAAAAGGCAAAACTATAAAGCAAAAAGTAGCTGTGTGTTTGCCTTGGGCAGGATGAAAGCAGTAAGTTTAGGCATTAAGAGTAAATGCATGAGGGATCATCTTGGGGTGATGAAGATGTTTTAAAACTGACTTATGGTTATTGTTGCACAATCTGACAAGCTTACTAAAAAAATCAAGAAACATAAATTAGAAAATGGTAAGTAATATGATATGCAAAATATACCTCAATCAAGTTAAAAATGTTCAGTGTATCGAGTATATCTCAATATAGTTATTTAAAAAGGAATAAAAATGTTTTTACAATTGTATTAATACAAGTACTTGAATTTTATTTATAATTATCAGAGATAAAAAAGATTTTGTTTTTAAAGATTTTATTTATTTGACAGAGAGAGAGATCACAAATAGGCAGAGAGAGAGAGAGAGAGGAGGAAGCAGGCTCCCTGCGGAGCAGAGAGCCCGACATGGGGCACAATCCCAGGACCCTGGGATCTCGACCCGAGCCGAAGGCAGAGTCTTTAACCCACTGAGCCACCCAGGTGCCCTGATAAAAACGATTTTAAAGCAAAGTAATATATCTTTTTCAAAAGTTTGAGATTTCTGAGGGATGTTATTCTTTTTTTAAGATATATTTATTTATTTGAAATAAATAAATAATATTTATTTATTTGTAAAAGAGAACACAAGTCGGGGGGGCGTGCAGAGGGAGAGAGAATTCCCAGGCAGACTCCCCACTTGGGGGTCCATCCCAGAACCCCGAGATCATGATCTGAGCTGAAATCCCAGAGTTGTTTTCCCAACCGACTGAGTTGCCCAGGCGTCCTGAGTGATATTATTCTTACTATACAGTTGGAAATATTGAGGTATTGTTTTTTATTCATTTATTTTTGCCACCTGTGTGATAATGAGGACTGAATTTAGAAGGAATATGCAGATAAAGGAGCACTGACAGCAGCACATGCCTATTCGGGGTCCTCATTGTGGTGTATAGAAGGAAGGAAGGTATCTAGGTCAGGGGTAAAAAACCATAGCCAATGGGCCAAATCCTACTGCGGACAGTTTCTGTACCGCCTGTGAGCTAAAAATGCGCTTTACAACTTTAAGGGGTTGTAAAAAATAAAACAAAGAATTTGCTGCAGAGATTATTTGTAGCCTGCAAAACCTGAAATATTTCTATTCTGGCTCTTTAGAGAAAAGGTTTGCTGATTCCTGATCTAAAAAGATGTTTTTTGGAAGAGTGAAATGTATTAATTTTGTGTTTGTGTTTGCCTATAGAAGAGAGATTTGTCTTACTTCAGTTAAATCATTTTGACACCACTTGTTAGGATTCTCAGAACTGCCACATGGCTTTAAATCCAGTTCTGGTATTGATGTAATAGGAAATTGATCTTGATTAGTTTCAGCTGGCTTTCCTTCTGTATCAAAGTGATAAGCATAATCATTTGAATGATCTTCCTTAATTATCTGACTTGAAGGTTAGTATCTTGGGTATTACAACTCAACTTCTAATGCCCTTGTATCTCAAACCTGTACAAACACTCTTATAGCCAGCCAGTATCTTAACGTTTGTCAACAGTGTTACTTATAGGTAAATTGGGTTTTTTTGCTAATCTTTCCTACCATTTGTGCTATAATCTCACATTCATGAGATTGGTTATGACTGCATGCTGTCAGATCAAATGCTCATATCAGTGAAAATGAAATTTTTAGAGAAAATGTATTTTTATATATTTCTTTCATTTGTGGCTGAATATTTATTTTCTTTCAAGTTTTTTTTTAGTTATTTAAAAAAATTTTAAATTTTTTTATCTTTCAAGTTTTTAGTCATGAAAATTCCATTTAAATTATATGTTGAATATTATGCAAGCACAACAGGTTTTCATTGGAATATTTTATTTTTCAGTCAACTGACTATCAACTAGTCACCATTTTTTTTTCCCAGCATGAATGATGTGTTAGTTGGGATAAAAGTAAGTTCCTAAGTGACCAAATTTAAGGGCAAGATCTTATTTATTTTTTTCTTTTCTAAAGATTTTATTTATTTGACAGAGCATACGCAGGGGGAATGGCAGGCAGAGGCAGAGGCAGAGGCAGAGGGAGAAGGACAAGCAGGTGTCCCACTGAGCAGGGAGCCTGAAGCCAGGCTCAGTCCCAGGACCCTCGGATCATGAACCAAACTGAAGGTAGATGCCTAACTGACTGAGCCACCCAGGTGCTCCAAGGGAAAGATTTTAAAGCATAAACGAAAAATAAAGATTCACAGGGGAGAAACATAGTTAACTGTACCCTAATTTCTTTTAAAATTATGGTTCTTTCCATAAAAAAGATGAAACTAAGGTAGATTCTCTAAAAATGTTGAGACATAATTATGTACCTGGCTAGTATGGCTAGTATATATATATATATATATATATATATATATATATATATATTTCAAATAGTAGTTCAATTTCAGATAGTAATTAGATAATTTTTAAAGGATTTATCTGAGTTTGTAATATAGAAAACTCTACTAGAGACGGAAAATTATGACCAGATAACTTGACATTTTAAAATTATCAAATTAACATATGCACTTGGTTAAATTAGAGCAGTTTACAAAAAAGACACACTAAAGCCCCCCCTCTGCAGTGTTTTCTCCTAGAACTTTTATTGATAGTTTTTTGTTGGGGTGCCTGGCTGGCTCAGTCAGAAGAGACCTGCTTCTTGACCCAGGGTCATGAGTTCAAGCCCCATGTTGGGTGTAGAGATTACTAAAAATAAATACACTTTCTAAAATGGATTTTTAAAAATTAATTTATTATTTTAGAGAGAGAGTGTGAGCATGGGAAGGGGCAGAGGGAGAGGCAGAGATAATTTCTAGTAGACACCCTACTGAGCGTGGAGCCCAACATGGGACTCGATCTCAGTGAGATCATGACCTGAGCTGAATCGAGAGCTGGAGGCCCAACTGACTGAGCTACTGAGGTGCCCCTAAAGTAAATACACTTAAAAAAATAGGGTTTTGTCCTTCTAGAAATGTTAAGGTGTAACATAAACACCTTTATAGGGTGCTTGGTTAAGTGTCAGCATGGGTCGTGGTCCCAGGGTCATGGGATTGAGCCCCTTCTTGGACTCCCTGCTTGGTGGGAGGCCTGCTTCTCCCTCTCCCTCTACCCCTGCTTGTGTTCCCTCTCTCACTGTCTTTCTTCCTGTCAAATAAATTGATAAGATCTTAAAAAAAAAAAACCCACCCTTATAAAAATTCACTCATACACAAGATAGGCCACACATACTGTTCCATACCTTTCTTTTCCACTTAAAATGGCTTGGATGTCTTCAGAGATGCAAAGAGATCTGTTCTGATGTGATCTGTTCTTTTCAATGGTTGCATATTCCCTTGTGAACATGTACAAATATTCATTTCTGGTTGATGGACATTTAGATCATGTCCAGTGTTTTGCTATTACAAATAATATTTTAATGACATTCTTAAAAATACATATTGCGAGTTTTTTCCAAGTATACCCAGCAGGCGAATTTCAAGAAATAGAATGTATATTGAAAATGTTATTGTAAGTATCGTTAAATTGCTCTCTAAAATGTTCGCATTACCTTGTAATTCATCCAGTAGTGTTATAGTGCCTCACCTACTCAGCAGAATTGGATGTTACCAAATGTAATCATTTTGTCAGTTTGTTAGGTGATATATTATTGGTGTATGTGTGAGTGAGGGTCTACTTTCAAAAGTAAGGTAAACATTACCGTTGTTTTCTCCTTTGGTTAGAGTCTTCCATTCTACCTAAGATTCTGAGTTTCCTCATCTGTTCCTCCCTGCCATTCCTACTCCTGTTTCCTTACCTTTCTGGGCCTGCTCTGATTCTCCATTACGCTCTCTTTTTTCCTTTGTGAGAAGGCCTGTGACTCCTTTTACGGTGGACCCTGTCTGACTCACCTCTATTATGACTTGCTCTTTTTACCAGTGCCTAGTAAATGAAATTGACAAGAGCTACGGTCACTGAAGGTGCTTGTATGATTGAAGTGTTTATAAACACTGAGATTGCCTGGCATCTAATTACTAAAAATAAGGCCTTTTCTACCTAGTGTTTGGGACTGATTTTTCTGACCTATAGTGTATTAGAGATTTTCACTGCATCCTATATGAAAAATATCTTCATTTATTGATATTTTTAAACTTTATTTTTTGAATAGGAAAGATTATTAGTTCATTTATAACCTAACCAAAAAGAAAAAAAGAAAAAGAAAAACAGTAAACCAAGTTAACGTGTTTTGTTTTTGTTTTTTAAAAATTTTATTTATTTGAGAGAGAGAGAGAGAGAACATGTGCAGGAGGAGGCGCAGAGGGAGAGCGAGGAGAACAAGCAGATTCCCTAATGAGCAGAGAGCCCGAGGTGAGGCTCCATCCCAGGACCCTGAGATTATGACCTGAGCTGAACTCAGCCATCTGAGCCACCAGGGTGCCCCCAATTTAACATGTTTTATTTAATAATATTAAGTACTGACTCTGTCAGACATAGAGTGATACAAAAAAGAATAAGACCTTTTTTAAGAAAGACACATCTAATAGATAAATGTGGAAATAATTATATAATAAAGTGTCATAAGTGTAATAATAGATACATATAAAATATGAGGAAGCTGCACAAAAGAAGCAGTGATTGAGGTAATCATGGCATAGAGTAGATCAAGGATCTTCTGTGAGGAGTCTGAAACATATACCAGGTATAGTAAGGGTCATGATTCGTATTTTAAAATAGTGCACAACATGATGTGTGGATGCCTGCACATCTGCACTGGTTTAGCTGTTTCAAAGGGACCAAACAGCAGTGACGTAACCACAGTAGAAAGTTACTTTTCTCCCAAGTTGAGCTGGTGGGCAGTTTAGGGCTGTTATGTCCCAGAGTCATCCAGGGATCACACACTTTTTTCCCCCATCTCTTAGGGTCTTTTACTCTGTGTGGTTGAATCTGACTGATAGCATGTCTGATTTGTAGCCTATGTGAAGAAGTCAGGACGCAGGTGGAGAGCAAGCAGCTTTCTTTCAAGCATGTGAACCACTGACCGCATCAATTCTGCCCCATACCAGGGTTCAGAGCTTATGCACATGGCCTAGCTCCTGAGTGGCCATGTGCCCAGAAAAATGTCATTTAAAAGAAGACTGGTTGGATTTAAGAGACAGTTAAGGCTTTGTCACAGCTGAGGAGCCAAGAAACCTAAAAGAATAAGAAAATAAAAGGAATTTTTTTCATTTTGTTTATTACTCTATCCCCAATTCTTAGCCTAGAATAGTACCTGGCAAATAGTAGGTGCTCAATAAGTAATTCTTGATGAATGAATATACAAATATACGAATAATAAAAGCTACTGCCAGTTGAAGGTCAGTTAGATATAAAGACATTGTTGGGGCGTCTGGGTGGCTCAGTAGGTTGAAGCCTCTGCCTTCGGCTCAGGTCACGATATCAGGGTCCTGGATCGAGCCCCGCAGTGGGCTCTCTGCTCAGCAGGGAGCCTGCTTCCTCCTCTCTCTCTCTGCCTGTCTCTCTGCCTACTTGTGATCTCTGTCTGTCAAATAAATAAATCTTAAAAAAAAAAAAAAGAAAGGTATTCTCAATGTATATATAGTGAATCAATGTCTTGTTTTATAAAAATTTGATTGATACCCAGCTTTTCGAACAGTCCTAATGGAGTAATATTGAAAGTGAAAATTTTAATTTCTGGAATTTCTCAGGATGAGAGAATTAAGAATCCTGTCCTTTATTTATAGAAACACTTAGCCAGGTGTATATTTTGACATTACACAAGAAAATTAAACTGTGTCAAGGTATTATAGCATAAACCTGCCAGAATAAAGACTTTGAAGTAATTTTCAAAGGGTGCCTATTAGTATTTTATAACATACCACAAATCCATTTTATGTTAGCTGTGAGGCTTTCAGAATATGCCTTGTTTTTTCCCTCACTGATAGATTCCTTGTGGGATTTAAGATACTTGGCTTCCAGCCTTTTTTTTTTGGATTTCTAAGTGTAATTAAAGGACAGCTGCATTATTGATTGGCTTTCTTATTATTTTCCTTTATTATAAGGTAAGAGTTCTTTCTAATTTTCTATTAATGTGGAATTTCCCATTTTACATAGAGACACATAATACTTTTATATTTGTAAAATACGCAAGCATTCTGTCTTTGTTTCCTTTCACGTTGGCTAATGTTGACCGCCTCACATATTTCAAAGACAGGTGTGGTGATGTCGTAGCTGCTGAGAATGATGGTAGAGATTAAGGGACAACTTTTTATTAGGAAAAAATTACTAGAGCTATAAAATACGGCACATTAAGACTTGTAGTAGGAAGCAGGTATCTGGAACGGAGGACATGCACTGTAGTTTAAAGGAAAATTTGCAGTGTGCTTACTTGGTGTATTTAACCTATCACAGTATTTAATACCATAATAAATTATATTGCTCTCATAGCCCATTATATATACTCCTAAAAGAGCCTATAAAATCAACCCCATGTCTCTGTATATATGTTTTAAACTAGCAACTAAGCTAACTTTTTTTTTTTTAACCTGGCCCCCTCAACTAAGCTAACTTTTATGTCGAATCCAGTTTATTAGAATCTCATATATATGGAAGTACTCACTGTAGTTTCCATGGGTTTTAAGCTTTGATTTTGAAATCAGTTCTAATTGAAAAATCTTTTGTGATTAACATAGTTGGATAAAGTTTGAGGGTAAAAACAGATTTGCTTTGTGATACATACTCACTCTTTCAAACGGTGCAGTGTACTGTGAGTCTGCTTAGTTTCAGACAAATTTTTTTTTTTGTAGTCTTGTTTCCTTTATTAAGTGTTTTGCTGTCAGCACAGCAACTTGCTAGAATTTTCCACGCTTTATGGAAAATGTTTGGCCTTTGAAAGAATGGTTCGTGAAGACCTGCTATCCTTCCAGTCAGCTTTTTCTGTTTTAATTTTTCACTTTGAAGAAATTCTTTTCAAGTATACATGTACATAAAGTGAGGATTTTTAAAAATGACTTTCCATTATATTTTCTGAAAAAACATAAAATCAGGGATCTTGATGTTTTATCTTCCCTTTCTCCTAGGACAGTGGGGGTCCTGGGTTCATAGCACTTTAGAAAAGAACATCTGAAGGGCAATTAAACTGTATTCATTATGTTTCCTGTAAGAAAGTAAAGAAATTTAATACTACACATTTTCTTGGAATTTATTGCTTTATAAATTCTTACCTCTACTTAAGCTCCTATTTGTAAATGTCCTCAATGTCTGCATATTTTTCTTCAGTTTTTTATTTTGAAAGTTTTAAATGAATGGAAAAGTTGAAAGAATAGTAGAATGAACACCTACCTGTATACTGTACGCTCATCACCTAGATTCACTAATTTTTCCACATCTGCTTAGAAAAACTAGTAAAAGCGGTTTGCTTAGAGAAAGTAATAGATATTTTTTATTTTCTGAAACAGAGAAAATTAAGTTGCAGACATCTTAACATTTCACCCTTAAATATTTTCTCACTCGGAGCCCAAGTATAGAACATTCCCCTATGTATGCTTTTCAAAGTAGTTTAGTGAGGCTTTTAGAATTTGTTTATTGGTACCTTTTTCTATTTATAGTTTATTGATTTGCTCTTCTTTTTATCCTGTTACTCTGAGATTTTTGCTATTGTTGGTTTTCTAGTTTTCTAAGTTTTATATCAGATTTGTAAGTTTTCTTTTTTGTTTGTTTTAGGTTTTAATTTAAATTCTAGTTGGTTAACCTTGAGGATAATTGGTTTCAGGAGTAGAATTTAGTGATTCATCACTTACACAGAACACCCAGTGCTCATCCCAACAAGGGCCCTCCATGAAAATGGAGATTAAGTGAATCTATATGTGCTGAATGCTGAGAAATCCTTCCTCTATCCCCTGTCCTCACCGCCCCGCCCCCCCCCCCCCCAGTCACTTGGCTTTCAGAACTCTGGCAGGGGGCCTAGATGAGGCTTGGTTCAGTATTTGTAATGGTGATGATGATGATCATAATCTTAGTAATAATAGCAGCAGCAATAGTAGTAAGGTTTGTTTTCAGGTTCCCCTTTCCCTTCTTCTTCCCCCTTTTCCCTTAACTTTTTTTTTCTTTTAATAGCTCTTTGAAGTTCTTCTTTTTGATTTTTTTCCTCCCTCTCCTTTTTGCTTTCCTTTTTTATTTTGTTAGTTCTTTTCTGCTCATCCCTTCCTCTTTGGCTGTCCACCTACATATTGGAAAGATGAAAACAGAATCAAGTTTATGGGAAAATTAGCATGAATTAGTGAGAAATGAATACCACAGAAAGTTTTTCAGGGGCATTCAGGCTAATTAACTTTGATTACATAGGGTGTCTAATCACAAAATTGTGACCTGGTAGATGCTAACTGAGTTAATAATGCTCTGTCATTAACGAATCACAAACATTTATTTAAAAATGTTTTTAATATAAAAGTTTGTTCTCTAAAGATATTAAAATGTTTTCCTATAACATTCATTTGTTACATTATAAACTTTTTAAAAAAATTTGATTGTGAATTATTACTAATTCTAAATTAGTGGCCTCAGTAAACTTATTGTGAAACATTGATTCATCCTTTGAGTGAATGGAGTCTACTCTTCCTATTTATTTTCTTATATTACATGGGCTTATATTACAGGACAAGTTCCTATTACCATACTATAAAACCAAGTAAATTAAAGAGAGTATTCTAAAACAACTACATACTTTAAATTTGTTCTGTTTCACTTTAGAAACCATTTCTGTTCTTTTAATTTATTAATATGTACCCCTTCAAATAACAATGTTTGTATCCTTTGGATAATTAGAATATAAAATCTGGAATGATTTGGACTGAGGAAGACTTGTAAAAGCTTCACTAAATAGGATTAAATTTTGAATATCTTTAAAATATACATTATGTAATAGACTGGCTTTGACTTGACCAGTTATCATAGCATTAAAGAAAAACAGCTATAGTCCTTTTACAGTCGTATAAATAACCAGGTTTTGAAGACTTGCAAATGATAAAAGTATCCACAAATAAAACCTATGCTCATTTTCTAAAAGGGAAAAAACAGGGTAAGACAGCTTGGATTTATGTTTATACCAAATCATGCCAAGACCTGATTTAACTAGTGTTTCTTGTTCAGGTTTCAAAAATACTTGGATCTTTGACACACTTAATATAAAGGCAATGTCTTTGATGTGCTTTATTCTCCTTTTTAAAGTTGTAGACATGGTTCGTTCATAGATTTGTATCATTATGCTTTGCTTATGTAATAATGAATTGTTTTGTGGCAAGAATATTGTTTACCTGGCAGCTGATAAAAGCCGAAGTATATTTTAACAAAAATAAACAAGTTCAGGGTAAGGGAATATAAACATAGTAAAATCTCGTGTTGAAATCAGAGCTTCCAGTTGTAGTGAACATGTTACAGCAGGAAAAGTGAATGTGTTGAAGTTCGCTTAAACAAGATATGGATAATGTAGTACGTGGAAATTGAAGGCTTATTTTGTAGCAGCGAGGCCCATAAGCTGTAAAAGTGGCAAGCAAAGAATATTGCTTAAATCAGTCCGATGCAAGCCAGAGTTGGAGAAAAGGTGGTCGCTCATTGGCTTAGAGCTCTCTACCACTTCCCCTTCTCTCTTTTCTCCATTCCTTCCAGTTGGTAATTAACTTTTCATCTGTTGCATTATTTCTGGTATACTAGTGTTCTGTCTCATAGGTAAGGGAATTATAAAGACAAGAAAATAAACTGTAGAATGTCAAACTCAAATTCTGTACTTGTTCATTCTCATTAAAAAGAAGGAAGTGGATTGGTGGTAGATCTTAGATCTTCAAGAGTATGGGGCTAAGAAAGAGGAGAGAGAAACTAATATTTATCCAGCACGCAATATGTGGCAGCATCTAATCCTTGAAGTATGTTATATCCTTTGGATGGATATTCATCCCCTTTTTTTTTTAAAAAAAAAACCAGTAGTAGCATTAGGTCAAGAATCATTTATTATCATTCCCAATTTTCTTACCTATATTGTCATGAAATTAGAGAATTGGGAATTTCCCCTTCTACCAGATATAAATAGTAATGTCAGAAAAACTGTATCATTTAAAAAATGCTAAAAACAATCTGAGGGGTTTGAAGGGGCAGGGGGGGGGGGAGGTTGGGGGAACCAGGTGGTGGGTATTAGAGAGGGCACGGATTGCATGGAGCACTGGGTGTGGTGCAAAAATAATGAATACTGTTATGCTGAAAATAAATTTAATTTTTAAAAAATGCTAACTTCTCTCTTTAATTCATTGCATTAACTCAATAATGTAGTGATCATTGATTAGTAGAATAACATGATGAAAAATATGTGTTTCAAAACATGTAAAAGGCGGTCAACTGACTGGCTTTCCTTTGTTAATCCATTTGTTAATAAGTAGTTTTCAGTATACTGCACACACGTCTTTCTTTTGTTAACTTATTTCGAAGACCAGTGATTAGTTTGCTGGCTTTCACTGCAGTCTGTCTTTATCCAAATGCTGGGAGAGGAAATTGAGTGGGTCTGAATGTGATTCCTTATGAGTTTCATCAGTGTCATTTTCAACCAGTAACATTCACTAGTGTAGTATATATAGTAAACAGTAAAACACCGATAAGATCCTATTATGAATCCTTAAATACATTAAATAGAAACACAAAATTCAGCATTTTCCAAATAGCTTTAACGTACGCAGTGATGACAGCCGCTGTTACCTGAGAGCATCCTCCTTCCCCCATTTAGATCTTGATAAAGTTAGGCATTGGCTTTGCTTTTTGTTTTGTTTTGTTTTTCAGAGTTTATTTATTTATTTATTTGGGACAGAGAGAAAGCACAAATGGGGCAAGGAGGGGCTGAGGGAGAAGGACAAGCAGACTCCTCACTGAGCAGGGAGCCTGCGGGGCTCCATCCCAGGACCCTAAGATCATGACCTGAGCCAAAGGCAGTCGCTCAACTGACTGAACCACCCAGGTGCCCCCAAAGTTAGGAATTTGTTAAAGTGATGTAAAGCATAACTCATACCACAACTTGTCTTTTGCATGCATTTTTATATATTTGGAGACAGATGATATATTCTAATACAGGAGTTGGCAAACAGTGGTTCTGCGAGTCTGTTTTTGTACCACTTGTGAGGTTAAGATAATCTTTTAAAGGGAAACAAATGGAATATGCAGCAAATGTCACATGTGGCCTTAAAAAGCCTAAAATATTTACCATCTGGTTCTTTGCAGAAAATGTTTGCCAACCCTGAAGTAGAAATACGTAACACCTAAGTCTGGAGATCTGGTTCCAGGTGATACGGTGTAATCACGAGCCAGCCGCTCTCACATTGAATGCAGCTGTTATAAAACCTGGACAGAAGGCGTGGAGTAGCTGTTCAAGACGCTGAACAGTAAATAGTGACAGACAAAGTAGGGAAGACCAGAATTTGAAGGACAGCCCTCACCTCTGCTGCTGAGTTTGTCATTTTTCTCTTGTGTCGTTATGAACTGGACTCACCGTAACCCAAAACGGGGCGCGGCGTCAGCGCAGGTGGAGCTGCAGTTGGAGAAACCCTTCCCTTCAGGCCGGGGACGTAGACATTGTGAATCCTAGTGCAAACAGTTGGTGCTGGGAAGGGCACAGGTATCTAACATTTGGGAAGAGGGAACCTTCCTTTCGGACTGGAGGCTCTGTGCTTACAGGAGGGGGAGGCACACTGTCTTAGCTTCTTTTCTCTGTCTTGTCATTTGGCCCCACTGCAGGAACAGTTACAGAGAATAAGTGGCAAAATGGGGCAAATACATTTTGTTTTTCTGGCTGAGGTCCCAGAGGAGAGCCTTAGGGAACCAGAAAGTACTGGGAAGATCGAGAAGCGGGGAGAGCCTGGGAAAGGGACCTCATAAAAATCATTTATGAGCTATGAGAGATGAAATGAAAGGAGATAACAGAGGAAAGAAAGAACTTACAGATAGATCATAGGAATTCTCCAATCTGAAAAACAAAGACAAAAGATTGGAAAAAAAGAGAAAGCCTTAGGGTCCTATGGGCTAATAACAAAGATGTAACTTTTGTAATATTGGTGTCCCAGAAGGAGAGGAAGCCCAGGCCAGGGCTTGAACTCACGTGACCCTAAAATCAAGACCTGAGCTGAGACCAAGAGTCAGATGCTTAACGGACTGAGCCACTAGATGCCCCTAGAGTTGAAACATTTAAAGTGAAATAAAAACTTACATAAATATCTGAACACATATTTATAGGAACTATATTGAAAATCACCAAAAGCTGGAAAAAACTCAGTTGTCCTATATATGAATGGATTAAAAACCACATCTGGTATATCATATGATGCAATACTGTTCAGTGATTAAAAAGGGTGTGAACTGTTGATAGAACTTAAGTGAATCTCAAAAGGTTACATTCTATAACCCAGGTGAAAGTCGTCTCAAAAGGTTAGACACAGGCAACAAGAGATAAATGGGACTTCATCAAAATTTAAAACTTTTGTGCATCTAAGATCACTATCAGCAGAATGAAAAGGCAACCAGCTGAATGGCAGAAAATATACGCAGATCACGCATATGGCACGAGACGTGTATGTAGAATATGTGAAGAACTCCTGTACAGTGGTCCCCCCACACCCTGATCTGTGGTTTCACTTTCCGCAGTTTCAGTTCCCCACAGTCAACAGCAGTCTGGAAGTAGGGGGTCCTCTTGACGCATTGTCAGGAGGTCAGGCACGGTCTAATGCTATGTCGCAGCGCCTGTGTCACTCGCCTCACTTAATCTCACCATGTTGGCATTTTTGAAAAAAAAAATATATATTTGTTTGAGAGAGAAAGAGACAGCATGCAGTGGGGAGCAGCAGAGGGAAAAGGAAAGAGAGAATCTCAAGCAAACTCCCCGCCGAGTGTGAAGCTTGGTGCGGGTTTGATCTCTCAACCCTGAGTTCATGATCTGAGCCAAAATCAAGAGTTGGACACTTGACTGACTGAGCCACCCAGGTGGCCCACCATTAGGCATTTTATCATCTCCCGTCAGCACAAGAAGGGTGAGCATAGTGTAGTAAGATATTTTGAGAAAAAGACCACATTCACTTAACTTTTATTATAGTATATTATCATGTTATATTCTTTTTTATTATTCATTTTTTATTGTGCCTAATTTATAAGTTAAACTCTACCATAGATATGTATATGTAGGAGAAAACATATTATAGAGGTTTGGTACTCTGCAGTTTCAGGCATCCACTGGGGCTTTTAGAACATATCCTGCATTGATGGGGGGGCCACTGTTACTCAGTAATAACATGATAAATAATTCAAAAAATAAGCCAGAGATCTCAATGCACATTTCTCAAATAAAATAGACAAATGGCCAATAAAGACATGAAAAGAAGCCGAGCATCATTAGCCAACAGGAAAATGCAAATTAAAACCAAAATGAGATACTGCTTTACACCTAATGGGATGGGTATTATAAAAACAACAACAACGACAACCAAAAAAGCCCCGAAATCCAGAAACAAATGTTGGCGAGGGTACAGAGAAATTGGAACCCCTGTATGTTGGTGGTGGGATGTCAAATGGTACCATTGCTGTGGGAAGTACATAATAATTCCTTTAAAAATTAAACCTGTAATTACCATAGATTCTAGTTAGAGATAATATACTCCAAAGAATTAAAAGCAGGAACTCAGACAGGTGTGTGTACAGCTGAGTTCATAGCATTACTCAAATAGCCAAAAAGTGGAAGCACCCCAAGTGTCCATGACAGATGAGTGGATAAGCAAAATGTATATTCACGTGTACTTTGGAGATACTTTAGGTTCAGTTCTAGACTACTGCAATAAAGTAAATATTGTAGTCAAGTGAATCAAATGAATTTTTTGGTTTTCTACTGCATATATATGTTATATATGTTTATACTATGCTGTAGTCTGTTAAAGTGTGAAATAGCATTGTGTCTAAAAGAACAATTTACATACCTTAATTAAAAATTACTTTATTGCTAAGAAATCCTAACCATCCTCCAAGCTTTCAGTGAGTTGTGATCTTTTTGCTGATGGAGGGTCTAGCCTGAATGTTGGTGGCTGCTGACTGATCAGGGCAGTGGTTGCTAAATGCGAGGTGGTGTTGAATCAGTCAACAGTGAAGTTTACTGTATCGATCGACTCTCTAACGGTGAAAAAGTTTGAAATATTGTGAGAATTACCAAAATATCCCAAAGATATGAATTGAGCAAATGCTATTGGGAAAATGTACCAGTAGACTTGTTCAACATAAAGTTGCCACAAACCTTCAATTCGTGAAAAACACAAATTATCTGAAGTACAGTAAAGTGAAGGTCAGGAAAACAAGGTATGCCTGTATGTGCAATGGAATTTTATTTAGTCTTAAAAAGGAAGGAAATTCTGATGCATGCTTTTTATATAACATGTATGAACCTTGAAGACATTATGCTAAGTGAAGTACACCAGTTGACAAAGGCTAAATACTATGATTCCACTTGTTTGCGGTGCCTAAAGCAGGCATATTCATAGGGACAGGCCGTAGAATGGTGGTTGCCAGGGCCCGGGGCAGGGGAGAATGGAGAGTTAGTGTTCAGTGGGTTTGGTTTTAGATGAGGGAGATGGAAAAAGTTCTGAGATGGTTGGTGTTGAGAGTTGCACAACCATGAGAATGTGCTTAATGCCAGCCACGTACTTCAAAACAGTTAAGATGGTAAATTTTTGCTATGTATATTTTACCTACCACACTTCTAAAAGATTACAAAGGAAAGAAAACAAAGCTTCTGTACTGTTACTCCATTTGTATGACGTCTTTGGGAAGACAACACTGTGGTGACAGCAAGGGTTAGGAGTGGCTAAGAGAGATCAGATGAAGTTTTTTTGGTTGTTTATCATGTATTTGGTGGTGGTTCCTCAAATATATGTGTGAGTTAAAATTTATGGAACTGTACACTTAAAAAAGGCCAGTGTAACTGCCTTTGAATCTTGAAAATGTAGTTAAAAATATCTAAGCTGTAACAGCATAATTAGCCTGTTGCAGCTGTGGTGGTGGTGACGGTGGGGGTTTTGCTGTCCCGCTATCACTATGAATGAGTCTCATTTCCAAAAAAAAACATGAGGTAAAGTGTGCCTTATGATTTGTAGCATCATAAAGGACTGGTTTTGTAATTTTAAATGCTAAACTGAAACTAATTTTTTATTAACAAGTATATAGTAAAATATTTGAAAAACATTAAATAGTATAAGAATATAAAATTCAAAGATTGCCTTTGGTAACATTTTAATACTTTTCATTACTGCTCTGTCTCTATGCTTGTATTTTTTGTTTATGTAGTTGCTATCATACTATATATTGACTTTTGTGTTCTCTTTTTTCCTTGAATATTGTTTCTTGAATACTAAAATTCTTAAAAGATACAATTTTAATAGCTATATCATAATGTCATGTAGATATATCATAATTTATTCAACCTTATTCCTTTTTTTGGGCATTGAGACTGTTTCTGGTATTTCTCATTTTATATATCATTCCTGTGAACATAAGTTCATGTCTTTCATATGTGCAGAAATACAGTTCTGAGTATAAGTGTGTAGCTCTTTATTGGAAGGTCTGAATTTCGTGGGATACAAGCATGGAATACTTTCCTCCGTTCTCTGATTCTAGCTGAGCCATATGTACGATTTCCTTTCTCTGTTCCCTTCTCTGGCATGTTAGATAGATCTCATAATTCCAGTAACGGACAGTAATTAGAAGTGCGTCTGGTCCAGTTCAGGACTCTGATCTCCAGGCACAGATTTCCCTTGCTCAGTTTGGAACCGGGCTTGTATGGCTCAAATGGTCTGAAGTGAGGAGGGCTTTGTTAAGTTCTCACTCCTACTTCTTCCCACTCTAGACATGAAGAGTCCTGCAGTGACGTGATTCAGTTCTGAAATACCTTGCCCCAGTGGCCTAGGCAGGCTTGATTTTTCTGGGGGAGAGGCCTGATGAAGGGAATAGGGAGAAATGGCACATGCCTCTGCTTGCCTACCTAGATTTCTTTCTCTCTTTCTTTCTTTCTTTTTTTTAAAAGATTTTTATTTATTTATTTATTTGACAGACAGATCATAAGTAGGCAGAGAGGCAGGCAGAGAGAGAGAGAGAGGAGGAAGCAGGCTCCCCGCTGAGCAGAGAACCCGATGCGGGACTCGATCCCCGGACCCTGAGATCATGACCTGAGCCAAACAAAGGCAGAGGCTTTAACCCACTGAGCCACCCATACACCCTTCTACCTATATTTCTTACCCCATGTTGATTATTGCTACTTCTCTGGCCAGCCCTTATTGGCTTGATGTCCTTCATAGCACGTGTTCAGCCGGCTAGTTTCCCCTCCTGAAAGGTGACCCTGTCTTTACAAAGTCGTTTCTTGGAGACTTGCCTCCTCACTTGGCTTGCTTCTACTCAGCTGGATGTTGATTATAATAGGATCTTTTTGGCACCTTTAATTGTATAGGGTGCTACATGCCTTTTTTGCTGTCAGATTTAGGACCTAATCATCATTCCTGAAGAAGCTTCCAGAAAAGCCTCATACAGCATCTTCCAAACACATATCTAGGCTTAGGACAGCTGTTGCTGAGCATTTTTCCTACTATACTTAACCTGGCAAAACATTTTTTTGTTTCTTCTTCATAGTAGAAGTCTCTCAGCACCCAACAAAGCTTTCTATTAACAAAACAAAAATCTTTTTTATCTAGCAAAAATTAATAGCTGCTTTAGTCCATTCATTTCCTCAGACATCCTTCAGTCTGTCTTCACACCAGAGGTCTGTAAGCCGGCCTGTGAGCTGTTTCTGGCTCTTCACCTGTTTCTTTAAGCAAGTTTCACTGGAACACAGTTGCAAGTCATTCATTCATGTATTGTGTATGGCTTCTTCCTTGCTAAAAGGGCAGAACTGAGTAGTTGCAATGTAGACTGTTTGGCCTGCACAGCTCAAAATATTTTCTGTCTGACCATTTATAGAGGAAGTTTGCTAACTCCTGTTTTACACGCTTCCTGTAGAATTCTTTTTTGTTGTTGTTTTAAGAATAAAATGTATATATTATTTATTTACACTGAAAAATTCTGACCATTAATGAGTAAACGGTATAGAGACATTGCAAGATCGTGGAAATATCTTGCTCAACAGACATTCCTCTAGTTTTTAACATTTATTGAGGATTCTTGCCCAAATCTGCCCATATCCTGATGGTTACGAACTTTACAACTCCACTACTCCTTCTAATACATTTTGGAGGGGGGAAATCTCATAATTCAAAAATCCACAACAATAAAACAATGTTGAAAACTGCAATAAAAACACAAATGAAAACAACCATCTTTTCTAAGAACCACAGGACTATAAATTCAGGAAGGACATAAAATTTTTAAATGACTCAAATTTATCAAATTATATGCATTAAATGTACAGTTTTTAAGTATTTCAATCCTGTCTCATTAGAGTGGTTTAAAAAAATCATGCCAAAGAAATCATGATTTTTGGCTTAATCTCAAGTTACGAATATTAATAATTTGCCCACAGTGCATGTGGCGTCCTAGATACAATAGGTGATTTTATGAACACATTTGAGATCCAGTACATTATGGATTTATGACTCAGAAGTTCCCTTAAATATTTTTCAGTGGTAGAAACATACAGAGTAGTTACATGGGGAAATAATGGGCGCAAAGTGTTCTGTGCTTTTATCTCAGAGACACACCGTAGAGGTCTCAGGTTATTAAGACAACATCAAAAAATGTTTTGCGTAGTTAAGAGTCTGTTTTGGGGATTGGGAAAGAAGAATAGCTTTCCCTTTGGTTTAAAATACTCAACAGTTCAAGTCATGAGCCCGAGAAGGGCGCGGCCTCGGGGGCAGGTGAGTCTGGGAGAAGAGAATGCCCGCAGACGCACACCTGTTCTCCCGACGCCGCCCCCGGCCAGGGATGCTCGGGCTCCACGTGACAAGAACTGTACGGTCACTTCTATGTCAGACGGCTCGACGTTTCCGAGTATGAATGACTTTTTCATCTTAGTAACTTTGAGACGCTTTCCCGGTGTGCAGCGTAGGAGTCCCCGCATCCCAGCCCGCAGTGCCGCAGGCCGCGGTGGGGCGGAGGGTGACCTCTGCAGCTCCGGCCCGTGCGCCCCGGAAGCAGGACGGTGGAGGGTGGGAGCAGCGGCCATCGCTCTGTCGGCGGCACGTGCAGCCGAGCGCAGCTCCCTCCCTACCGTCGACGGCAATCGCAGCTGCGGCGCGTGCAGCCGAGCGCAGCTCCCTCCCTACCGTCGACGGCAATCGCAGCGGCGGCACGTGCAGCCGAGCGCAGCTCCCTCCCTACCGTGGACGGCAATCGCAGCGGCGGCACGTGCAGCCGAGCGCAGCTCCCTCCCTACCGTCGACGGTAATCGCAGCTGTACCCCTTTTCCTGGTACTGTGAGTTCCTTGGAGGCTTTTCATGAATGCGTTATTCCTCCGATCACATTGGGGCACAGCATATCGCCCTCCAGGTGCGGGGGTGGGAAATTGCAGGCTGGGAGCAAGAGCAGGGCATACCCTCCCCCGTTTTTCAGGCACCCGGACTTCTTCTGCATGAAATTGCAGGTGAACCCAACCTTCTGTGCCTGCAGGCCGACTTCGCCCATGGACCACCCGCCCCCCTACACCGTGGGCCTCGGGTGGCCGTTCCGCTGTCTCCGTCTTCCCGCCTGGCTGCAGGGGGACCCAGAGGCACACGGCGTCTGGGGCCCAAGTTGTCACGAGTACAGGAGCCGCTCCCTCCCGGGGAGCGTCAGACCCACCCTCGGGGGTACAGTACTTCAGGAGGGGTAGGTTCCATTAGACGATACTCTTTTCCCAGAACTTTCCAGAGACATTTCCCCCAGATCCATCTTTGATATTTGCGACTGAGAATCTTGGTCTCCTCTGTGGTGATAGGAACGTTCTTCCCTTGGTCGGCATAAGCGTATTTGCAGATTTCCCTTAAATCCGTCTAGTTTCTGGCCTTTGGTGCTCAGCTTTAGGGGTTGGCACCAGGCCCACAGGATGTGAAGCACGTTGGGTGATGCCAGTTTAGAAGGTAATGGAGGAATTGGGATTTTCTTCCAAAGCCATACTTTTCCATTGTCTTGTGCCTTCTCTTCTGAGCAAGAAACTTTGTCTTCTTTCATAGGTTCTTTTCATTTGGTCCCGCTCGCGGAGGTCCTTTGCAACTTCGGTTCACCGGAAGCCTGTGTTTCTCTCTGGCTTCTTCTGATACCGGTTAGGATGGGCCAGCCAGAGAGTCTGCCCTCGACTTTGTGGGGTTCTCCTTTTTGCCTTGTGCTTTCTCCACATCCAAAGAGAAGTCAAGGGTGACAAAAAGAAAACTCTTACTTCCCCTGTAAAATTCTTTCTAAAACCTAGATCAGATACACCAATTGTCCACCAAGAAACATTAGTTTTTCACTGCTTGCAGTTCTAAATAAAATCTTCAGTTTTACATTCAAATCTTTCTGTAGTCTCCAATCACTATGTCGAGTTCAAATTCAGTATTTCTTGTTATTTTCAGTGATGCAGGCTGAAGGTTGGCAGCTTACAGGCTGAATTTGGTTCCCCGTACTTACTGGGCCCAGGTAATGGCTTTGTTTTGTTTTCTTGAGTGAGCATTTACAAACTAGATGATATCACAAAGAAATTCAGATTTCTAGTTCTTGACATGTCAAGAGTTCTGTTAATACTGGCCCCACAGCCCTCAGTGCAACAGTCCGTTAGTGCCGAGTAGCTTCCTGCCTCCTCTGTACGGAGTGGTACCGTCCAGCTCTGCCCAGCCCGTGTCACACAGGTGTGGTGGGTATATGTACTCAGACCTAGCGCTCCCCATTCCTACACATTACCTCCTCTGGCCACTGTGAGCATTTGAGTTGGCAATGCTGGGGCTAGATACAGCGAGCCACCTGATGGTCACCTGTTCTGCCCTGTTATGACATCGCCTCCTGCTGCTCCTTCCTCCTAGAAGATCACCATTGTCCTGCAGAATTCTTCATCCTTTAAGACTCAGCAAATCGTTACGACTCGTGTGTCCCCTTCTTTGGGTAGCCTTCTCTGTCAAAGTCAGTCACTTCTACCTCTGTGCCTTTGTGCTCTGTTGTTCATGTCAGTTAGAGTGGCACCTATGATGTTGTATTTTAGCTACCAGATTGTAAATTCCTTGAACGCAAGGTTTGTATCTTGTTCATCTTTTGTTAGTAGTTCCCAGCGTGATGATGGATATAGCGGGAACCAAGAGGGGGTTGCTGAATTGTATGGTGATACCAGCTAAAAACTTGGAAGGCAGTAAAGGATTCACTTGGCAGAGAGGAAGATTCATAATTTTCCGACTTAAATGCATCTTCTTTTCCATGAAGCGTTTTACTTGGGTTCCTCTTTTTCTGCCCCGTGTTTGTAACAAATTCATTTGTGTTTTCCTGGCAACTGATACTTCGTTTTTCATAAATACAGGTTACCAATACTTAAAAACTGTGTCCAGGGTCACAAGCTAATAAGTAGTGTAAGTGGGCTTCAGGTGCAAATTTCTCTGCCTTTAGAGCTGATGCAGACAGCTGCTAAGCTGCTGCTTACCAGGGGTGTGTGCACTTGGATAAGTTACAGAGTTTTCCGAGTCTCCATTGTGGTAGTTCCTATCTCAGAGGATTCTTGGGAGAAATGAATGAGAATATTTACATAATGCTTAGAATAGAGCTTGGTGCAGAGTATTTACTCAATAAATAGAGCCACTCAATCAATTATTCTTATTATTACTTTCCTTAATTTTGTATAGGAAACCACAGATTATCTTCCTTTTCTTGGTTGTGACTGTTAGAGGAGTCGTGGTGATTAAGACTATTGGCCCATCTACAGAAACTGTATGCCATACCATCCTTTATTTACTCTTAGAATGTTGCATTTGTGGGGCACCTGGGTGGCTCAGTCATTGGGTGTCTGCCTTTGCCTGAGATCATGATCCTGGGGTCCTGGGATCAAGACCCACATTGGGCCCCCCACTCAGCGGGAAGCCTGCTTCTCCCTCTCCTACTCCCCCTGCTTGTGTTCCCTCTCTTGCTGTCTCTTTCTCTGTCAGATTAATAAATAAAATCTTTTAAAAAATAAAGGACAAAAAGGACATTGCATTTGGAAGAGATTTTGGAGACGATGTTCTTTTTTTTTTTTTTTTTTAAATATTTTATTTATTTATTTGTCAGAGAGAGAGAGAGTGAGAGCGAGCACAGACAGACAGAGTGGAAGGCAGAGGCAGAGGGAGAAGCAGGCTCCCTGCGGAGCAAGGAGCCCGATGTGGGACTCGATCCCAGGACGCTGGGATCATGACCTGAGCCGAAGGCAGCTGCTTAACCAACTGAGCCACCCAGGCGTCCCGGAGACGATGTTCTAACAGGTGCTTGCCACAGGAGCATCCTCTCTCCGGTTTCCAGTCAGAGATGCTCATGCATCGATGGGCTGTCAGAGCATTTACGGAGACGGAGCTGGCCACTTTAGGAGGATCTTGTGATTGTTAAAAAATCATGTGTACATACTTCACTTGTTGTCATTTGTTTTTTAGTTTTAGTCCCCTGTAAAAGGTAAAAAATTAAGTCAAATCCTTTTCCTACACTGTAGTCCTTAGTCCAAAATATTTTGACTTACCTTTGTCTAGCAGTTCTCAAAGTACGACTAGGGATCCATTTTAAATGGCACACTTTCCTCAGAAGCCTTTCTCTTCTCTTGCCCTTTCTTTAAACAGAGAATCCATTGAAGACCCTGAAAGCATAGGCTAATTCTTTTGTGTGCCTTCTGCAGTTTTCTGGAGTAAGTTTTGATAACCCAAAAAATGTTTAAGAATCATTGCCTTGGCCGGGGGGTCGGGGGGAGCTGGAATGGTGATGTAGTAGGAGGACCCTAGGCCTGCCTTGTCTCTCAAATACAGCTCGATAACCATCGTATCATTCTGAATACTCCAGAAATCAGCATGAGGACTGATAGAACAAACCGCATAGCTAGAGGGAGAGGAGAGGTCACTTCTGGGAACGTAGAAAGTGCTGAGATATGGTTTGAGGGAGACACAGATTGCGGTGCTGGGGAGGGAACGGAGCCCTGGTTGCAGAGAAGGGCTAGCAGCACGGAGGCATAAGCACAAGGAGAACACCTTCCCAAAGCTGTTGGCTGGGGAAAAGGAGAGGGGCTGAATTTTGTGGGGTTTTACAACCAGCGGGGCTTCAAGACTGGAGTTCCAGAGGTTCCCCTGCTGGGTTATGATAGAGACCTGAGGACACTGTCCCACTTCGGGAGCTGTAGCAGGCAAACAGCTCTGGTGCTGACTCTCTGAGAATCACTATCTGAGAATTAGGCTATGTGAGAATTGCCTAAGGGCTGTGGGAAGAGACTTCGCACTTCTGGGGGAGCTTCCTTGAGAGGGGGGGCATTGCTGCTTCATGGACAGAAGAACTGCTGAGTGCCACTTCCCTACACCCTGCCCCTCTGCAGAGCTGCAGGGACCCCTGCCGAGAGCAGCTAACTGGTACACCCGGTTTAGCCTGCCTGCCCCAAATCCTGTGCCCTGCAGTCTGGTGCCACTGTCCTTCTGGACAAACCTGCATCTGTCCCAGCACAGTGAGACCCTTTCCCAGAAGACCGGTGCAGGTCCCTGTCACACCAGTCTTTGAAGTTTGGAATTTTAAAAGTCATCAGGCCTTATTAGATTAGAGCTCAAGATGTGCTGTGCTGCTCCAGGCAGGCAAACGATCCAGAGACAGGCACTGTGAAATCAGTGACGAAAAATGCCTGTGACCCATGAGGGGCAATTATTCACTCCTCCAGAAATGCTTCCCTGAGAGTAGCAAGCACAGACTCCTCTCTCGAGGGACAAAGCCAGGCTGGTACTACTTCCCTCCCCTTCCTCTTGGCACAGACCAACTTCGGTAAACAACACAGCACCGGCACTGGCTGCCTTACCTGTGCCCCTCCCTCCCCCCACCAGACTCTGCTGGAGCTACTTTCCTAGGGCAAGACCAGCACAGTGGGCCCTTCCCCCCAGAAGACCAGCACAAACCCCCACATGTACCATGTCTGCTGACTATAGAGTGCTGCAAAGCTTCAGTTCTAGTGGAAATCATATTAGGTCTCTTTTAGAAAGTTGACCAGAGCATACTTCTTTGAAACTTGCCATACTCTGATCAAGGTCCAAACACTTCCCACTATAGGCAGGGAGAAGTTCTGCAGAGGACCGACCTGAGGGACAGAGCAGCAATAACACAGCAGCAGGGTGCACGCAGCACACAGCAGAGACACTTCCTGAAGAGCCAGGCCCTGAATAGTAAATTACCTCTTCTTCATAAAGCCATTACTCTCAGGTTCAGGAAACATAACAGGCTTTCCTAACACCCAGAAGACAAAAACTTAGACAAGATGCCAAGACAGAGGAATTCGTCTCAAAAGAAAGAACAAGAAAAAGACATGGCCAGGGATCTAATGTCTCCTGAGGCGAGGGAAACAGAAGCAAACATAAACTGTTGAGCCTTTGTCAAGATAAAAAGCTTCTGCACAGTGAGGGAGCAGCAAAACTAAATGCAGCCTTCAGAATGGGAGAAGGTATTTGCAAGTGACATACCTGATAATGGTTAATATCCAAAATGTATAAAGTACTTACAAAACTCAATACCCAAAAAACAAATACTCCAGTTAAAAAAATGGGCAGATGGGATGCCCGGGTGGCTCAGTTGGTTGAGCAGCTGCCTTCGGCTCAGGTCATGATCCCAGCGTCCTGGGATCGAGTCCCACATCGGGCTCCTTGCTCCACAGGGAGCCTGCTTCTCCCTCTCCCTCTGCCTGCCTGTGCTCTCGATATCTCTCTGATGAATAAATAAATAAAAATCTTTTTTAAAAAATGGGCAGAAGACATGAATAGACATTTTTCCAAAGAAGACATCCACATGGCCAACGTGCATATGTAAAGATACCCAGCACCCTCATCATCAGGGAAGTACAAATCAAAACCATAGTATTACCTCACGCTTGTCAGAATGGCTAAAATTAACACAGGAAACAATAGATGTTGGTGAGGAAGTGGAGAAAGGGGAACCCTCTTCTCACTGTTGGGGGGAATGCAAGTTGGTGCAGCTACTCTGGAAAACAGTGTAGAGGTTCCTCAGAAAGTTAGAAATAGAGCTACCCTGCCATCCAGCATTGCAGAACAAGGTATTTACCTAAAGGATAACAGAAATACTGATTTAAAGAGATACATGCATCCCAATGTTTATAGCAGCATTATCAACAATAGCCAAATTACGGAGAGGGGCCAAATGTTCATTCGCTGATGAATGAATAAAGGAAATATGGTAAATGTATACAATGGAATATTACTCAGCCATAAAAAAAGAATGGAATCTTGCCATTTGCAAGGTGGAGCTAGAGAACAGTATTATGTTAAGTCAAAGACAAATACTGTATGATTTCACTCATGTGGAATTTAAGAAACAAACAGGTGAACATAGTAAAAAAAGAGGCAAACCAGAAACAGACTCTTAAAAAAAAAAAAAAAAAAAAAAAGATTTACTCATTTTGGAGAGAGACACAAGTGGGAGGAGTAAAGAGAGGAGGAGAGAAAATCTCAAGTAGACTCTACACTGAGCTTGGAGCCCAACTCGAGGTGTAGTCTCACAACACCAGCATCACGACATGAGGTGAAACCAAGAGTTAGATGCTTAGCAAACTGCCACCCAGATGCCCCTGCAGACTCTTAACTATAGAGAACAAATTAAGGGTTGCGTAGAGGTGGGTAGGGGAATGGGTTAAATGAGTGATGGGTATTAAGGAGGGCACTTGCTGAGATGAGCCCTGGCTATTGTATGTAAATAACGAATCACTGAGTTCTACACCTGAAACTGGTATTACACTGTATGTTAACTAACTGGAATTTAAATAAAATCTTGGGGAAAAGGAATCATTGCGTTAGACATGCATGGCTGCAATCTTCTTTGCACTCATCTGCATCTCAAAGGGCTGAAAAAATGGTCAGGAACCGCTAATTTTTAGTTTCCTCATCATTGTAAAAACTGAAGACAAAGGTTAGGAATTGCATGGAAAGAGGAAAATCTGAGAGTTACAGCAAAGAGAGACATAGAGCTCACCTGGATCCACTGAGCCTCCACCCAAACATCCTTGGTAAGTCTTCCATCTCATCAGCTTAGGGATTTCTTTCTTTCTTTTTTTTTTTTTTTTTTAATTTAATTTAATTTAGCCAGCATATAGTACATCATTAGTTTCAGATGTGGTCTTCAATAATTCATCAGTTGCATATAACACTCAGTGCTTATCACAACATATACCCTCCCCAATGTCCATCACCCAGTGCCCCAGACTCCCCTTCCACCTCCCCTCCAGCAGCCCTCAGTTTGTTCTCCAGCAGCCCTCAGTTTGTTTCCTGCAGTCAAGAGTCTCTCATGGTTTTCTGCCTCTCTGATTTTTTTCCCATTGTTTTCCCTCCCTTCCCCTATGATCCTCTGCTCTATTTTTTATGTTCTATGTATGAGTGAAACTATATTTTGTTTTTCTCTGATTGACTTATTTCACTTAGTATAATACCTTCCGGTTCCATCCACGTTGATGTAAATGGTAAGTATTCATTTAGGAAATTATTTCTGACGTTATAAGGGATGTTACGCAGAAGGTAGGATTCAGTAAGGTAGTCTTTTCTTGAAACCGTTGCTGCTACAGAATGAGGAGTAACTACCTTGTCTTGGGGTGGGCAGTCACTTTAGCTAAACATAAATAGTATTGTAACTGTTGGGTTCAAAGGCACATGTATGCACATGTGCAAATACAGTGCTGGCTGTAGCTCAGGCTCCACCAGGCCCAGTTTTGTTTAGTTTTTTTTTCTTTCTTTCCTAGTATACCAAGTCTTATGCTCTGATACTGAGAATAATATCCTCTCAAAATGGCCCATCCTTACCTCCGTAAGGCTACAAAATATCATTGCATGAGCGCACCGTGGAAGTGCCGAGTAACTGAGATGTAGGTAGAGAAGCTTGCAAATGTTGGTTTCCTGAGTTATTGTCAGCCCAAATACATTTTCTATGCAAGGTTTGAGAAAATTTGGGGTGCCTGCGTGGCTCAGCCTCTTCTTTCGGCTCAGGTCATGGTCTCAGGGTCCTGGGATTGAGCCCCACATTGGGCTCTCTGCTCATCAGAGAGCTTGCTTCCCCCTCTCTCTCTGCCTGTCTCTCTGCCTACTTGTGATCTCTGTCTGTCAAATAAATAAGAAAGAAAATCTTTTAAAAAAAAGTGCATGCATACTTTTTTACCATAATTAGCATCAACAGTTAATTAAATAATCATAATTACTGTATAAACCATGAAATATATAGATTTTTCATAATTTTGTATAGTATCTTAAGGTAAAATGAAGTATGGTTATAAATATTTTAAAATTGAACAGAGGACACAGTACTAAAGATTAGTGGTTCTGGAATTTGGACAAAAATGTAAACTATGTTTAAAAACATTTTTACAGGGGAGCCTGGGTGGCTCAGTGGGTTAAAGCCTCTGCCTTCGGCTCAGGTCATAATCTCAGGGTCCTGGGATCGAGCCCCGCATCGGGCTCTCTGCTCAGAGGAGAGCCTGCTTCCTCCTCTCTCTCTGCCTGCCTTTCTGCCTACTTGTGATCTCTGTCTGTCAAATAAATAAAATCTTTTAAAAAAATTTTTTTACGTATTTTAAAACTTAGTGAAGTCCTTGAAGTCATCCTAATAATGAAAGTCGTAGAGGAATTATTTGTTTTGTATTTCTCAAGCATATGTTGCATGTGTTCAGCATCTTAACTAACTGTAGGCAGTATAAGTCCACAAAAGTATAGTTGAGTTTAGTATATTATTTAATATTTTATAGTATAACAGTGTAGAGCATAATTTAATAGTAAATAGTAAAAGCATGTATCAGGCATCTGCTCTTTCTTGTATCTATTACTTTCCCAAATTTAAGGTAGCTTTAGGTCTTTAACAAAGGGTGAAGGAACTTAACAGAGCTGTGGTACTGGCTTCGGTTGATAATAGGACCATTTGATTAAGGTGGACAGTTGAGAGAGGAACGAAGGAAGACACAACCCTGAGTTTTTGTTTCATTTTGTTTTGTTTTTTAACATAGCATATGTAAGGTGCCTTTTCTGCTAGTGAACTACTTGATTAAAGCCTGTAAGTTCTGTGGACTTAAGAAGGTGAATTAATAAGCATTGCTTGATTTTTTTCCCCCCTCTCAGAATTCCCACTTACATATTGGCTTAAGTGAAAATTCTCCAATAATGTCCAGACCTTCTCATTTAGGGTTTGGTATTATATCTTGTCCAAGTGAGTGTCAAATAAATGTTGTCTGGTGATAATGAGAGTAATTTTTTTCATGAAGATTTCTCTCCATGCTGACGCAGCACGTTTCTCATAAGGGATCTCAGAATCACTGGAGAATAGAAATCTTGCTTGAATTTCCAACTATTACCACGATTCATTTAGCAAAGTATAAAATCCTTTAAACATTGGGATGGAATGTAGCTGATTTTAACTATTTTAGAAGAGTAACATGGTACACATAAGGGCTTTTCCATAGTTGTGAGCTAGCTTTTAGAATTTTACGTATAGGGCTTGTTCACTGTATATTTACTTACTACTGTTTTCATTGAAGAGCAGGATATTTGTTATTTCATAGAGCGTTAGCATAGCGTCCTGGAAATGCCCCTGTAGCAGGGGTGTGTTGTGTGAATGGGTGTGGTTAAGTGGTTTTATTTTGTACTCCTGAGAGCATGAATTTCTGGACATTTTCATAGTCTCCTTCAAAAGTAAATCAACAACAGGGGTGCCTGAGGGGCTCAGTGGGCTGAGCGTCTGACTTCCACTCAGGTCAGGTCATGACCTCCGGGCCCCACACAGGGGTCTGTTCTCCGTGCGGAGCCTGCTTGTCCCTCTCCCCCAACATTCCCTGTTCATGCTCTTTCTCTCTCCCTCAAATAAATAAAATCTTAAAGAAAAAAGAAAAGAAAGTGTATCAGCAAAAAACTTCAAGAGGAAATATTCCTGAATCCTTGGGTGTAGGTAAAGATAAGGGGATGGTATATTCTGCCTCAGGTTGTACTTTGGGGAAAATACTTGGAAATCAGGAATCTCAAGTAGAGCAGCTTGAAAAAACTTGACTGTGATATGTTTCATCAGGTAATTAAGTCTT
Organism: Mustela lutreola; assembly: GCF_030435805.1. NCBI lineage: Eukaryota > Metazoa > Chordata > Mammalia > Carnivora > Mustelidae > Mustela > Mustela lutreola. The sequence goes on along the minus strand of NC_081290.1, from coordinate 4,877,277 downwards.
GACATGTAACCACCTGTGAGTGTAGCATTCTAAAGGAAGAGAGATGGAAGTTTTTTCTTTTCAGTAGGTCGCTTAACAGATGAAAATAATTACTGATACAGTTACCAAAAGTTGTATTATCATCTCATTTTCACATTATTAATGTTATGTATCCTTTTCTTTCAGCTGGATATGCCAAGTGACCAGATAGCTGCAAATCTCCAAGCAGTTATCAGTGAAGTCTGTAAGCACAGACCAGTCAATTTGGGTAAGCGATTTGCTGCGGTATACCCCCCTAGAGTTCGGGGATTCTTTAAAAATGTAAAATATTAAGAAAACAAGAGCAAGTACAATGTACAATAGCAGCAATATTTTCAAGGGTTAAATAAATAAAATTTATCCAGAGGATTCCTAATCCTAATCGAGAGGATTCCTGATGACCTTATTAACCAGTTGTAGTTGTTTGGAGAGGAGACCTCTTTAACATTAATAAGGAAATCCTGAAATCTTTGTAAATTCCATTATTTCTACCATTCAGTATTAACTTTGAAAGAAAATTGTAACTGATTGCCTTAAACTTGCAATAGTGTTGAATAGAAACTAAAAGCATTTATGAAATATTTTGGAGCTAGATTGGTCTCTGGCTTTAGCAATTGTCTTTCTTAATGTTACTTATTTTTTCAGAAGAACAAAGTTTTTCATCATGTCATAAGACTCACTTCTTGTAAACTGGTAATTCCTGCACAGCCGTGAAACTTGATGGGGATGTGGAGGCTGTTTCATAGGATGGAAGCACAGAGCCAGACCCTTACTGTCGCATTATGTGCCGCGCATATCCTCTCCTCAGACAGGCTTCACTGCTGGCGGGCTGCGGCCCAGAAAGGGTTCATTATACTCAGTAGACTCTTCGTCTCTAGTCTTGCCACGATAGGACTCTGTCAGGCTTAGTCTTATAACCAAGTGTGTAATCAAAACACAATCTTAAGCTATTTTTTACCTTCTTTGGAAGTTAACACACTGGTGAATAAAGACCTCACTTGTTAATTCTGCTGCCATAGATACGGCCGTAGTACTTAGTGATTGTGCGTGTACGCATTCTTACGTGCCACGGGGCATTTTGCTTTCAGTATAGGATCTTCTGAGACTGGCAGGAGTGAAATGATGAACAGCAAATCTCTAAAAGCAGTGTGTGCTCTTTTTGCCATTTTTAAAGTTGTGTATTAATATAATTAATATACAATATCCTTTTAGTTCCAAGGGTACAACATAATAATTCAACATTTGTATACATTACAAATTGATCACCACCGTAAGTCTAGTTACCATCTGTCCACATACAAAGGTAACACAGTAATGCTGACTTTATTTCCTGTGCTGTGCATCACATCCCCTTGGCTGATTGATTTCATAACTGAATGTTTGCTCCTCTTGATTCCCTTTACCCGTTTTGTCCCCTCCCCCAGCTTCCTTCTCCTCTGGCACCCACCAGTCTGTTCTCCATATCTGGGAGACGGGGTTTGGTTTCATTAGTTTGTTGTGTATTTTAGATTTTACTTATCCATGAAGTCATTGATATTTACCTTTCTCTGTCTGCCTCATTTCACTTAGCAAAGTCTCCTCGAGGTCCATTAATGCCACAAATAGTTAGATTTCATTCTTTAATATGCCTGAGTAATATTTCATTGTGTGTGTGTGTGTGTGTGTGTGCGCATGTGTGCGCGCACGTGCACCATATCTTCTTTGTTCCATCACGTATAGATGGACGCTTAGGTTGTCTCCTGATCTTGACTATTGCAAATATGCTGCAAGGAACGTAGGGCTGCATATATCTTTTCAAACTAGTGTGTTCATTTTCTTCTGATACATACCCATAAGTGGAATTGCTGGGCCATATGGTCATTCTTTTGGTGGTTTTTTGAGGAATCCTCATACTCTTTTCCAATGTCTGCCCTAATTTACATTCCCACTAACAATGCATGAGGGTTCTCTTTTTCTCCACGTCCTTGCCAACATGTTATTTTTGATAACAGCCACTCTGACAGGTGTGAGGTGATAGCTCATTGTGGTTTGGATTTGCATTTTCCTGGTGATGAGTGATGGTGAGCTTTTCATGTGCCTGTTGTCCTCCTGTGTGTTTGGGAAATTGTCTGTTTAGATTCTCTGCCCAATTTATTTATTTATTTATTTTTTAATTGTCCTTCTCAGTCTTTTTGTTTTGATCTGTTTGCCTCACTTTCTTTCCTTTTTTTTTTCTTTCTTTCTTTTCAGTGTAACAGAATTCATTGTTTATGCACCACACCCAGTGCTCCAGGCAATCCATGCCCTCTCTAATACCCACCACCTGACTCCCCCAACCTCCTATCCACCCCCCCCAGCCCCTTCAAAACCCTCAGATTGTTTTTCAGAGTCCATAGTCTCTCATCGTTTCCCTCCCCTTCCAATTTCCCTCAACTCCCTTCTCCTCTCCCATCTCCCCTTGTCCTCCATGCTATTTGTTATGCTCCACAAATTAGTGAAACCATAGGATAACTGACTCTCTCTGTTTGACTTATTTCACTCAGCATAATCTCTTCCAGTCCTGTCCATGTTGATACAAAAGTTGGGTATTCATCCTTTCTGATGGAGGCATCATACTCCATAGTGTATATGGACCACATCTTCCTTATCCATTCATCCGTTGAAGGGCATCTTGGTTCTTTCCAAAGTTTGGCGACTGTGGCCATTGCTGCTATGAACATTGGGGTACAGATGGTCCTTCTTTTCACTACATCTGTATCTTTGGGGTAAATACCCAGGAGTGCAATGTCAGGGTCATAGGGAAGCTCTATTTTTAATTTCTTAAGGAATCTCCACACTGTTTTCCAAAGTGTCTGCACCAACTTGCATTCCTACCAACAGTGTAAGAGGGTTCCCCTTTCTCCACATCCTCTCCAACACATGTTGTTTCCTGTCTTGCTAATTTTGGCCATTCTAACCGGTGTAAGGTGGTATCTCCATATGGTTTTGATTTGAATCTCCGTGATGGCTAATGATGATGACCATTTTTTCATGTGTCTGTTAGACATTTGTGTGTCTTCTTTGGAGAAGTGTGTGTTTATGTCTTCTGCCCATTTTTTGATTATCTGTTTTGTGTGGTTGAGTTTGAGCAGTTCTGTATAGATCTTGGATATCAGCCCCTTGTCTGTAGTGTCATTTGTGAATATCTTCTCGCGTTCTGTGGGTTGCCTCTTTGTTTTGTTGACTGTTTCCTTTGCTGTGCAGAAGCTTTTGATCTTGATAAAGTTCCAGAAGTTCATTTTCACTTTGGTTTCCTTTGCCTTTGGAGACATGTTTTGAAAGAAGTTGCTGTGGCCGATGTCAAAGGGATTACTGCCTGTGTTCTCTTCTGGGATTTTGATAGATTCCTGCTTCACGTTGAGGTCTTTCATCCATTTGAGTTTATTTTTGTGTATGGTATGAGAAAATGGTCGAGTTTCATTCTTCTACACATAGCTGTCCAATTTTCCCAGCACCATCTATTGAAGAGACTGTTTTTTTCCCACTGGATATTTTTTTCCTGCTTTGTTGAAGATTATTTGATCATAGAGTTGAGGGTCCAAATCTGGACTCTCCACTCTGTTCCACTGGTCTGTGTGTCTGTTTTTGTGCCAGTACTGTGCTGTCTTGGTGATCACAGCTTTGTAGTAAAGCTTGAAACCAGGAACGTGATGCCCCCAGCTTTGTTTCTCTTTTTCAGCAGTTCCTTAGCAATTTGGAGTCTTTTCTGGTTCCATACAAATTTTAGGACTGTTTGTTCCAGCACTTTGAAGAATGCTGGTGGAATTTTGATCAGGAGGCAATGAAAGTATAGGTTGCTCTAGGCAGTATAGACATTTTAACAATGTTTATTCTTCCAATACACAAGCATGGAATGCTTTTCTATCTTTTCGTGTCTTCTTCAGTTTCTTTCATGAGTGTTCTGTAGTTCCTTGAGTACAGATCTTTTACCTTTTTGGTTAGATTTATTCCAAGGTACCTTATAGTTCTTGGTGCCATAGTAAATGGAATCGATTTTCTAATTTCCCTTTCTATATTTTCATTGTTAGTGTATAAGAAAGCAACTGATTCCCATACATTGATTTTGTATCCTGCCACATTACTGAATTGCTACATGAGTTCTAGTAGTTCGGTTGTGGGGTCTTTTGGGTTTTCCATATAAAGTATCTTCTCATCTGCGAAGAGTGAGTTTGATTTCTTATTTGCCAGTTTGAGTACCTTTTATTGCTTTTTGTTGTCTGATTGCTGTTGCTAGGACTTCTAGTACTATGTTGAACAACAGTGGCGAGAGTGGGCATCCTTGTTGCGTTCCTGATCTCAAAGGGAAGGCTCTCAGTTTTTCCCCATTGAGAATCATATTCTCTGTGGGGTTTTCATAGATAGATTTTATGAAGTTGAGGAATGTTCTGTCTCTCCCTACAGTTTGAAGAGTTTTAATCAGAAACGGATGCTGTATTTTGTCAAATGCTTTTCTGCATCAATTGAGAGGACCATGTGGTTCTTCTCTCTTCTCTTATTGATTTGTTCTATCACACTGATTGACTTGCTAATTTTGAACCACTCTTGCATCCCAGGGATAAATCCCACCTGGTCGTGGTGGATAATCTTTAATGTACTGTTGGATCCTATTAGCTAGCATCTTGTTGAGAATCTTGGCATCCATATTCATCAGGGACATTGGTCTGAAATTCTCCTTTTTGATGGGGTCTTTGCCTGGTTTGGGGAACAAGGTAATGCTGGCTTAATAGAAAGAGTCTGGAAGTTTTCCCTCTTTTTCTATTTCTTGAAAGAGCTTCAGAAGAATAGGTATTATTTCTTCTTTGAATTTTTGTTATAATTCCCCAGGGAATCTGTCAGGTCCTGGGCTCTTATTTTTTGGGAGGTTTTTGATCACTGCTTCAATCTCATTAGTAGATATTGGTCTATTCAAGTTGTCAGTTTCCTCCTGTTTCAGTCTTAGAAGTTTATAGGTTTCCAGGAATGTATCCATTTCTTTTAGGTTGTTTAACTTATTGGCATATAAGTGTTGATAATACTTTGTGATGATTGTTTCTGTTTCCTTGGTGTTAGTCATGATCTCTCGCCTTTCATGCATAATTTTATTAAGTTTGGTCCTCTCTGTTTTCTTTTGGATTAGTTTGGCCAGTAGTTTATCGATCTTATTAAGTCTTTCAGAGAACCAGCTTTTAGTTTCGTTGATGTGTTCTACTGTATCTCTGATCTACTGTATCTCATTGACCTCTGCTCTAATCATATTTCCCTTATTGTGCATGGGGTTGGCTTAATTTGTTGTTGATTTTCCAGTTCTTTAAGGTGTAAAGAGAGTTAGTGTATTCGGAATTTTTCAGGTTTTTTTAGTGAGCCTTGGATGGCTATATTTCCCCCTTAGGACTGCCTTTGCCATTGGTCCAGGTTTTGGACCAATGTGTCTTCATTCTCATTGGTTTCCTTGAATTGTTTAAGTTCCTCTTTGATTTCCTGGTTGATCCAAACATTTTTGAGCAGGATGGTCTTTAACTTTCAAGTGTTTGAATTCCTTCCAAACTTTTTCTTGTGATTGAGTTTCAGTTTCAAAGCATTGTGGTCTGAGAATATGCAGGGAATAATCTCAGTCTTTTGGTATTGGTTGAGCCCTGATATGTGACCCAGTATGTGGTGTATTCTGGAGAGAGTTCCATGTGCACTCAAGAAGGATGAGTATTCTGTTGTTTTAGGGTGGAATGTTCTACATAGATCTATGAGGTTCATCCAGTTCAATGTGTTGATCAAACCTCTTGTTTCTTTGTTGATTTTCTGCTTAGATGATCTGTTTGCTGTTGAGAGTGGCGTGTTAAGATCCCCTAAAATTAATGTGTTCACATCAATATGACTATTTTCTTTAACAGTTGGCTTATGTAGTTGGCTGCTCCTATGTTGGGGGCATAAATATTTACAGTTGTTAGCTCTTGTTGGATAGACCCTTTAAGAATGATGTGTAGTGGGGCGCCTGGGTGGCTCAGTGGGTTAAGCCGCTGCCTTCGGCTCGGGTCATGATCTCAGGGTCCTGGGATCGAGTCCCACATCGGGCTCTCTGCTCAGCAGGGAGCCTGCTTCTTCCTCTCTCTCTGCCTGCCTCTGCCTACTTGTGATCTCTATCTGTCAAATAAATAAATAAATAAATCTTAAAAAAAAAAAAAAAAAAGGAATGATGTATAGTGTCCTTCTGTATCTCTGACTACAGTCTTTAGTTTAAAATCTAATTTATCTCCCAGCTTTCTTTTGAGGTCCATTGACATGAAAGATGGTTCTCTATCCCTTCACTTTCTGGGTGTATCTTTAGGTTCAAAATGTATCTCTTGTAAACAACATATGGACGGGTCCTGTTGTTTTTTCCAGTCTGCAACCCAGTGCCTTTTTATGGGAGCACTTAGGCTGTTCACATTGAGAGTAATTATTGAAAGATAAGTTTTTATTGACATCATATTGCCTGTGAAGTCCTTGTTTCTATACATTGTCTCTGTATATTTCTGTTCTGTATCACTCTTGGATTCTTTCTTTTATAGATCCCCTTAGTTTTTCTTGTAGTGCTGGCGTGGTGGTCACATAGTCTTTTAGACCTTGCTGGTCTTGGAAGCTCTTTATCTCTCCATTCATTCTGAATGTCAGCCTTGCTGGATAAAGTATACTTGGCTGCATATTCTTCTCATTTAATGCCCTGAGTATGTCTTGCCAGTCCTTTCTGGTTAGCCAGGTTTCTGTGGACAGGTCTGATGTTATTCTGATGCTCCTTCCTCTGTACGTAAGGAATCTCTTTCCCCTATCTGCTGTTAAGATATCCTGTCTGAATTTATGATTCGTGAATCTCACAATTATGTCCTTGAGGTCTTTCTAGACTTGTTGATCTTTGGGAGGGTCCTCTCTGCCTCTAGGACATGTACACTTGTTCCATTTCCCAGATTAGGGAAATTTTCATCCAGTATTTGTTAAATTATATCTTCTAGTCTTCTCTCTTTCTCCATCCCCCTCAGGGATCCCAGTAATTCTGGCATTGGAATGTTTCATTGCATCATTTATTTCCTTAATTCTCTTTTCATGGCTTCTATGTTGTTTGTTCAAGGCCTCCTCCTGGTCCTGCTTTTCTATCATTTTGTCTTCTAGATTACTAATTCAGCCTTCTGCTTCGGTTACTCTCGCTGTTAGAGTATTTAGATTAGAGTGGATCTTCTTGATAACATTTTTACCTTCTGCTAGATGGCTCTCACTTCCACTTTTAGAGATTCTACGTTGCCACTAATGGTCTTCTCCAACCTAGCCATTGCCTGAACAATTTTTACCCTAAATTCCATTACCAACATATGGCTTATGTCCATATCCAATAATTCTGTGGCAGAAGTCACAGTCTCTGAATTTTTCCTCTTTTGGGTGTTCTTCCTCCTAGTCATTTTGGTGAGAGGTGGTTGAGGGGATATAGAGCTGAATATACTGAACATGATCCAGTCAAGATGCCCCTTGGAAAGTTTTGGAGCAATTGGAAGTTACCACCAATAAGAAAGAAAAATGATAAAAAGACAGGAAAAAAAACCAGCCAAAATGAGTCCCCAAAGTAAGATTTATAATATACATAAACTGAAAATGAACAAACAGAAAGACTAACAAAAGTAAAAGACAAGAAAGAAAAAAAAGAAAAACTCAGCCAAAATGAACCCCAAGAATAAGATTTATATGGTAGTAAAACAGAAACACATATACAGAAAGAATAAGATAACCGAGGGACACCTGGGTGGCTCAGTTGGTTGAGCGGCTGCCTTCGGCTCAAGTCATGATCCCAGTGTCCTGGGATCGAGTCCCACATCGAGCTCCTTGCTCGGCAGGGAGCCTGCTTCTCCCTCTGCCTGCCATTCTGTCTGCCTGTGCTCGCTCTCTCTCCCTCTCTCTCTGACAAATAAATAAATAAAATCTTAAAAAAAAAAAAAAAAGGAATAAGATAACAGAAAAATAAGATGGGAAAGTGGTTATAAACCCTTGATGTGGGCAAGGAAGGTTATTTCAGTATTTCCTGGGGGTATCTTTTTATCTTTGTTAAAGGACTCAACTTTCCAGAGATACAGGGAAATTAAAACTGGCTTATGTACAGGAGTAGTATTGAATAAGAAAAAAAGGATTACCTTGAAGCTTACTATATCTATATATATTAAAAACAAAAGAAAATGAAACCCAGGTATATGTATAAAAAAGTTCAAGTTCAAAAGTTGTTATGTAATATGTTGTATTTAATATCTAGTTGTAATGGTAAGTAGGTTAAAAAAATAAAAGAAGAATTGTGAGAACTAATTGTAAAAAGTTGTATCTATGAAATATACACGTTTTAGGGCAATACTGGGAGCTTAATATATTGTTTTCCCCTATGTTGGGGTTTTACAGTTTCAGGGGACCCTGTGGTGGTTGTCCTCTCGTTCTTTTGGCTTGTCGTCTGGGGGCAGGGCCTGTGTGTTATTTTTCAGTCAGTCTTGCTTGGTCTGAGTCACCCTGCCTTCTATCAAGGGTCTGGGCTCTGTGGAAACCTGTTTTTCAGGTTTTTGTACTCTGGAGGTTTTTGGTTTGGGGCAGCTTTTTGCAGCTTTTCAGAGGGCTAGTGCAAAAAGTAAACTGTCTGTACTCAGTCCTTGGCCTCAGAGAGAAACCTCAGTCTGATCCCCCCTGGATGGTGCAGAACACACAGTCTCCCCCTCTGCAATCTCCGCTGAACACCGTAACTTTCCACAGCTGATGCAGACTCCAAGCCACTGTCTAATGGTTGCCCGATGTCCCCACTTGTCTCTGCACCCCTCGTGCCTCTAAAACCGCAAGTATATTGGTCTGGGGGTGCCCGATCCTGGCGGCTGTCAGTACTGCTGTCTGGGGTCCACACCCATGACCTGGCAGCAGTGCAGGTTGCAGAAGCCTACGGGTTCAAAGACTGCCTGCTGGCGCCCACACCAGGCTCTCTGGGGCAGGCGTGGGTGCGAGCCCTGAGGCTATGACCGTCCTGGGACCGTGGGCTTAGGACCGTGCCCGTGGCCATCTGATCCCACCCGTTGCACCTGAAGACCTTTTGTTCTCTTTGAGCACTTTTCATTAGACTCCAGGTTGATGCTGGTCCCCAAGCATGGGACATTTTCTTATTGGGGTATTACTTTCCAGTGAGTCGCTTGTGGTGGCTCCCTCATGCTTCTGTTTATCCTCTGATATCAGTCCAATAGTTGCGCTCTGCTTTACCTCTCCACTGGTGTCCTCCACCTCCGTAGAGATCCGGAAGTATGTAATCTTCATCTCAGGCTGATTTCACGGGTGTTCAGAGTGTTCTGGTAGACATGTAGCTCGCCTCAGGGGACTGATTGAAACAGGGTCTCCTGCTTCTTTACCATCTTGCTCCTTCCCTGTCCCCTGCCACTTTACTGAATTTGTTTATTGGTTCTAATTGGTTTTTGGTGTAGTCATCTTTTTTTTTTTTTTTATCTATAATACCATGTCTGCTGCAAACGAACAATTTTACATCTTCCTTTCCTACATGTTGTTGCCTAAGTGCTGTGACTAGGAATTCCAATGCTGTGTTGACTAATAGTGGGGAGAGTGGGCATCCTTGTCTTTGTTCCTGATCTTAAAGGAAAGCTTCTAGCTTTTCATCATTTAGTATGATATTAATTGTGGGTTTGTATATGACCTTTAGTATGTTAAGGTGTATATGTTCTCTCTTTACCTGCTTTGTAGATAGTTTTTATTGTAAATGGATACGACTTTTGTTAGATGGTTTTTCTACATGTATTGAGGTGATCATATGATTTTTATTTTACATTTTGTTAATCTGTATCCCATTGATGTATGCATGTTGAACCATCCTTTCGTCCCTGGAATAAATCCCACTTAATCATGGGTTATGATTCTTGAATTTGGTTTGCTAATACATTGTGGAAGATTTATGCATATATGTTCATCAGGGTTATTGACCTGTAATTTTCTTTTTTTGTGATGGTGTTGTTTAATTTTGGTGTCAGGGTAATAATACTGGCCTTATAAAATGAGTTTGGATGCATTCTGTCCTCTTCAGGTTTTTGGAAGAGTTAAAGGAAGTTAGGTACTAAATCTTCCTTAAATGTCTGTCAGAAATCACCAGTCAAGCCATTTGGTTTTGGCTTTTTGTTTGTTAGGAGGTTTTTGATTACTGAGTCAGTTCAGTCTCTTTTCTATTATCAGTTTGTTCAGATTTTTTTGTTCTTCCTGATTCAGTCTTCGAAGTTTGTTTGTTTCTAAGTATTTGATAGGTTTTGCTAGCTTATCCGGTTTGCTGACATATACCTGTTCATAGTAGTCTTAGGATTTTGTATTTCTGTGGTATCAGTTATAATTTTCTTTCATTTATGACTTTTTCTTGTTGAGTCTAATTAATGATTTGTCAATTTTGCTTATCTTTTCAAAGAACCAGCTCTTAGTATCATTCGTTTGTTTTTTTTTTAAAGATTTTATTTATTTGTTTGACAGAGATCACAAGTAGGCAGAGAGGCAGGCAGAGAGAGAGAGGAGGAAGCAGGTTACCCGCTGAGCAGAGAGCCCGATGCGGGACTCGATCCCAGGACCCTGGGATCATGACCTGAGCCACCCAGGTTCCCTCATTTATTTTTTTCTATTGTCCTTTTAGGTCTATTTCATTTCTTTCTCTTTTTTCTATTATTTTCCACTCTAATATTTATTTATTTAAAGATTTTATTTGTTTATTTGACAGAGAGATCACAAGTAGGCAGAGCAACAGTCAGAGAGAGAGGGGGAAGCAGGCTTCTCGCTGAGCAGAGAGCACAATGTGGGGCTCAATCCCAGGACCCTGAAATCATGACCTGAGCCGAAGGCAGAGAGAGGCTTAACCCACTAACTCACCTGGGCACCCCAACTCTGATATTTATTATTTCTTTTCTTGTACTAACTTTGTGTTTAATTTGTTCCTCGTTTTGTAGTTCCTTTAGGTTTAAAGTTAAGTTGTTTGAGATTTTTCTTGTGTTTTGAAGTAGGCCTGTGTTGCTATAAACTTCTCTCTTCCAACCACTTCTAATGCATCCCATAGATTTTTGTATGTTGTATTTCTGTTTTCACATGTCTCTAGGTATTTTTAAATTTTTCCTTTTATTTCTTTGATGACCCATTGTTGTAGCATGTTATTTAATCTGCACGTTTTTGTGTTTTTCCCATTCTTTTTCTTGTAATTGACTTCTAGTTTCCATATTATTGTGGTCAGAAAAGATTCTTGATATGATTTCAGTCTTAAATTTATTGAGAGTTGTTTTGTGGCCTAACCCATGATCTATCTGTCTTGGAGAATGTTCCATGTGCACTTGACAAGAATGTGTGTTCTGTTTTTTTTGGTTTGTTTGTTTGTTTTTAAAGATTATTATGTATTTATTTGACAGACAGAGATCACAAGTAGGCAGAGAGGCAGGCAGAGAGACAGGGGGAAGCAGGCTCCCTGCTGAGCAGAGAGCCCGACGTGGGGCTCGGTCCCAGGATCCTGGGATCATGACCGGAGCCGAAGGCAGAGGCTTTAACTCACTGAGCCACCCAGGTGCCCCAAATGTGTGTTCTGTTTTGAATGGAATGTTCTGTGTAAATCTATTAAGTCCATTTGGTCTAATGTGTTGTTTACGGGTGATGTTTCCTTATAGATTATCTGTTTAGGTGATCATAGATGTTTAAGTGGAGTGTTAAAATCCCCTACTATTGCTGTCAATCTTTTCCTCAAGATTATTAATATTTGTTTTATATATTTTGGTCCTCCTATGTTGGGTGCATAGATATTTATAATAGTATATCTTCTTGCCAGGTTGACCCTTTTATCATCTATGTAATGACCTTCTTTGTCTTTTATTACATTCTGTTTTAAAATCTGTTTTGCTGGGGTGCCTGGGTGGCTCAAATGGTTACACGTCTGCCTTTGGCTCAGGTCATGATCTCTAGGGCCTGGGATCTAGCCCCACGTACAGCTTCCAGCTCAACAGGGAGTCTGTTTCTCCTTCTACCTCTCCCCCTGCTTGTGCTTTCTCTCTCTCTCTAGCTCAAATGAATAAACAAAATCTTCAAAAAAAAAAAAATAGAATCTGTTTTGTTGGGTAAATTGAGCTAAACCAGCTTCTTGTTTGTTTCCATTTACATGGAATATCTTTTTCCGTCCCTTTACTCTCAGTCCTTACTTCTTTTTTTGTTTGTTTTCTTTTTAGATTTTATTTCAAAAGCTCCACTTTTGTGCTGAGTCTCTTATAGGCAGGGTGTAGATGAGTCTTGTTTTTGGGTTTTGTGTGTGTTCTTTTTTTAAGATTTTATTTGTTAGAGAGAGAGAACACGCAAGCGAGCACAAGCAGGGGGGGTGGCAGACAGAGGGAGCAGCAGGCTCCCTGCTAATAAGCAAGGAGCCCAATGCGGGACTCCATCCCAGCTCCCTGGGATTGTGACCTAAGCCAAAGGGAGATGCTTAACCAACTGAGCCACCCAGGTGTCCCTTGTTTTTGTTTATAAATCCATTCAGCTACTCTCTATCTTTAATTAAAGGATTTAGTCCATTTACATTTAAAGTAATTATTGATAGGTGTGTACTTATTGCCATTTGGTTAACTGTTTTCTGGGTGTTTTTATTGTTCCTCTCTGTTTCTTTCTTCTCCTTTTCTATTTCCTCCTGGTTTGTTAATTTCCTTTAATGTTATGTTTAGATTCCTTTCTCATTTTCTTTTTATATTTGTGACAAGTTTTTCTCTTTGTGGTTACCAGGAGGTTCACATATACCATTCTATGTGTATAGCAGTCTGTTTTCAGTTGGTAGCAACTTAATTAAAACTCATTCCAGAACTCTGCATTTTTAGTTCACCTTCTGTATTTTATGGTTTTTATGTCATATTTTATACTTTTTCATTTTATGTATCCCTTAACTAATTATTATAGCTTTAGTTAGTTTTACCACTTTCTCTTTTGACTTTTCTGCTAGCTGTATAAGTAAGTAAATATACTACCTTTACAATATATTTTCCAGTGAGATTTTTACTTTAGTATATTTTCTTGTCATTATTAATAGTCTTTCATTTCAGCTTAAAGAAGTTCCTTTGACATTTTTTTAAAGACTTTATTTATTTATTTGTTTTATTTATTTATTTGACAGAGAGAGAGAGATCACAAGTAGGCAGAGAGGCAGACAGAGAGAGAGGAGGAAGCAGGCTCCCTGCTGAGCAGAGAGCCTGGTGTGGGGCTCTATCCCAGCACCCTGAGATCATGACCTGAGCCAAAGGCAGAGGCTTAACTCATTGAGCCACCCAGGTGCCCCCATCTTTTGACATTTCTTATAAGGTTGGTTAGTGATCATGAGCTCCTTTAGCTTTTACTTATCTGAAAAACTGTCTCTCCTTCTATTTTGGATGATAAGCTTCTTGGTGGATTATTCTTGGTTATAAGTTTTTTCCTTTAAGAACTTTGAATATGGGGACACGTGGCTCAGTGGGGTAAAGCCTCGGCCTTCTGCTCAGGTCATGATCCCAGGGTCCTGGGATCGAGCCCCACATCGGGCTCTCTGCTTGGCCGGGAGCCTGCTTCCCTCTCTCTCTCTGCCTGCCTCTCTGTCTGCCTGTGATCTCTGTCTGTCAAATAAAAAATTTTAAAAAAAGAACTTTGAATATGTCTTGCTGGTCAATTTGGCCTTCAGTGTTTCTTCTGAAAAATTTGCTGATAACTCTATGAGGTCCTTTGTATGTGTCAAGTTGTTTTTTTCCTGCTGCTTTTAAGAACTCTCTCTTTAACTTTTGACATTTTAATGATAACATGTCTTGGCGGAACTTTCTGACCTTCTTGGATCTGGATGTTGATTTCCTTCCTGAAGTTAGGTTTTTCAATTATTACTTCTTTGTATAAGTTTTCTGCCCCTTTCTTTTCCTTCTGGGACCCCTATAATGAGAATATTATTCTGCTTGATGTTGTCCTCTGTGTTCCTTAAGGTATTTTTACTATTTAAAATTCTTTTTCCTTTTCGTTCCCTTGTCTGGGTGAGTCCTCTCCTGTGTCTGCCAGGTTAGTGCTCTGTTCTTCATCCAGTCTGCTGTTGAACCCCTCGTGTGTAGGCAGTTCAGTAATTTTATTCTTCAGCTCGTGATTTTTGTTTGGTACTTTCATGTATTTTCTCTCTCTTTGTTGAAGTTCTCCTTGTGTTCGTTCATTCTTCTCCCTAGTAAGCATCTTTATGACCATTATTACTTTGATCTCTTCATCAGGTCGATTACTGATCTCCATTTCGTTAAAGTCTTTTTCGGAGGTGTTGCCTTGTTCTTTTGTATTGAAATAACTCCCTCTCCCAGTCTTGAGGAAGTGGCCCTGTGTACAAGATTTTCTGTGGGGCTTAGAAGTACAAGGGAGCCATGTGCTCAAGGGGCATCCCCTGTGTGGACTTCACACACCTGTCGGCTGTGTGTGGGTTGGGGTGAAATGGGTGTGGGGTGCTTGTCTGTCTGTAGGCAGTGGAGGAAGGAATGAAGGAGCCGGGGTGGGGTCTCGCCTGACTGGCTGTGCAACAGGTTGCATTTTTGGGTGTGGCTGCTCATCTGGTTGGTTGTGGTTTGGCTGCAGCACGGTGAGGTAGTAGCGCATGGGGCTCTGCCCCCCCAGCTGTGCTGTGGCTGGGGAATGGGGGCGCAGAGCATGCCCAATGGCATTAGGTTAGAGTGGGGTCGCCAGCATGGCTCCCACCAGCACAGACATGAGCAAGGTTAAATGAGATTGCAAAAATGGCAGCTGCCTGCACTTTCATCCCCAGAGAGTCTCAGCAGGTTCCTGCTTTTCAGGTTGCTTTAGGATTAATAAGGGAGTTTCCTTCACATACAGTCCAGAGGCTTTTCAGACGGCTTCTTTTTTGCACGAGGTTGTGGAGTGAGTTTGTATGTGAACCTAAAGTCCATTCTCTGTTCTTTCCAGTTCTATGATTCTGGATGCACCCTGTTGGTTTTCAAAGCCATAATTTTGGGAGCTCATCTCTCTGGTACAGGACACAGTGGTTGGGGTGCCTGGTGTGGAAGACAAAACCCTTGGTCAGCAGGGAAAAGTTCTGTATTTTTGAGATCCCTCCTGATTGTCAGTAACCTTGCCTGGGATGGGGCTTTTGCATAGAGTGTGATCTCTGACTTTTCTGCCTCTCTCAGTGAAGCCCTTTTATCTTCTGTTATGGATATGCTGCTCCTGTAGTCCTCAGGACTTCTTTGAGGAATGTATTCATATGTAGTTGTAGATTTGCTGTGTCTGTGAGAAGAGGTGAGTTAAGGATCTTCTTATGCTGCCATCCTCAATTATCCGTCTTTTTTTGGGCGTTTTAAATGAAGTCCCTTAATTGTTCTTATGAAAAGCCTTTTAATTTTTAGGGAATTTTTACTAAATGTTCAGTAACACAGAGTAGCATCGGTGCTGTTTCAAATCAATATTTAGAATATTGCCATCAAATGTAAATATCACCACCTGCTCCCTTCACTTTCAGCTTTGCAGTAAGATAAATTCTAGGTGGTCATCTTCTGGAAGAGAGAAATTAATTATTACAGAATGTGTAGCTTCAAGGATAGTATGCTAGAGTACACTTAGTCTTCTACTGTAGACACGAGATGATATTCCTTGTAATTAAAAATATTACTTCAGTAATATCAGTACTTTTCAAGGGGAAAATACAATGTAAGTTTTATAAGGTTTGTTGTATGTTTCTACTGGCTCTATTTTTTTCTATTCTATTTATGAAATAAAATAAAAGTTGATTCTTGTCCTTGTTTCCAGGACCTTTCGTGGTACGAGCTTTCCTTCGTAGTTCAACAAGTGAAGGTTTGTTACTAAAGATCAAGCCATTGTTGCCTAAAGAAGTAGAAACCGAAGAAAGTAACGAGAAGATGCCCAAAAATATTCTATTATGAAATTATTTTCAGTGGATTAAGAAGCAACAGAGAAAATTATAAAACTATATAATTTCTACATTTGGTGTCTTGTTATTTCTTCATCATTGTACTTGACAGTGAATTTTAACACTTGGAAAATCTTACAGCACTTTCTTTCTTTCTTTTTTTTTTTTTTTAAAGATCCTATGTATTTATTTGAGAGAGAGAGAGAGCACGAGCAAGGTGAGGGGCACATTCACCACTGAGCAGGGATCCTGATGTGGGCTTGATCCTGGGCCTCCAAGATCATGAACTGAGCCAAAGGCAGACGCTTAACTGACTGAGCCATCCAGGCATCCCACAATACTTTCAAAAATAAGAAAATAAAATTTTCTCTGTCTAAACCTATATTTTAAATCTTCCTAAATTGTCTTCCTTAGAATTCAGATTCTGCATGCTGGTAATTATAGCAGCAATTTCTAGCTTAATAACTTTCCCTTGGGAGCCATACTATTCTGAGAGAAAAGTAATATTCTTAATTTTCATGAGACAGAGAATGACAGAGTCATGAGCTATATCACAAATATGACTATTTTCTACAGAAAAAGTGTGGCATATGTTTATTCTAAAAATTCTAAATGTCATTTATGGTAGCATGAGTATAGAAAATGAGCTAGACATTAAAACGTGGGAGGGAAATCTTTTTTTCTTTTAGGAATTAATTTATAATATTTGTGGGGTTTTTTTATAATAACAGTAGTATATAACTTAATGTTACCTTGCAAAATACATACAATGAATCATGTTTTCACATACTTAACCTCATTTGAGCTTAAATTCCTTTAATCGCAACTAGTAGGTTTGGTTAATGTTTGTTGAATGAACATCCCATGATGTAGATAGAAAAACTTCATTTAATGGGAAGAGTTAGGCTAGGAAGTTGAGTGCCTTTCATCTAGAGTCAGTTTGCAAACTGTTGTTGGTCTTTAAGTATATACTGGTAGGTGACAAAATGGAAAACACAAGGATAATTTTGGCGTGCAGTTGCCCACTGTCCTTTGTTTGGGATGATGTCCTTTACTCAGAGACTATCTTTTGTTTGCAGATGTTCGCATGCTGCTTTCGTGAAGTGATAGTGTTGAAGAGTTCTTTACTCTGTAAAGAGTATTTTGGCAATTCCCAAACTGTTTCTGAAACACAGGTAGTTGGAGAAGTCCCAATGACCGTGAGCAACCATGGCACCTCATTAAGCTTTTTTCCACAGGAAAATTAAAATTTGAGGGCTGTTTATCAAAAAAAAGCTTTTTTTAAAAAAAGATTTTATTTATTTATTTGAGTGAGAGAGAGAGAGAGCACATGCGGGCAGAGGGATGAGCAGACTCCCTGTGGAGCAGGCAGCCTGACGCAGGGCTTGATCCAGGACCGAGCGGTCATGACCTGAGCCAAGGGCAGATGCTTAACTGGCTGAACCCTGCAGGCACCCCACCAAAACCAACTTTAACTTTAACTCCAAAACAGTAGTAGTATTTTTTGTTGAGTGCCTGCTGCTGTCTTGTGTTTTACCTGCATCCTCTGCGCAGCTCAGTGAGGGACGGCTGGTCCTCCCGCCTGCAGGGTAAGGAATTGGAGACTTGTGTGAGCTCCCGTAAAGTAAGACTCAAACCTAGATCTGTCTGATTCTAAAGTCTGTTCTCTGAACCACATAACAGGGTGTTTGATCTCCTTTTTACATATTCTAAGAAAAATCAAACTGTTTAGCTGAACAGTTTAAAATTGTAAAAACACTGGATAATTATACTTCAGTGTCTTCGTATCTCTGGCTACAGGGTTATGGCAAAGCTGTGTAAACAAAGTAGAAATTAGAGTGTTAGAAGGAGCTCTATGAGAAAAGAGTAGTAGGATGGGGAGAGAAAAAGGTACTTGTTTCCCCCAGTTACTGTTTTTTGAAAGCTTACTGATTAATCACTATTTGAAGATCCTAATTTAGAATAGATGTTCTATTACTATATTTATAGATCTTCTGATTAGTAGATTAAGCGTACTCCTATGATGGAAAGTTTTAAAAACTAATAAATATAAAAAAATAAATCTATTCATAATCCTACTACTCAGAGATAACCAGCATTAATATTTTGGTGCTCTTCATTGTCTTTTTCAATCAACAGAGACAGAGAGAGAACATGCACATACGATGCTATAAAATAAGCATTTTTCCATATTATTTAAAATCTCATGCGGAAAGCATCATTTTAATGGTTGAGCAATATTCCATCCTATTGATGCTGTAATTTATGGAATCATTTCTTCATTGTTGGACATTTAACTTGCTTTCAGATCCCCCTCCTCTGTTATTTACAGTGCTTTGGAGAAAATCATGGAGTATAATTTGTTTTCCTCTCTATTCCTAGCAGTGATATTCCTGGGTTAAAAGGTATGATATGGCTAGAAGTCTTAATTATGTCTTAGAAAAGTGCCTTTGTGATCAGAACAGGGAAGTACGGTTGGAAAAGTTGCTCTGGGCAAGAACATTCCAGGGTTTTATTAACTGGCCTGTGAATAAATTATTCCCTACCCTTCCATTAAGCATTTTTCCTTAACTAGAACTAATGTTGAGTTGGGTGTTTATAATGGTTTATTTCTGGAAAAAAATAGAACCGTGCTAGATTACCCTTAATGTAAATATCTTTCTCTTTTGTATTATCATTTTATATTCTTCTTAGAGAACAGAAAATTAAATCTTCTATTTAAAGAGATTAAAAACTTAAAAATTGGGGTGCCTGGGTGGTTCATTGGGTTAAAGCCTCTGCCTTCAGCTCAGGTCATGATCCCAGGGTCCTGGGGTCAAGCCCCACATTGGGCTCTCTGCTTGGCAGGGAGCCTGCTACCTCCTCTCTCTCTGCCTGCCTCTTGTGATCTCTCTCTGTCAAATAAATAAATAAAATCTTTAAAAAAAAAACTTAAAAATTTTATACTAAGTACCAGGGATATCCAAACTTTAGCCTGCATCCAAGGATATCACCTGGTAGGCTCACAGTCACAAATTTCTGGGTTCTGCTTAGCAGTCGTTGGTAGCCCTTGAAAATTTTCATTTCTAACAAATTCCCAGGTGTGGTACTGCCGTTTCATGGGACACCCCTGCTACTTACCAATGGCTCTGTTAATCCTGGCTAGATTAAAAAACAAACAAACAAAAAACAACTCTGGCTGTGGTACCAGCAACAGTTTATTTAAAAATTCTAGGGGCACCTGGCTGGCTCAGTAGAGCACACAACTCTTAATTTCAGTGTTGTGAGTTCAAGCCCCTTGTTGGGCATGGAGCCTACTTTAAAAAAAAAAAAAAGAAAAAGAAAGAAAGAAAAATTTCCACAGGTAATTCTAATGCACCAGGACTGAGATTCACTGGTATATACAATTAGGTTATAAAGAAAAGTAAAATTTGCAATTAAAATAACAAGTATCTCTTAAAACTGGGATAGTAAAAAGATAATGTACCAAATTTAAGAACCAGGATTAATTATAGGTTTCTGGTCTATCTCTATGTGTAAATAATTTAAATTCTGGGTTCTCTGTGAAAAAAAAAAACAGTTCAAAATCTGGAATCTTCTGTAAAATAAGGACACCATAAAATGATCACCACTATACTTTCTGACAAAATTTTATGATATACTTTTTGCAGGTGGCATTTCATTTCGCTAGAAGTTATGTAATATAACACTAATTAATATTACTAATATAGACATACATGTGAACTTAAGTTTAATGGTACGATTACGAATTGGCTAGTGAAGGACCAGATGCTTGGCGGGAGTTGGGGGCATTTATTCCTCTAGTGATTGTTTTTCTGTAGCAAGCAGTTAATCACAGTGTCCAGGAGGTGGCGATCATAACCTATCATACAACTTTAAATAGCCTTGAGCTTATTGGTAAATACTTGTTTTTTCATTGGACTATAAAGATAAAAAAGCAAAATTACTGTATAGACCACTTGGACCTTTGTTTTATAATAGGTCTTTTTTATTTATTCATTTTATTCTGTTTTGGACATACCGTGGAGTTTGCTTTAGTTGTCGTATGTAGTGCGTTTTGTTTTAACTTTTATCATAGAATTTTTCAAACATACAGTAAATTTTTAAATTTTTTTTTAATTTTTAATTTTTTAATTTATTTGACAGAGATCACCAGTAAGCAGAGAGGCAAGCAGAGGTGGGGGGGGAGCAGGCTCCCCACTGAGCAGAGAGCCCGACTCGGGGCTCGATTCCAGCACCCTGGCATCATGACCTGAGCCGAAGGCATTGGCTTTAACCCACTGAGCCACCCAGAGGCACCTCGAACATAGAGTAAATTAAAAAAAATAAGGAACACCTGTTCACTTATCACTCAGCTTCAGCAATTATCAGCGTTACCCGCAGTTGTGCTAGTTACATCTATCCGGTTCATCTATCCACCAGCCCCCAGTTTGTCCTTACACCTGCTGGAGTAATTAAAAGGAAGTCCCATATATCCAGAGTCAGACGCCTTATCCATTAGGCTGCATGATTCTCTGAAAAATCTCATCTATTGTATCTCTTAACCTATAGCGTTTTAAGAATAATCAAGCTATAATTACAAGAATATTTTAGGTCCTAGAACCCATTGTTTTGGTGTTCTACTGTGGCCATTGAGGGCTTTAGTTTTTATTATATTTTTCATGTAATACTGGGCAGATACCTATATTTTTCATGTATTAATGGGCAAGTATCTATTTCTATTGCTTTGAGAACTTAGTGCACAGTGACAGTTATAAGAGGCTGTGTATAACAATACTTAAAAAAATAAGGAATTTGGTATCTTAAAAATTTTTATTTTTGAATCAACATATAAAATTAGAAACGTAACTGTTAATAAGGAATAGGTTGAAATAATATTTTTATCTGAATGTTTCCAGAGGAACAAAAAGTTTTACCATATTGTTTTATTTTAAAAAATAGAAGCATATTAAATAAATTTGGCAAAGTAGAGAAAGGAAGAACACTGAAAAACTTAAAGACAACGACCCAAAATCCCATAAATAGCTACATAACACTTTGTTGTACTTCCCTTTTTTCCCTTTTCTCTTTGTGGAGGTCTCCTTTTCCCCTGAAATAGTGTGTCTGTGGCCATGTTGGGTTCGGAGCAGAAGGGAGACGTCTTGGCTCTGGTGGTTTCCCACATCACCAGCTCTTTAGTCACTTCCTTTTGAATCAAAAACCATCGCTAAATATTTGCTGAATGAAAGGTCTAAAGCTTTCTGTATCTAATCATATGTTACATAAATTTTATATTATTGTTTCCTAAATAGGTAATTGCTTTCACGAAAACTTAATGTATACATTTTTTTTAAGTAGAAAAAACCCAGTGTTTCTCAAAGGGCTATAAGTATATACCATTTAGTGGTACAAGACATGAATTTCAGTGGCAAGTGAACCACATTTGAAATTAATAGTTAAGTATATCTTTAATGGGGCGCCTGGGTGGCTCAGTGGGTTAAGCCGCTGCCTTCGGCTCAGGTCATGATCTCAGAGTCCTGGGATCGAGTCCCGCATCGGGCTCTCTGCTTGGCGGAGAGCCTGCTTCCCTCTCTCTCTCTCTCTCTCTCTCTGGCTGCCTCTCCGTCTGCTTGTGATTTCTCTCTGTCAAATTAATAAATAAAAAAAAAAAAAAAATCTTTGAAATTAATAGTTAAGTATATCTTTAATGTATCGTAGAAAAATACAGTATATAAAGACCATGATTTCATGGGTTTCATGACATAGGATGACATTACAGAAGGTGATTATTTGTAAAGTCCATTTAAAAACATTAAGAAATTATATAAATATATAAACTGCTTTCTGAAGTGGCTCTCCTATTTTATATTCCCTTCAACAGGGTTTGAAGGTTCTGGTTTCTCCACATCCTTGTCAACATTTGGGATTGTCTGACTTATTTATTATAGCCATTTCTGTGACTGTGTAGTAGTCATACATATTTTAATTGAGAAAATGTGTTTTTTTTGCTGAGAAAGTATTTAGATATAAATGATAGTAGTTTTTAAATACATACCATTGTAAGATGGAGCTTGGATACTGTGAAGCTCTAGAAGTAGAGCTAGAACTAATGTAGACTTTATAAAGAACCAAATTCTGGCACAGTTAAGCAACACATTAGTGCTGTGGACTCCTACAAAGGAGTGGTGACCTTCTTACTGAGGATGTTTACATGCAGCCCTATCAGCATTCTCCCATCAGTGGAAATCGACTGAATGACTTCACCGGAGAAGGAGTGCATCGTAAGGATTTGGGATGATTGGCAGAATCTAAGGAAAAGCGATGATATTGGGAAAGGACGGGATAGGAAGCAGCTCATGGAATCCAAGTAGCAGGAGCCAGTAGGCCGTTTCCTCAGAGAGCTACTGAATGAGCACTATTTTCTGACCTTATGTCATTGCACTCCAGACTTAAGTTTTCAAGGCAGACAGTCTGCGTGGCCTGGTTTAGTTTACACAGCCCTCCTTGGTCAGGATGAGACAGAATTGATCATCTCACCCAAAGGACATGCAATAAAGCAAAAAAAGTTCCCAGAAAATCATTGAAGTGCTTTTACCAAAAGAAGAAGCCGCTGTGTGCTGGAAAACCAGTAGGCGCCCACCACATTAGGTCACGACAGCTTGGATAAGTATTTAGGAAGAATTAGAAGCCCTGGTCCAAGGGATAACAAATTTCTAAGGCCCATTCATTCCTCGAATTTTTATTAAAGGTCTCCTATGATTTCTGTGAAATCAGTAACTTCTATGTGCTCAATATTTGTGATTCAAAAGTATTTTTATACACATAGCAAATATTATTTGAATGCAGAAAAAAATGTTGCCCATCTGTTTTTTGGAGGGGAGAAATGTCCATTTTATTTTGCTAAATATAAGCACATGAACAGATTTCCATGGTAGAAAGTTTCAGTTGGACCAAAACTTGTGTGAATCCCCCGCCCAACCTCCGGTGGCTCCGTGTGAATCTTCTCTACTTAGATACAGATTCTGTTCCCACATCTGGACAGTCAATTGCCTGTTGGCATATGGTTAGAAGATGTTTTATGATTAACTTTTGACTCAACAATATCTGGAATATTATTCCACAATTACTATATTTTAAGTTTTTATGTTGCTCCATAATAGGAAGGTACCCTGGTACCTACATATTACCAGATGGATGTTACCAGTTCCTATTGCTAGACATTTAGGCTTTTCCCCCACTATATCATTTCGATGAACATAATTGTTACGTGTGTTTGTAAATATGGGCAAGTAGTTCTCTAAGGTAGATCGCTAAAATAATACAGTGGTTAAGATCACAGACCCTGGAGTCAAACTGTAAGGATTCAGGTTCCAGCTCTGCTATATACTTGTGCATTGTTCTTACTGCCCAGTAATTTTAAGGCAAGTTTCATCGACTTAGAGCCTAAATTCAGAAATATGAACACTTTGATGAATTTTCCCAAAGTGAGTATGTACCTAGGGCACAGACTAGAAATAGACACCAGGAACCCTTTCATCCTTCCTCAGAAAGTACTTCTATTCAAGGTGAGCAATATCATGACCTCTAAGACCATATATTTGTTTTATTACTTTTTAAACTTTATGTAAATGGAATAATAATTATGAGTATTTTGGGGGGAGGTCTGAGTTAATTCACTCAATAGCATGTGTATGAAATTCATCATATTGTTGTGTGTAGCTGTAATTTTACTCACATGCTAATTGCTATAGAGTATTCCATTGTGTGGATGTATCACAGGTTTTCCATTCTACTGGTGGTGAACATGTGGATTGTTTACAGTTTGGGTTATTACAAATAGTGCTAATATGAACATTCTTGTACATTCTGGTGAGGTTTTGAGGGTTACAAATAATGCTGCTTATTAATAATCTTGTCCATTTCTTTTGGTGAACATACATGTGCATTTCTGTTGGATATATATGTAAGAAGTGCATTTACTGGATCATAAGTTATGTATATGCTCAATTATAGTCAATAATGCTTAACAGTTTTTCAAAGTAGTTGTGACAATATACACTCCCAGGAACATGTGAGACTTACACCTGCTCCATATCCTTGCCAATAATTGCCAAAATCTTTTTCATTTTAACCATTTTGCTGAATGGAGATTGTCTAGTAATACTTGAAGAATTTTAAAATTTTGTTAGTAGAGGAAACAATTTAGGATATCACTCTCCACAGATTAAAGTTGTATATGGTAATCTAGAGTTTTCTGGAATTGATAAAATAATTTTTTCTTAGAAAATTAAAAGGTGGTGGAAATCAATTGTTTTCTGATTCCAGCAAGTTACTGGCTCCCTGGGAATGGATTAATTTTGTTTGGATTATTCCATGTAATGAAGGTTTCTCTGTCAGACTCTAGAACCTGGGTTTGAACATTACCCCCATTTTAAAGCTGAATCCCAAAATTCAATAAAATTAGTCCTCTAAAGTTTTGAAAGTATTGTTTCTGGTACATTATGCAATTTCAAATATTACTACTCAACCTAGGATTAGGACTGCAAATTCATGGCTTACATTCTATCATCCCCCATCTCTGACCAGGCAAATTGCAACAGATGGTGTGAATCACAGAATTCATTCCTACTGACTTATACATGGTTTCAGATTTTTTTTTTTCCCTCAATCCAGTGCTCTACTGTTGTTTGCAAGTGTGGTGTCACATTAAGACACTTTTTTTCATCCTATACCTCAAGTTATAAGGTAATTTGCTGAGTCTTAAAGCTTCCTAAAATGTTGCCATGTTTGTCAGCCCTGTATTAGGCCAAAAGAAATGAGACTCATTCTTAGAAAGCTGTAATTTAAATCTATTACTTAATCATAGTGACTGAGGAGCTGGCTTACTTTTAGTTTAGTATTGTTTCATTTTTAAATTTCCTTTTTTCCTTTCTATTTAATATTTAATAATTTTTTTTTCCATTTGGACTAGCAAAAATTCTGAAAGGGTTGCTACAGCTTCATAGGTCAAATTAAGTTTTGCTAGGAGACACTGAAATCAGATATCCCATATCTGTGGCATCTTCAGTTTGTGGGGGCACAGCACCCAGACATATAGGTGCTCTGTAGAGAAGCTCTAGGAATCTGCAGGGGTGTCAAAAGGGCTTTCGTTGTTTGCTAAAGAGCACATGCATAGAATGAAGTGCCATAATGTCTGACAAAAAGCTGTTACTGGGAACTGTAAATTGTACAATTCCCAGAGCTTACCCATG
Organism: Mustela lutreola; assembly: GCF_030435805.1. Classification (NCBI taxonomy): domain Eukaryota; kingdom Metazoa; phylum Chordata; class Mammalia; order Carnivora; family Mustelidae; genus Mustela; species Mustela lutreola. The sequence continues at coordinate 4,852,131 of NC_081290.1, read as the reverse complement.
GTGGGGGAGAGATTTGAGGTTTTGCCACCAGAGTAGCAAGACGTCATTGAAAATCTTGGGTGTGGGGCGCCTGGGTGGCTCAGTTGTTAAGCTTCTGCCTTCAGCTCAGATCATGATCCCAGGGTTCTGGGATCGAGCCCCACATCAGGCTCCCTGCTCTTCGGGAAACCTGCCTTTCCCTCTGCCCCAGGATCACACTGATTAGTGGGCAACTGCCTGCCAAATTCAACATTTCAAATGAATAAAACAAAATCTAAAATCTTAAGAACATAGGATTTATGGTGTCTAATACCCAATAACAATCATGACATGCAAATAAACAGGAAAATGCAAAGAAGAAAATCAAAAGAAACTGATCTGAAATGAGATTAATGTAGTAGCAGATAACACTGAACTTTAACTATTATACATATATACATATATGTATGTTATGGAAAACATGAACATAATGAGAGAGGTGGAAGATATTGAAAAGGGAACTTCAGAGCTCAAAATTCAGTATCTGAGTGGGAAATTCACCTCTGGATTATCAGCTGCTTAGGCACTGCAGAAGAAAAGAATAGTGAACTTGAAGATATTGCAATAGAAACTATTCAGATTGAACTACAGAAAAAAAAAAAAAAGTAGTAATAAAAAGAACACATTCTCAGTGACCTGAAAAATAGTCCAAGTGATCTAATGTATGTGTAATTGGAATTCCTGAAAAGATCAGGGAGAGGAGAAAGAGAAAAGAGTTGAAGGAAAAGTGGATTAATTTTTTTCAGACAAGATGAGAACGGATTCCTAAAACTAAGAAACTCAACAAATTCCATACAGGATAATGGAAAGGAAAACTATTATAAGTCATATCATATTCCAATTGTGGGGAACCACTGATAAAGTGAAGCTCTGAAAAGCAGCCAGAGGGAAAAAAGAAATATTAAATACTGGGGTACCAAGATAAAATCACTACTGATTTTTTGTCAGAAATAAGGCAAAACAAGGAATGGAATGATAACTTTAATATACTCTTAAAAAGTTAACCTAGGGTTCTATGTCAAGTGAAAATATCCTTTAAAAATGAGAACAACATGAAGACATTTTGGGGCAGACAAAAGCGAAGAGTTTTTCCAGGAAACCCGAATTACAAGAGATGTTAAAAGAAGTTCTTCTACAGGAAGAAAAATGATACCAGATATAAACCTCATTCCGTACAAGTGAACGAAGAATGCCGGAAGTGGTAAATATGGGGGAAAATATGAGATTTTTTCCAGTTTTAAAAAGATTTTATTTATTTACTTAGAGAGCACAAGGGTGAGGAGCAGGGGAAGAAGCAGACTTCTCACCCAGCAGGGACCCCAATGTGGGGCTCCATCCTGGGACTCTAGGATCATTACCTGAGCCGAAGACAAGATGCTTAACCAACTGAGCCTTCCAGGTGCCTCTGGATTTTTTTTTTTTTCATTTTTATCTCATTTAAAAAAATTACCTTTTAAAAGCAAATGTAGTCACAGTTTATGGTGGGATTTAGAGTTTGAAGTAAAATATATGAAAGTGGTAGCATAAAGATTGACAGATCTCACTTCAGCTGGGTATAATTTTCTGTATTCATCTGGTGTTTTTTAGTGCATGAAATCACACATAAAATCAAAATTTAAGTTATATTAAATTTTTCTTTACTGCATTAGAACAAATTTGCGAACTGATTGCACAGTTCACTGAGTATGACAGAAGTTTATACTCATGTGACTATGATGAAAATCAAGATGCAGATCATTTCCATGACCTCAAAGAGTTTACTTAGTACACTTTGTACTAATTTCTGCCTTAGGCTCAAGCAATATTAGATTTGCATTCTGTCACTAGTTTTTCTTGCTCTACATTTTCATATAACTGGATCATGTGATGGGATACTTGTATTTTATGTTTGGTTTCTTTTCCTTAGAATAATGTTTTGAAATTCATCTGTGTTGCTGTGTATATCGAATACATTGTCCTTTTTTTATTGCTGAAATATATTCCCTCATATAGATATGCCAAGTGTATTTATCCATTCAACAGAGGGGTATTTGTGTTGTTTCCAGTTTGGGGCTATTATGAATAAGACTTCTGTGAATATTCATGTACAAGTTTTTTTGTGGACATTTGCTTTCATTTCCCTCGGTTGAATAATGGAAGTGCTAGGTCATATGGTAACTGACAACTTTCTTAAGAAACAACCGTATAGGTCTACAAAGTGGTTGTACCATCTTATACTCCCACCAGCGATGTCTAAAAGTTGAAATTACTTCATATCCTCAGTTGGGTTTTTCATCTGTTTAATTTTAGCTATTCTGGTGGGTGTGTAGTGGTATCATTGTGATTTCAATTTGCATTTCTCTGGTGACTAATGATGTTGAGCTTCTTTTCATGTGCTAATTAGATGTTCTCATATCTTCTTTTGTAATTAGAACAAGGTGTCTGTTCAAATGTTTTGCTCTTTAAAAAATAGGTTGTTTTATTATTCAGTTATGAGAGTACTTTATATAATCTGGTTTCAAGTCCCTTGTAATATATATGTTGCAGATATTTTCTTCAAGTTGTAGACTGACTTTTCATTTTCTTAGTTATGTCAAAGAGTGGACTTTACAAGCTTCCTATCTGTTTTATTAATATTTCTTGAATGATCAATGCTTTCTATGTCCTAAGGTATCTTCTCCCTTCCCAAAGTTGCAAAAGTTTTCTTCTATATTTTGCTGTATTACATTTCTTCTATAAGGTTTATAAGTTTTAACCTTCATTTTTAGGTTTCTGATTTATTTCAGACAGATTTTTTTTTTTTTGCCTGGTATGATTGAAGTGGATTTTTTTCCATGTAAATCTAATTTTTCTCACACCATTTGTTGAAAAGACCATCTGTTCTCCCATCTTTGGCACCTTGGTCAAAATTAATTAATCGTGTACGTATAGGTGTATTTTTGAACTCTCCATTTTGTTCCATAGACCTATTTATCTGTCTATATACTAATACTGCACTGTCTTGATAACTATAATTTATGGTAAGTCTTTTTTTTTTAAGATTTTTATTTATTTATTTGACAGAGATTACAAGTAGGCAGAGAGGCAGGCAGAGAGGAAGGGAAGCAGGCTCCCTGCCGAGCAGAGAGCCCGATGCGGGGCTTGATCCCAGGACACTGGGATCATGGACTTGAGCCGAAGGCAGAGGCTTTAACCCACTGAGCCACCCAGGCGCCCCTATGGTAAGTCTTAATGTCAGATAATGTAAGCACTCCAACTTTATTTTTAAAATTTGTTCTGGCTGTTTTAGGCCATTCATATTCCTATGTAAATTTTAGAATCAGCTTGTCAGTTTCTACAAAATGGGCTGTTGTATTTTGATTGAAGATTTCATTGAATCTGCATTTTAATTTAGAGAGAACTGGTACGTTAACAATATCATCTTCTAATCCATGATAGGTATCTATCTCAGTTCATTTAAATTTTCTTTAATGGCTCTCAGCAAGAGAAAGGTTGAGGAAGTTCTTTTTTATTTCTAGTTTGCTAAGAATTTTTTGTTATTGTTGTTCATGGTAAGTGTTAAATTTTATCAAGTGCTTTTCCACACTTGTATAGAGAACCATATGGATTTTCTTTTTTAGTTAACATGGTGAATTACATTGGTTGTTTTAAAATGTTAGACCAGCTTTCTGCTTCTGAGATAAATCCCACTTGGTCCTGCTGCATTTTCTTTTTTATAGGTTGCAATTTAGATTTGATAAGATTTAAAAAAATTGTTTTTAATTTATTTGACAGACAGAGATCACAAGTAGGCAGAGAAGCAGGTAGAGAGAGAGAGAGGAGGAAGAGGAGGAAGCAGGCTTCCTGCTGAGCAGAGAGCCCGATGAGGGGCTCGATCCCAGGACACTGGGATCATGACCTGAGCTGAAGGCAGAGGCTTAACCCACTGATCCACCCAGGTGCCCCTAGATTTGATAAGATTTTATTAGAAACTTTTCCAGCAAGATTCAGGAGAGATATTGGTCTTAATTTTTTATTTTTTTAGTAATAGCTTTACTTTTAGCATCAGGATAATGCTGGATTCAAAATGAATTGGGAAATACTCCTATTTTCTGAAACTTTCAGTAAGATACTATTATGTCTTCCTCAAATATTGGATAAATGTTAACCAGTGACTCCATCTGGAAGGGTATTTTTTGTGGGAATATTTTAAATGACTAATTTATTCAAATGATGCAGGGCTAATTAGGGTTTTTTAAAAAATGTTTTCTTGTGTCAGTTTTGGTTTTGTCTATTTCTTCTAAATTATCAAATTTGTTGCAATAAGTGTCTTTAAAGTGTATCTTTATTATCTTTTAGTATTGATGTATCTATGGTGATGGCCCTCTTTTCTATACTTGAGTAATTTGTGTCTTCTTTTTTTTGGTCCTTCTAAGCTGGAAGTTTATTATTTTATCGATCTTTTTAAAAAAACAGCTTTAGATTAATTGATTTTTCTCTTGTTTATGCAGTTCATATTTAATTGAAAATATTATAGAAGATTTATTAAAATATAGGTGACATACCATGCAATGCACCCATTTAAAGTGTACAGTTTTTTAAAAAATATATTCAGAGTTGTGCAATCATTACTATCATCCGTTTGAAAAAAAATCTATAACCCCCAAAGGCAATTTCCTATCCATTCATTCCTTGTTTTCCTAACATAAATTCCCCAGCCCTAGGTAACCACTAAATATTCTATTTTTAAAAATTTGCCTATTCTTGACATTTCATGTAAATGGAATCATATATGGTTTTTTGTGACTGTCTTTTTCATTTAGCATGTTTTTAAGGTTTATGCTATAGCATGTATGAGTACTTCATTTATTATTGTTGAGTAATATTCCATTGTATGGCTACATCACAGTTTGTCCATTCTTCTGCTAATGGACATTTGGATTATTTCCATCATTTGGCTATTATGAACAATAGTACTTTAAACATTTGCATACAGGTTTTTGTATGGACATATTTTTAAATTAAATTTAATTAACGTATAGTGTATTACTAGTTTCAGAGGTATAATTTAGTGACTCATCGGTTGCATACAACACCCAGTCCCATCACATCAAGTGCCCTCCTTAATGTCCATCACCCAGTTACCCCGTCTCCCCACCCACCTCCCCTCCAGCGGCCCTCAGTTTGTTTCCTGTAGTTGAGTCTCTTATGTTTGGACATATGTTACAATTTCTCCTGAATATTTACATAGCAGTGGGATTGCTGGATCAAATGGTTACTCTGTTTTGTCTGTGGAGGGTATACCAGACTGTTTTCCAAAGTGGCTGGATCATCTAATACTACTGGCGATGTGTGAGGACTCCCAATTTCTCCACATTCTCACCAACATTTGTTATTATCTGGATTTTTTAAAAATGTAGCTGTTTTAGTGGGTGTGAACTGGTATCTCACTGTGGTTTTGATTTGCATTTCTTTTTTTTTTTTAAGATTTTATTTATTTATTTGACAGACAGAGATCACAGGTAGGCAGAGAGGCAGGCAGAGAGAAAGGGGGAAGCAGGCTCTCCACTGAGCAGAGCCCGATGCGGGAGCTCAGTCCCAGGACCCTGGGATCATGATCTGAGTGGAAAGCAGAGGCTTTAACCCCACCAAGCCACCCAGGCGCCCCTTGATTTACATTTCTTCTGAGATGATGACTTGAGCTAAAATTAAGAGTCAGACATTTAACCAACTGAGCCACCCAGGCAACCCAGACATGTGGGACATAAAATTGAGTTATAATCGACATATAACATTATATTAGTTTTAGGTGTACAGTATAATGATTTATGTATTATGAAATGATTACCACAATAAGTTTAGATAACATTCATTACTACACATAATTCATTTTTTTCTTATAATGGGAACTTCTTAGCAACTTTCAAATATATAATATAATAATGTTAACTGTAGTCACCATGCTGTATATTACATCCCCAGAACTTATTCATCTTATAACTGGAAGTTTGTATTTTTTACTATCTTCACCCATTTCAGCCACCCCACCTCTGGTAAGCACTGATCTGTTCTTATTTTTCTTTCTTTCTTTTTTTTTTTAAGATTTTATTTATTTATTTGACAGACAGAGATCACAAATAGGCAGAGCGGCAGGCAGAGAGAGAGGGGGAAGCAGGCTCCCCAACCAAGCAGGGAGCCCATTGTGGGGCTCGATTCCAGGACCCTGGAATCATGATCGAGCCAAAGGCAGAGGCTTTAACCCACTGAGCCACCCAGGTGCCCCTGGTCTGTTCTTATTATGCATTTCTATATGGTCAGTAGTAATGTCTACTCTGTCATTCCTGCTTTTGTTGATTTGAGTCTTCTCTTTGCTTGTATAATCTAGTTTAAATTTAGTTTGTCAGTTTTATTGATTTTTTTCAAACCAAGACTTTAAACCAAGTCTTGGTTTTATTAGTTGTCCTTATTGTTTTTTATTTTCTAGTGATTTATTACCACTTTAATCTATTATGTCTTTCTTTCTTTCTTTCTTTTTAAGGTTTTACTTTTATTATTTATTTGACACAGAGATAGAGACGGCAAGAGAGGGAACACAAGCAGGGGGAGTGGGAGAGGGAGAAGCAGGCTTCCCGAGGGGTAAGGAGCCTGATTCGGGACTTGATCCCAGGACCCTGGGATCATGACCTGAGCTGAAAGTAGATGCTTAGCCACTGAGCCACCCAAGTGCCCTAAGATGACCTTCTTTCTGCGTGCTTTAGATTTAATTTACTCCTCTTATTCTATTGTCTTAGGGTAGAAGGTTAGGTTGTTGATTTGATGTCTTTTTTCTTCTTTAATGAAGTCACTTAAACCTGTACGTTTTTCCTTAAGTACTGCTCAAGCTGTGTCCCATAAGTTTTAGTTGATTGTATTTTTATTTTCACTCATCTCAAAGTATTTTCCAATTTCCCTTGTGCTTTCTTCTTTGACTCCTTGACTCATCGGCTATGTGCGTTTGAGAAGAATGTAGATTCTGCTATTTTGGGGTAGGGTGTTCCATAAATGTCCGTTAGTGCTAGCTGGTTTAAAGTCGTTCAAGTGTGCTACCTCTTTATCAGGCAGTACCTTTTCCTCTGCTTCTCCTCCCCCTTGCCTTCCTTCCTCTCCTTTCCTTGCTTTCCTAACCCCAATTTCCCCTCGGCCCTTTGTGTTTTATTGTGGTACTTTGCATAGCACTGTGATTTTTAGGAATATTTGTGCTGAGTTATAGAAGAAATGACTGCTTAAGATGGGGGTGCATTTTATTTTATGTAAGTTATTCCTCAAAGCTGATTTAAATAGAAATTAATAATTCTGGGACAAAGTTACTTAAGGTGGTAAATTATAATTTCTTAGAGTAACAAACTATTTTATTTAACAGAAAGCTTCTGAAAACTTACCCCTTACAAGAGATTTAAAAAAAAAAAAATCTATCACACCTTTTCTAATGAGTAGTTAAGTCCATTTTTCTACCTCCACTAGCCTTGTCATATAAATCCATTTTTCCCACAAAGGCTTAATTATTCTATTCTCTTAGATTGTTTAGTAAAATGATTCTGCCTTTAGTATTATTTTTTTAAGGTTTCAAAAAGTTACTGAAAACCAGCAATATCTGACCTTACAACTTGAATTGTCAGACGTGTCAGGCTAAGAGCATATCTACCAACAGTTGCTCTTTAATCTGAAATACAATGTTCCCTTTCTTTATGGTCATTTAAAAATAAAAGGTTGATGTCAACTCTTGCTCTTCTCCCAATATTGCCTACAAGGAAGAAAGCAATTTTGCATTGATTGAAAGCCTACATTAACCAGTAAAAGCAGCTGGACTTATCAAATCATCTCAGTGGATTCATTGGTAACTCAAAGGTATAATCAACCAGAGCCTTTGTTATATGTCTTGAGTTCGGGAGAAATTCTTTTTCAATGAGAAAGCTAATCACTTAACAAATATGTGTTCCCAGGGGAAAATAATGTTTGAGTAGAACAACGATAACCCACAATATTTTAAAAGAATAAAATTCAGAACAATGGAATCCTTTGACTGACTGACTTAACTGAAAGTAAGTCATGGTGTAAGTTTGTTCTTAGGATAGTATATCATTTTGAGGGCATGTTTTGAGACTTAGAGCCAAGTTTTAATATTGAGGGCAGCAAATATCTTTGAGCATCTGGTTGTGAGAACTAAAATGACAGGAGTGAGTGAATGATGCTGTTGTTGCTTCTCCAAATTTTTATTTTAATAGATCTGTCTTGGATTGTTAATTCTCAATGATAATAAGTTTCTCCTAATTTGGTGATAGCTAGAAATAGTGGTATGTATAAAAATGAATGAACATTCTCTTAAAATACACGTCTTGCCAAAATGAGCTGCTTGCTTGCTTGCTTGCTTGCTTGCTTGCTTTCTTTCTTTCTTTATTTATTTATTTATTTATTTATTTATTTATCAGAGTGAGCACAGGCAGACAGAGTGGCAGGCAGAGGCAGAGGGAGAAGCAGGCTCCTGCTGAGCAAGGAGCCCGATGTGGGACTCTATCCCAGGACCCTGGGATCATGACCTGAGCCGAAGGCAGCAGCTTAACCAACTGAGCCACCCAGGTGTCCTTGAACTACTTTTGTTCGTAAATTTTAGCTTAAACTTTTAGTCTAGATGTAAATTAGGAAACCCTCTTATTCTCTCATCAGATGCTCTTCATTCTTTATAGCTCCTATTAAAATTCATTTTTTATGTTCGTCTGTTTAATGCCATGTCCCATGTTGGACTCTCATGTATATATTTCTTACCATGCTATATCCTGTACCTAGAACCTTTCTTGGCATATATTTGCACTCTAAAAAAATTGCTGAATGACCAGATAAATAAAATGCCTAGACCTCGAAAATCAGCCTTAATTACATTCTGACTTAGGAAATAACTTGAACAATTACCCTCTTTCTGCCTTTTTTGCCTTCCACAGTTTAGTGAATAATAATGATATCTTACATATAATACATTACATCTCTATAGTAGAACATCTTTATAGCATTTACTGAGTGTTCACTGTGGGCCAGGTACCCCTCTAGATATGACAGATACATCATTGAACAACCACAACAAGAAAAACAAAAACAAAAAACAAAAAACTGTGCATTCATTGAGCTTACATTTCTAGTAAAATCTCTTGTTTTGTTTTGGTCCTCACAACAAACATATGTATTATGGCTTAATATATTTAGTATGTACAGTGAGTAGGACTGATATTAATTTACTAATGCAGAAATAGAGAGTCGGTAAAATTTTCACTTAAGATCAATCAGCTAGTAAGTCCAAGCACTAGATAATGGCCTGTGTTTTTCTTTCTCCCCATTTCTTATCCACTGTGTAGGATTTTTTTTTTTTTAAGATTTTATTTATTTGAGAGAGAGAGCATGAGAGGGAGAAGTTCAGAGGGAGAAGCACTCTCTGCAGAGCAGGGAGCCCGATGTGGGACTCGATCCTGGGACTCCAGGATCATTACCTGAGCTGAACGCAGTTGCTTAACAAACTGAGCCATCCAGGTGCCCCCTGTGTAGGAATTTTTTGAGGAAAAGTAAGATCCAATTTATTCAACATCTGTAAAATATACTGCAGAAACACAAAGTGATGGCATGGTTCAGATTTTTTAATATTAAGCTATAATTGACGTACGTTTTATTAGTTCCAGATGTACAATACAGTGATTCAATATTTGTATATATTGTGAAATGATCACCATCACATTAACCTCCAATCATAATTCAGCTTTTAAAGTGGTTTTTAAAACTATAGCATTTTAAGATATCTTAAATCCAAAGAAAATTTAAAATTTAAGCTTGAATTCTTTTGTTTAGATATGGCCTGTTATTTGTGGGATGCCTGATTCTTATACCTAAACCAGCGACTAGTTAGAGCTGTTTATTGATTTTTTGTGTGTGTTTGATTTATTTTCTTAAGTTACTTATTTATTTATTCATGAGCAACTGAGAGCCAGAGAGGCAGAGGCAGAGAGAGAAGCAGGTTCCCCCGGAGCAGGGAGCCCAATGAGGGACTTGATCCCAGGACTCTGGGATCATGACCTCCGCCAAAGACAGATGCTTAACTGACTGAGCCACCCAGGAGCCTGGAGCTTTTTATTGTCAAGTGTTCTAATGCTGTACATTAGCATGGGAATCTAGGCCGTGCCCATAGTGGATGACATATTAGTTGCTAAGCAGCCGAAATTATTGTGCCGTCTGCTGCCCCTTACAAGGTGTGTTATCACCCAACTCATTTTTTGAACCCACACACCAAATGCACCGTAATAGAAATTATAGTGGTTTGTACATTTTTTGACCTAATACGCAGTTTATGAGGAAAAAAACCCAAATTTTGCCTCCTGTTAACTCTAGTGGATACCTTAGAAGGTTTTTTTTTGTCCTTTAAACTTTGTTTTCATGAGGTGATCTTTTATTAGATCATCAGATATCCCATATTCAGACTTAAACAAGAATTTTGCTTTGTTACGAGTTTACAAGTTCTTTAGCATTGAGAATAAACTATAGAGAATCTGGTATTTTATTTTGAGTACTTTGAATTCTAGATAGCATTAAAATGTCCCCCCCCACCACCACCAAATTTGCTGAGGCTTACACAGAGGAACCTACATTGGAAAACATATCTGTTTGACAGAAATTCCAAAGTGTTTTTTTTTTTTTGTAAATCTGCCCTAAATGTCATACTTTTGATATACTTTTATTTGATCTTTTATCCTACTGAAGGGTTACATTACTATAGAAAAACACTTCTCAAATTGTATTTTTTTCAAAGATGTTAATAAGTGTTATTGGAGAGAAGGAAGTTTTCTGTAATCTTATGTGATGAAAATCTATGGAAAAAATCTTGTATGATGAAAATGCTAAAGAGGTTTCTTTACTACCTGACTTCTCAGAATCGTTAATAGATTAATATGTTAGTGTGTATTATATAAGCCCTAGTAGGTGGTATTTTTCACATTTTACCACAGAATTTTTTTCTTTGTTCTTTTTTAAAGATCTTTATTTGAGAGAGAGGGAGACGCTAGCATGTGAGCATGGTGGTGGCGAGAGGGGCGGGGGGAAGGGAGATACAGACCCCCCCCCCCCACTGAGCATGGAATTGGATGTGGGGCTTGATTGCAGGACCCTGAGATCATCACCTGAGCTGAAGGAAGATGCTTAACCGACTGAGCCACCAGGCACCCCCAGAATTTTTTTCTTAGGACTGTCTTGTGAGACTAATGTTATTCAAAACACAATCTTGGAGTATATATTAGTATTTGCATATAGCCTATGAAGACTGTAATTTTTAAAAAATTTTATTTATTTATTTGACACAGAGAGAGAGAGAAATCACAAGTATGCAGAGAGGCAAGCAGAGAGAGAGGAGAAGCAGGCTCCCAGATGGACAGAGAGCCTGATGCAGGGCTCCATCCCAGGACCCTGAGATTATGACCTGAGCCGAAGGCAGAATCTTAACCCGCTGAGCCACCCAGGTGTCCTGAAGTCTGTATTTGCAACAGGTCACTCCTCAGGCCCCGTGTCTCTGGGCACTCTCAGTTGTACCCATGGCCTTAAATGTCACTTGTAGACTGATGTTGCCCATATATGTAAATTGACCACCTCTGTCTCCTGAGCTCCACATGCACATGTGCATCTGCCTCCCTAACTTTTCCAACTGGGTGTAAGGATTTCAAATTCAGTTATCCAGAAGCGAACTCAGTATCTTCCTCTTAAATCTGCTCCTCCTGCTCCTCTCCTATCTTACTAAAGGTCACTAATACCCACTCGGTTGCCCAAGCCATGTACCTCCAGTCTTACTGTTCATTTCTCTTTTCTCACCCAGCAGCAGCGCGACCCAATTACCCCAATTCTGTAGATCTCTTAAGTAAGGCCACTTCCCTCAAATTGCGTGTAACTTAAGCCTTTATCATCTTATCCAGATTGCCGAAATAGCCCTTTAACTCAGCACTGTTCAGTAAGATGCAATATAATCCAAGCCACAAACCCAAATCACATAGGAAATTTCAAAATTTCTGATAGCCACATTACAAAATATAAGGCAAAATAAGTGAAATTAGTTTTGGTAATATATTGTTATTTAGCCCAATGGGTCAAGAATACTATAATTTTGACATATAATCAGTATAATATATGCATAAATTATTGATATTTTATGTCATTACTTTTGTACTAAGTCTTTGAAATCCAGCCTGTATCTCATACTTCTGGCTGCCTCAGTTCGTGCTAGTCACGTTTGGAAACTCAGCAGTTACATGTGGCTGGTGGCTACAACGGACAGCTCAGCTCTTTATTTTCCTTTCTGTAGACTCTGCCCTTCTTGCGCATTCTCCCCAAGGCAGACAGTATGGGGTGCCTGGTTGTATCACCCCATTGTTTGAGATCCTTGGTTGGTTGCACCTTGCCTCGCCCTTCAAGACCCACGTTAATAAGGTATACTTACCTCCAGCCTCATTTCATTTAACCCTACTCTGAATTCCATGCGTCCTGATTTATTTGAGGTTATTTCCCAAAGATGTCATGCATTCTCTCCTCTAGCCTTTGTGTATGTTGTGACTTCCACTTGGAAAAATTCTTCCCTACCACTTTGCCAGGTAAATTCCTGTTCAGGTCTCAGCCTAGATTTCATTTCTTCCGGGAAATCTTCCCTAAAATGCCAAGTCCAAATTAGGTGCCACTCCTGTGAATTCTCATTGTACATTTACATGTGTAATATTAGTACTTACTGAACTGTATTTTATATATAGTTAAACGATGCATTTTTATCATTTATTAATAACTTATCTCTCATAACTAGAACTACAAAGGTAGGAGTTGTGTCTGTTCTTAATTCTGTGATTTAACTAATTAGACTAAAAGCTCCTTGAAGAGCAAGCACATGGTATGTGCTCAGTATATTATTTTTAAGAGAAAGAATGGAAAAAATTATGTGACAGCCAAAGACCTCTGGCCTACCTTCTCTGATGCCATGATTAGCTCCTAATTCCCCACAAGCAGAAGGATATTCATCCTTTCTTTAAATTTAAGATTTTATGGACATTCCAGTTAGTTAACATTTAGTGTATTGGTTTCAGGTGTACAAGATAGTGACTCAACACTTTCATACAACACCCAGTGCCCATCACAGCAAGGGCACTTCTTAATCCCGGACGCCTATTTTACCCACCCCTCCAACACCGGCCTTCCTGGGAACCATCAGTTTGTTCTCTGTAGTCAGAAGTCTGGGGACACCTGGGTGGCTCAGTCGGTTAAGTGTCTGCCTTCTGCTCAGCTCGTGTTCCCAGCCTCCTGGGATCCAGCCCCGCTTCAGGCTCCCTGCACAGCAGGAGCAGTGTTTGCCATTGCAAGTGGCAGGATTTCACTCTTTCTTATGGCTCGCTAATATTCCATTTTATATAATAACCACATCTTCTTTATCCATTCATCAGTCAGTGGACACTTTGGTGTTTCTATAATTTGGCTATTGTAAATAATAAATAAATAATGCTACTGTAAACTGGGGTGCATGTATCCCTCTGAATTAGTGTTTTTGTATCCTTTGGGTAAATACCCAGTGGTGTAATTGCTGGATCATAGGGTAGTTCTATTTTTAATTTTTGAAGAACCTCCATACTGCTTTCCAGAGTGGCTGCATGAGAGTAACTTTTTTCTCCACATCCTTGCCAACACTTGTTATTTCTTGTGTTTTTTATTTTAGTCATTCTGACAGGTGGGAGGTGATACCTCATTGTGGTTTCGATTTGCATTTCCCTGATGTTAAATTATGTTGAGGATCTTTTCATGTATCTGTTGGCCATCTGTATGTCATCTTTGGAGAAATGTCTATTCATGTCTTCTGCCCATTTTTTAACTGAGTATTTGTTTTTTCGGTCTTGAATTGTATAAGTTCTTTATATATTTTGGGTATTAACCCTTTATCAGATATATAATTTTCAAGGATCTTCTCCCATTCCTTAAGTTGCCTTTTAGTTTTGTTGATTTTTTTACTTTGCTGTGCAGAAGCTTTTTTTTTTTTTTTTTTTTTTTTTTTTTTGGTGAAGTCCCAATAGTTTATTTTTGCTTTTGTTTCCTGTGAATCAGGAGACCTATCTAGAAAAAAGCTGCATAGCTGATATCAGAGAAGTTACTGCCTGTATATTCTTCTAGGATTTTTATGAATTCAGGTCTCATGTTTATGTCTTTAATCCATTTCAAATTTATTTTTGTATGGTGTAAGAAAGTGGTTCAGTTTCATTCTTTTGCATGTTGCTGTCTGGTTTTCCCAACATCTTTTGTTAAAGAGACTGTCTTTTTCCCACTGGATATTCTTTCCTGCTTTGTGGAAGATTAATTGACCCTATACTTTTGGGTTCATTTCTGAGTTTTCTATTCTGTTCCATTGATTTATGTGTCTATTGTTGTGCTGGTACCATACTGTTATGATTAATCTACAGCTTTGTAATATAACTTGAAATCCAGAATTGTGATGCCTCCAGCTTTGCTTTTCTTTTCCAAGGTTGTTTTGGCTATTCACAGTCTATTGTGGTTCCATATACATTTTAGGATTATTTGTAGTAGTTCTGTGAAAAATGCTATAGGTGTTTTGATAGGGATTTCATTTAATGTGTAGATTGCTTTGGATAGTATAGACGTTTTAACAATATTTGTTTTTCCAGTCCATGAGCACAGAATATTTTTCCATTTTTGTGTGTGCCATTTTCAGTTTCTTTCATCAATGTTTAATAGTTTTCAGAGTACAGGTCTTTTACCACTTTGATTAGGTCTATTCCTAGGTATCTTATTGGTTTAGGTGCAATTGTAAATGGGATTGTAAATGGGACTCCTTAATTATTCTCTCTGCTGCTTTATTATTGGTGTATAGAAATGCAACAGATTTCTGTACATTGATTTTGATTCCTGTGACTTCACTGAATTTATCATTTTTTGATGGAGGCTTTCAGGTTTTTTAGATGGAATATCATGTCATCTGCAAATAGTGAAAGTTTGACTTCTTCCTCGCCCATTTGGATGGCTTTTGCGTTTTTGTTGTCTGATTGCTAAATAAAGTGGTGAGAGTAGACATCCCTGTCTTCTTGATCATAGAGGAAAAGTTTTCAGTTTTTCCCTATTGAAGATGATACTAGCTGTGGGTTTTTTGAATATGGCCTTTATTGTGTTGAGGTATGTTCCCTCTAAACCCACTTTGCTAAGGTGTTTTGTTTTGTTTTTATCACGAGTGGATGTTGTACTTTGTCAAATGCTTTTTGTGCATCTGTTGAAAGGATCATATGGTTCTTTTGTGATGTATCACAATGATTGATTTGAGAATATTGAACTACTCTTGCATCCCAGGAAAAAATCCCACTTGATCATGGGTAATGATTTTTAAAATGTATTGTTGGATTTGGTTTTCTGATATTTAATTGAATCATTTTGCATCCATGGTCATCAGGGATATTGGCCTATTCTCTTTTATAGTATAGACTTTTTTTTAAAAAAAAAGATTTTATTTATTTGTTTATCAGAGAGAAAGAGCGAGCATAAGCAGGGAGAGCGTCAGGCAGAGCAGGCAGAAAGAGAAGCAGGCTCCCAGCTATGCAAGGAACTTGATGCAGGACTTGATCCCAGGACCCTGAGATCATGACCTGAGCTGAAGGCAGACACTCACCCAGCTGAGCCCCCCAGGTGTCCCTACAGTATAGTCTTTAACTGATTTTGGTATCAGAGTAATGCTGGCCTCAGAATGAATCTGAAAATTTTCATTCCTTTTCTGTTTTTTTGGAATTCTTTGAGAAGAATAGGTATTAACTGTTTTTTAAATGTTTGGTAGAATTCCCCTGTGATGCCCTCTGGCTCTGGACTTTTATTTGTTGGGAGATTTTTGATTTCTGATTCAATTTTTTTGCTGGATATGGGTCTGTTCAAGGTTTCTGTTTTGTCCTGTTTCAGTTTTGATAGTTTATATTTTTCTGGGAATTTATCTGTTTCTTCCAGGTTGTCCAATTTGTTGGCATATAATTTTTCATAATATTCTTTTATAATTGTTGGTATTTCTATGGTGTTGGTTGTTATTTCTTCTCTCTCATCTGTGCTTTTATTTATTGAGGCCCTTTCTCTCTCTCTCTTAAGTTTGGCTAGAGATTTATTAATTTTATTAATTTTTTCAAAGAACCAGTTCCTGGTTTCATTAATCTGTTTTTTTTGTTTGTTTGTTTGTTTGTTTTTGGTTTTTTTTTTTTTTTGGTCTCTGTATTATTTACTTCTGTTCTAACCTTTATTATTATTTCCTTCCTTCTGCTGGCTTTAGACTTTGTTTATTGTTCTTTTTCTAGTTTCTTAAGTTATAAGATTAGGTTGTTTATTTGAGATTTTTCTTGTTTCTTGAGGTAATCCTGTATCGTTATACACTTCCCTCTCTTAGGACATATTTTGTGCATCCCAAAGATTTTGGACTGTTGTGTTTTCATTTTCATTTGTTTCCATGTAAGTTTTTATTTCTACTTTGATTTCTTGGTGGACCCATTCATTGTTCAGTAGCTTGTTGTTTAACCTCCATGTATTTATGGTCTTTCCAAATGTTTTCCTATGCTTGACTTCTAGTTTCATGTTATGGTCAGAAAAAGTGCATTATATCACTTAAATCTTTTTATATTTGTTTTTTTAGGATGGAATGTTCTGGACCAGATGGACTTAACGGATCTATTCATTTTGCAAATACTGTTTTCTCTGCTGTCAAGGACTGGGCTAGGTATTTCCTGGCATAGTAGGAAATAGCATGCCTTATAAATCAACAGTAATACATATTCCCTTTACGTTATGTGATACTATGATAGCCGTAAATTAGCATGCATCGAACAATTATCCTGAGTTAAAATTCTATGATTACAGGAAACAGATCCATTTCTGATTAACATAACAAACACAAGGGACTTACTGGAAAGATACTGGAGGTAGGCCACAAAACAGAAGGAAGAACCGAGCAACCAAACTTTCAGAAGGTTTGGAAAAGACAGAAGCAAGATAGCTCCAGATTTCTAGCCTTAGGAGCTCACAGGTATGGTTATCAATTATGTTTCCATCAGATTACTTAGATAGGTTCTAGGTGTATTCGCTCAGGAGTCAGATTCTTAGGAGAAAAAAAAAAAAAAAAAAAACTGGGCCACAATTTAAAAAAAGAAAAAGAAAACAAAAACTGGTCTAGGATCACATATCTACCTCTCTGGTCAAGATCAAAGAGTAGTCCTGGAGGAAGGTGAGGTATTAGGAAAGTATCCTAGGAATGTAGGAAGACAAAAAGAATATATCTTCTATAGTAATGAAAATATCTCTCAGGGACTAAGTATCATGGAATAGGCATCTAACAGGCTAGTCAACTTCTTGATAATTATTATTTTAGCTATCTGTTTATCAGGTAGACGAGCCTATAATCCAAGTAAGATTTCAGTCTCTGTATCTGATTCATTCATTTGTAATTTATATTCATTTATTCAACCATAGAGGATATATTCTGCCAGATACTGCTAAGTGACAGGATTATAAAGATGAATTAAACATTGTCCCTGCCTTCAGAGAACTTGATCTTATATGAATATTGTCATGGTTGGATTGTATGGAGAAATTGGAGTAAGCTTCATGGAAGAGTTTATGCAGGCTGAAACTACCCACTGGACAAACAGTGGGAAAGAGTCTAGAAATCCAACAGAGGGAATAACAGATGAACAGTAAACAAGACAGAAGAGAGATTTATATGTTTAAGAACTACATGTAATTTAGAATTTCAATAAATTAATGTGTCTTTATGTATGTGTGTTGGGAAGGTTGGGGCAGAAAAAGTGTTTAGTGATAAGACGGGACTGGTAAGCAGAACCCAGATTGTGAAGAGCTTTGTATAACAGGTTAGGGGATTTACATTTCATCTTCATACAGTGGGAATGCATGAGGAGTTTGGAGCAAGGAACTGTGATGATCAGATTTCCATATAAAATGAGTATCTGGTGGCTCTACACCGACAGATTGAATGGAAGAGAAATTAAAGTCAAAGGAACTTCCTAAATATTATATTGTAAAGTCAAGGAGAAGAGTGATAAGGCTTGAACATGAGCAATGACATTTGGGAAAGGCGAGAAGGAGGCAAGTAAAGAACATATTCAGGTGGTTCAGGTGATGTTGTAGAAGACATTGTGAACTGGTTTGTTTTTTTTAATTGGTCTAGTACCCAAAGACTGAATTCAAATAATAAGGGAGCTCATTGGCTTACATACCTGGGCGGTTCAGAGGAGAACAGGTGTTAGTTTCAAGAGTGTCCTCTAAAAAGTTTGTTTTCACCTTGCAATTCTGCATGCTGTCGTGTCGGATTATTTCCAGCCTGGTTTCCGTCCTGGTGACAAAATGACTGCAGCAGTGACTCAAAATACCACAAGATCCAGAAAGAGAAAGAATGTGGGTGGCCTTTTAGAGGTTTTCTTAGAAGAAAGAGAAAACCAAGTTATCTTCCCATTCCTGACCTAATTGTTGTGGTCAGGAGACTTCAAATTTGCCTAAATTTATTGATCTGAATAATCACTTTAGCAAGGAGTAAGAGTCAAACTTTGGGAATAAGATCAACTTCCCACAAGCATAGGACTCTAAGGAATGGGTTAGATCCCAAAGTGAAAGCTTAGACAGGAGAAGGTGAGGGCTGGGTAAGTCAATTCAGGGGACTGTTTACTATGGGGTATGTACTCTTTCCAGAATATTGATGGGGAGAGGAAGAAATATATAGAGAGAGATGCAGGCTTGAAGGAAATGATTTTTTTCTTTCTACTTTGCCTTCCTTACTTGAACCTCTACCACCCTTACCTCCTCCCTCCCTTCCTCTTCCTTCTTTCCGAGATAATTAAGCATATTTATAAGCTTGTACATTAATTTGCATCTCATTGGTCAACCCTGTGCCACAGGGCTATACTAGCTCCAAGGGATGCTGGGAATAGTACATAGTGGCTGTGTGATGGCAGGCAGCAAGGGAGAGAGAAAGCGGAAGCAGCCGGTGAGCTAGCTCAGCATCAGGGTTTGCTGTACTGGTTCTTTTGAAGTTGTCCCCAACTTCCATGATTTGGGGACTGTGTTTTTTTATTGTGTTTGAGATATTAAAATTAGGTGACAATGCTCTAGGTCTGTTACAAAGTCAGAGCTCAACAATGTAGGGGAAAGGAAATGCGTTCCCTTCCTTTTTTTTTTTCTTTTAAAGATTTTATTTATTCATTTGACAGAGATCACAAGTAAGCAGAGAGGCAGGCAGAGAGAGAGAGGCAAGCAGGTTCCCCACTGAGCGGAGAGCCCGATGTGGGGTTCGATCCCAGGACCCTGAGATCATGACCTGAGCCGAAGGCAGAGGCTTTAACCCACTGAGCCATCCAGGTGCCCCCAGATTTTACTTTACAAGATAATGCTGAGGCAGGAATTTTGTCTTCTTGGATGGTCCTCCAGCCAGCAGAAAATGAATGGCTCCATGGGATAGATATGAACACTTGAGGCATAGAGCATTAAGTCTTAGCAATCAATATATGACACAGTAACTCTTTGATCCGGCACAATAAGAAGTGTCAGCTTGTAGATGATGCTCTTATACCAGTATTATGACAGCTGATTCAGATGGCTATGTGCTCCAAATTGCTGAGCCATTTCTTCAACCAGAAATAGCATCAGAAGTGAAGATGAATCAAAATTGATCAATAATGTAAAACAGATGATCCAGCCAGAGCAGACTGCCTTCTCACTGGCAGGCGTGCCGCTCTGCCTGTGGGTCAGCTTTACAAGACAGCCTTTGGACAGCAGCCCTCTAGTGAGGTGTGATGCAAAAGCATCTGTGGATCCCGCCAGGATCTATTGACGTACCCTGATTCATTTTTCATCAGTCACTTCCTGATAATAGAAACAAAGTCAGAACGATTGAATGCCTTGAAGGGGTCAGTGTTTGTGGCTCTGGAAATGCACACGGCTTTGCTTCCTCATTTCTCTCTCATCAGTGGATTTGCTTCAGCAATTATCCAGCAGCAGGGAGATCATTACTGCATGAAAATATTCCGTGACTGTGACATTCATTCAATTACCTTAGCTAAGCATGGACCCTGGACCTCCTGAATCCCTCTAAAAATGGAGGCGCCTGTGTGGCTCAGTCATTAAGCCTCTGCCTTCAGCTCAGGTCATGATCCCAGGGACCTGGGATCGAGCCCTGCATTGGGTTCTCTGCTCAGCAGGGACCCTGCTTCCCCCTCTCCCTCTGCCTCTGCTTGTGTCCCTCTCTCGCAGTGTCTCTGTCAAATAAATAAATAAAATTAAAAAAAAAAAGTAAGACAAGCAGCTTACATCTGAAGTGATTAGACGTCCCAAAATTTTGGAAGACTCACACTTATTCGTATTCAGTGACAGCAGTACCTAGTTTTCCATTTTTCACGTAAAGTATCCTGGAAGTGTCTGAGGTGCCTGGGGGGCTCAGCTGGTTACACTTCTGACCTTCAGTTTAGCTGAGGTCACGATCTCAGGGTCCTGGGATGGAGCCCTGCATGGGGCTCCATGCTCCTTGGAGAGTCTGTTGAGAATTCTCTCTCTCTCTCTCTCTCTCTCTTCCCCTGTACTCTTTCCCACTCGGGTGCATGTGTGTGCTGTCTCTCTCAACTAAATAAATCTTTTTTAAAAAGGGCCTGGAAGTATCCAAAACAATGAAATTTCCCTGAAAATTTCCACACGTTATTTGTGTTATTTTATATACTTCAGTATTATCTTCCGTCAAACCCTTTCATTAGGACTGTGGTGGAGCAGCAACACTGATGTTGGTCCTCACCTTTCTGACTCTCCTCAGGTCCAGGTGACAGGAGCGGATAAATGCGGAAGGCCCAGGGATCTCGAGGAAGAGAAAAGGGAGGAAGAAAAGGAAGCATCTAGACAACCCATCATCTCTAGAATATCACGGAAGTAGCTAGCGTTGACCGTTTTCCCAAGGCATTAGTAACTGGAAACAGCTCTGCCCATCTCAATCTGTCCTTGGACAGTATCTTGAGTGACATGATATTACCCTATTATGTGAACAAAGACACTGATTTTAATTACATGGAAATTGATGTTTACTGCGAGCTTTATATGAAGAGTAATTACTACATTGAAAAAGATCCAAAGAGTAGTTATTCATCTTTATGAGCTTTGATTTGTGTGTAAATGCATCTTATCTCTAGTCTTCAATAGTGAGAATGAATTTGTGCATTAGAGTCACATTTATATGTCATTTTTTCCCCCAGATTCCTAGTGCATGTGTGGTTTTTGCCTATCCACAAAAGTTGACTTCAAGTCTTTGTTTAGCTTACTTCTGTCTCAGTATATTGCTGCTTAATTTTTCCCTAAGTATGCTTGGGCATACTATCAGAATTTTTGCTTCCATGACTAGAAACATTGCCTTTCTCAAGGTCAGAGATTTGTCTTAATCAATTTTGCAGATCTCCCAACAAAGCTCAAAGTTTGGCTTATAGGAAGCATTCAAATAAAAGTTGAAGGAAATAAATCTAGCTCAAATAGATGATTTGAGACAAATGAAATAATCTGCATTCCTTTATCTGAAAAAGAGATAGTTTGATTTATATCACCAGTGTATGTATATATTGAGGATCAATATATAAGGCTAGGAGATTAATTGCTCAGAAGATGATTATTGTAGAAAATTCAAGGGAAAAAAATCACCGTCTGTTTCTGTGCTGTGATGTGTCTGCATAAAACCCTACTCTCCTTGTTTTGCTGAGGTTGCAAGTACCTGAGTGAGTTGCGGCTCCCGCCCTCCTCGATCTATGTGGTGTCAATACTTTACACATTGCTCATTTCCACTGAACAGCCGCTCTTCGGATGGAGTGTAATTTCAGATTTTAATTAGGAATTAGAGCAAAGGTCAATTGGTGTCTCACAGTGTGGGCTGAAAGAGAGGAGTAGAAGATGATTACACTTTTGTCTGGTGCCCATTGCTCATTTTAAAGGAGAACTTGAAGCTAACAATGCTATGAGGCCAGGTGTGTTTGCCCATCTGCCGTCCCTGACAGCTGAAGCTACTTCATCAACGTTGATCCACATGCTCTGGCAGGTGCGGGTCTTTCGAAAGAAGTTGAAATGATTAAACACTTTACTGGGCAGGGGTGGAGTTGGGGGGGCGGGTGTTCTGTTCTAGAACATACTCCCCAGCTTTATTTCCTGCCCATGGTCAGGGGATCCTGAGGGACTGGCCAGTCTTCGGTCTCTTTTCACTTCTATTGGAATTTGGGGTCTTCATTTAAAGACGAGTCTTCTCAGCCTGCCTTAAATATGCTTTTACCCTTTGACCCAGTACTTCCCTTTTAAGGAATTTAATAGAATGAAATTGTCAGAGACCCACTTAGTTGTTCATGTGTAGATCATTTTTTAACATGTTTATGATATCAAAAACCTGGAAATAATCAAAATGCTTAAGTAGGAGATTGATCAAATCATGATACAACTGCACAATGGAATTCAATGAAGCCACGAAAAATCATTTAGTTAAAAAGTTGGAAAATGCTCATTATATAACATGAACCTAAAAGAAGCAGAATTCAAATATAGACGTCCATAGTTGTAATTTTGTGAAACTAACTATATATTTCCCAGTTAAGTCTCTCCTGAGGATCTCTGAGAGAAAGGTGACCACTCCATGCCAAGTCAAATACAGACGGGGATCAGTACTGCTTCCAGATGATGAATGGTTGACACTCAGTTGATGTTAAGGGCGATAGCCAGGTCTGGCTCTGTTGGCTGTGGTGAAGTAGACAAAAAGGGCAAAAGTTTGGGTCAGCGGGTAGAACAGCCCGTCTGGCTAAGGAGGCGTCTGGAAGCAGAGACGGAGCAACAGATCTTGGAAATGGTGAGGGAGAGGAAGTAAGCCCAGTAGGCAGAGAAAGAATAAGATTTCTTGCCAGAGCGGCAGAACAATCGTTGGGAAATTTAGGGCTGGGTGGTATTTAGAGATCCAGGCACAGCAGAGGGAGCCTTAAAAAGTTCAGTCTCCTTTGTCAGTCCTGGCTCAGAACCCTCCAAGAGCAACTCAGTTCATGCAGAGTAAAAACAATAGTTGTAAAGTCTAAATTTTCCAAGTGTGCCCTTGGAGACTGGTTTGAGATGTCATGTTGCCCTCTTCCCCAGGGTTCTTGGATTTTACAAGGGTAACAGATTCTAACAGACCCTCAAAGAGCCACACAACCAACTCTGGAAATTTGGAGTTTACAGCAGATTTAATCCACCAGAGGGCCTACAAGGGGGAAACCTTGGTAAGTAGATGCCAGCTGGACTCCAGGTGTGGGAGGCTGTGGGGAGTGCAGTGGGACTGAGGGTTTGGGCCTGGGGTAGAAAGTGTCATCGTGCCCTTGGGGTCATTGCCTTTGTGCAGAGATGGAGCCTCTGACTCGAACCAAGAGGGTCCCCAATGTGCTCAGCTACACCAATCAGGTTTAAGTAATAAGACCGTGTGTTTGAGACCTACCCAGCTGCATTTCATTCATTTGCATCTCCAAGATCTGAAATTACATCACAGTTATCCCTGCTATTAACTGATTGGCTGAGTGGATGAGCCAGCCATCATCATGGAAGAGCAGGGCGAGGAGCGAGGGGCATGCAAAGGGGAAGACAAGAGGGAAAGGCAAATCTCTCAGACCGTGATGTCAGGGCTGGTCCCTGGAAAGCCCAGGGAACTGGTAAAGCTGGTGTATGGCTTTTTTCATCAAAGCAGAGTCAGAAGTGCTGCTGTTAGAGTTTCGAGTGAACATTCTCATTGTGCACCCAGGAGCCCTTGGTCTAAATCTACCCCAACTCTTCTGAGGTCAAAGACTGAGTCACTGAGAGGGTTGAGCATAGAAATCGTGTGTACCTGATGCCTGCCTGTGACCTATCTGTGAAACCACAGAGAGCAAGGTGTGTGCACACAAAGTATTATTATTATTATTATTAGTGATAGGGAACAGGTCTTGCTGATTTGGAAACTTCTTTCAACCTTTGAACACTGGCACCTACACAAAACGTGTATTCCTTTTTCTTAGGAAAAAGGACTTTTCACATGATAAGAAACTCAGAGATGTTTTCATAGACATGAATGGCTCTTTTAAAACAGCACCTTTTTTCTTATTTAAATGTAAATGGATCTGAAAGCACCGGATTTTAAATGTTCTGTGCCTTTCTAAACCACCCTCTCCCTTTCCTGTCTACATCAACACAGAGAAATCCAGCACTGAACATCTGTATTCAAACTTATCAGAAACACAGACCAAGGTAACCACGCAGGGTTCTTGGTTCCATCTACCTGTTTTTGCTAGGGCTTGACTTTGAGTCAAGTAAAAGAAATGCCTGATACACTGCTTGCTTGGGGTGACCCAAGCCACATGGTTTACCAGCTAGGCTGGTAATTTTTTGTGTACCCACCGACTGTTACTACATAAGTACTTCCCTGGCTGATCATGGCAAGTAGTAAGAGGATTTTTGTGGCAGCACTTGGCATTTTTTATCTTGTGCTGTCCAGTACAGTAGCTGTCACACAGATGTGGCTGTTTAAATTTAAGCGCAGGGGTGCGTGGGTGTGTGCCTTCAGCTCAGGTCATGATCCCAGCGGCCGGGACCAAGCCCCACATCTGGCTTCCTGCTAGCTCCCTGTTCAGGGCCTGCTTCTCCCTCCCCAGCTTCCCTGTGCTTGTCTCCCTCCCTATCTTTCCGTGTCGCAAATAAACAAAATATTCAAAAAAAAATTTTAAGTACAAGTTAATTAAGATTAAATGCAATTTAAAATTTAGTTTTTTACTCATAGTAGCCACTTTTCAAGTGCTCGATAGCCAGCCTCATGTGGGTAGTGGTGGCTGTATAGGACAGCACTGATTTAGAACCTTCCCACCATTGTAAAAAGTTATTCCAAACCAACATGTATGCCCCTCACAGCATAGCAAGAACCCAGCAATTCGTCTATGGACAAGGCAGTTAAAAGAGATTTTTAAAATTTATTTATTTGACAGACACAAATCACAAGTAGGCAGAGAGACAGGCAAAGAGAGAGGGGGACTCAGGCTCCCCGCTGAGCAGAGAGCCCGATGCGGGGCTCCATCCCAGGACCCTGAGATCATGACCTGAGCCAAAGGCAACAGCTTAACCCATTGAGCCACCCAGGTGTCTCCAGACAAGGCAGGTTAATAGCAATCTATTATACTCTAACATTCACTCATTCAGCAAATATTTATTAGTGCTCAATAAATATTTCCTGCTTTATTTCCTGATGTTGCTTGCCGATGGGCCAAGTAGGTACTTGTGGCATCAGATTCCAAAGAAGGCCCTGAGATAGAGAATGAAAATGATTGACGGTGCGGTTGCCGTGAGGCGACTGGTGAGCACTGGCAGTCAGGAGTGGGCTCAGGGGACAGGACCTAAGCCACCAAAAGTTTCTGCTACAAAGCTTTGTAATGGTAATTATTTTGTGTTTATTTTAACATTTGCTGTTATTATGACTTAAAATGATTTTAGCATCCAACATTCATTTGAATGTGGTCCATATGATAGTGTTAAAAAAAATGGGCATGAAAATCAGTATCTTTGGAATAGAAGTTTGATGTGTTAAAATAAGGCCAAAGACCCTAATACACCAGGCTGTTGCTTTTGGGGGAAACTATGCTATGATATTTAGAGATAACCTTGAGAAAACATACAGCAAGAATAGGCAACAGTAGTGGTAGATACATGTGCTTTGAGAATTCGTCTCTCCCTAGTTTCCATTTTTCCCTAAGAGAAAATTAGTGTGGAATTATGCAAGGCTAAGGAATATAGTGACCTTCACATAGGACGGCCCTGAACAACTGTCTTCACCTAGGTACATTTCCAGTGAAGCCTCCCTGTAGATTGGCACCCTAAGCAAATGCCCAGCGCTATAGCCCACAGTAGATGGCTATGTTCAGTCTGGTACATGATAGAAAAAAAAAATCATTCTTGTCTCTGTGATACCAATTTCACCCTCTTGCCTTGGGTAGAAACCATGTGGCTGGGTGGGATCCACTTCTTCCCTGTCTCTAGGGATGAGTTCCCATTCGTCTTCTCTGGCTGTGTTACTGGCTTGGGCACAGGCTCATTTTCCCCGGTGTGAAATTACTGTGGTGCATGACTTCCCTAGCTACAGTAATTTTTTTCAGAGATGTGAAAGTCCAGGCAGTAGGAAGTATAAGAATTTGATTTTTTGGTGGGAAGGAAAGGAAGCTCCTCTTTCCCCCAGTGTAAATGAGAAAATTTTGGTCCTGGGAGCTGCCGATAGCCACCTTGCTACCATGGGGAAGCTAGCCCAACTGAAAAACCACTACAAGAAGGAGAGCACAACCAAAGGGAATTGCCAAACATGGGAAGCGATGGCCCTGATGATCTTACAAACCTTTGGCTGAACTGACATGGAAGTCTGCTCTCTTTCTGGTCACGTGAGTCAATAGATGTTCCCATTCTGTAAATCAGTTTAAATTGTGATTTGCTGCAGAAAGCTTCCTAACTGATGACTTAACAGACATTTAGAAATAAATCTTCCTTTTCCTTCTATGCCATCGGTGGTATCTTCAGAGCAATCAGGACTTAAAAAGTCATACATGAAGCCAGTAGAAGAAATCTGCTTTTTTTCATGACCCAAATCAAGTGTTCTGGTCTTTTTCCACTCAAACTTTCTTTCGGTGTAACCTTATTATTTTATTATTAATCCCTAATCACTGGCGATTCACTTCTAAATTGATTCACATTGCTTATGAAGTGAAACATCCTCTGCTACTCAGTTTAATTACTGAATTCTGATTGCTTACATAAATAAACAACTCTCTGCATGTGACAGTCTGGGCACTGCTGACCTCAGATTGGTCAGTTCACTTGTGGTCCCAGTGGTGGTCAGTGATGTGCGTGTGTAGGAGTTCTGATTGCGATAATGCTCTGGAGCCACAAAGTAATGTTGCACAGTTTCATGTTTACAAAGTACATAATTGCTTCCATTTGTCCTAGATATATATCTAACAATGTCTATTTCAACACATTCAGAAGATTATCTCCCAACAGAAATATGGATGCATTTATGTTTTATAGTTTATGCAAGGACATTTGTGTAAATGAAATGTGTAACGGTTTGGACTCTTTCTGTTGCCAGTGATGGAAGACCCGACCTAAATTAGTTTAACAGAGAAGGGGAATTTATCGGCCAATAGAACTGAAGAGTCCAGGGTTTTCAGTGGCTGGGGCTGGCGGGGGAGAGATTTGAGGTTCAAGCAGTGCAGCTGGAATCCAGCTTCTTTCTGTGTCCAGCTCCGAGCTCTTCTTCCTACTGCACTGGCTCCAGTCTAACACCAAGGCTGCACACAGTGTCTTCTTGGAAGCTTCTAGATTCCCAACAGAAGGGGTAGCCTTCTCCCAGAGAATCTCAGAGAGGTTCTAGAATTTACGGTTGTTGGCATTGACTGGCCTGAACCAATTATTGTGACCAAGGGATAGAAAACACAGATTGGCTTAGAATAGGTCATATTCTCAACCCCTGCATTCCATGGAAGAGGTAGTTCTCTGGAACCACATTCTCACCTAAGGAGAATCCTAAAAATGCATGCAGTGTATAATCTTATCTCATAAAAGGGAGTATGGGTGATGGGATGTGAAAGAACCACAAACCATCAGAAAGTGGGGCCATTCTTGTGTTTGGTCTTCACGGAACTAAGATGGTCTAGCCGAGAACTTGACCACCTACTATATCTTTTCACATTTGGGTTCTTAGGAAGTAACCAAGTTACCCTTTAGTTGGGGTTCTTTGCCTTCCCTTCTGGCCCTATTCCAGTCCCATCTGAGCATTGCTCTCTCTGTGAGCTCAACTCTTGTCAGCCAAAGCTCAGGGTTCTACAGGGAACTATTAAATCCATTGGTTGTTTTCTTTCTTTCTTTCTTTCTTTCTTTCTTTCTTTCTTTCTTTCTTTCTTTCTTTTAAAGCCAATTTCATTAGCCTTAGAGTAGGATTTATGGCTTAAGCCAACAATGGCTAAGAAGAGAAGGAATATTCTGCTTGATAGGTTTCTGAGGCAGTTAAGTTTGATAATAGAAAATAACTCTCCTGAGACACCTGGGGGGCTCAGTAGGTTAAGTATCTGCCTTCCACTCAGGTCATGATCCCAGGTCCTGGGATGGAGCCCTGCATCAGGTCCCCTGCTCAGCGGGGCGTCTGCATCTCCCTCTCCCTCGTTCGGCAACCTCCCCCCCATGTAATCTCTCTCACTCTCTTGATCTGCTCTCTCTCAAATAAATAAATAAATCTTAAAAAAAAAACAAAAACTAAAAGGACTAGCCTAGAGAGTGGGAGATTACACTGGTGCCATCTAATATGATGTGTAGACCTGTTTTATTCTTGAATATGGTTTTGAATTTGTTCTTGGGTATTTAGAGGGTTTAAGTTGCTTCTGGATGATCTCTCGTGGGACCAGTGTCCTGAAGAAGGGTTGGTTTCATTTTTAGAGGCTAGTGGATATGCAAGGGCTTTTCCAAATCTGGAAAGTTAAAATTGCCCACCCAGAAATTTGCTGAGCTTCTAACTTGGAGGTTAATCACACAATCTAAAAATAAGGGCTGCTTTAAATAAAAGACCAAAATAAATCACTCGAGAGTCAGTCCCATAACTGATTCTGTCCAGTAAGCTAATTATACCACCAAATCACTTATTTACTCCCCCTGAAAGCTACCATGGTTGCATTTGTTTTTTTGCACGTAACCAATCTGAAACCCCTCTTTTTAATTCTTTTTGCCTATTAAGAGAGCATATTTTAAAATTTTTTGCCAAGGGAAATGTTGCCTAGATTGAATTCAAATAGTCCAAAGAAAAAGCTGTAATAATGTGAAGCAACTGGGAGATATTGAGTAAAAGTAATGAACTTAGAGCAAAAAACCCCTGGAGTTGAAATAAATCTAACCATTTCTGTGTTACCTTGACCAATTTACCTAACTTCTCTGAGCTTCAGTTTCTGAAGAAAACAGAGAACAAGTTAAAGGGGGATCCAAAGCAACATAGTAATTTGACCCTCCTTAGAGCTGGAAGGAATCAACTGGTCTTTGCAAACATTCTCTAAATACTTAAACCATTATGGGTAGATGGACTCTTTAAAATTACAACAAAAATACCTCCAATTTATGTAATTTTGCCCTAGAAGAACTTGTCTAAAAAAGGAATAATTTATTCCAAAACATTTAAATGACTAGAATAAATGACACCTATTTATATCTGCCAGTGTTTAATCATAATGTTATGATGATAAGCATTCCAAGAACTGGATATAAGCCAGCTGCTACTGAGATCCTAAGTTCTCACAGGTACAAATCCACATCTAATTTGGATCCCGTCCAAAACAGATGAGCTTTCTTACCCAGCCTTAATGTGGAGACAGAGACAAGAATGCGATGGGCTTGGGAGGAGAAAGCATTCAATGCCAAGTTGAGATGTTTTACATTCCAGGTCCCACACGCAGCATTTTAAAATTAGCCTCTTTATTCTAAAGAAAGGGAATTTTTCCAAATCCATTGTATGGTTCTTGCCCCACTATTTCTTGACATTTTGCTTCTTGTATACCTTTACTCATATGAAAGAAACTAATATTCGATAAATATTAGTTTTCTGAAAGATAGTTTTTTTACCCAGTCAAATTTATTTCTTTAAATTTTTTTGTTTTTACCTAGCCAAATTTAATTTAGTCCAAGCCAATCTACACTTCAAACCCAAATCAAACAAAAAAGAGGAGAAAAAACCCCTGAAAAATCTTTCTTTTAAGCTAGCTTTTTTTTTTTTTTCGTTAAAAAAAGTTTAGTTCTGTTTTGTGAGAGATCTTTCCATACCACTGTTTTTTTTTAACGGAATTCTGTCTTCTCATGATGGTCCAGGTTGGAGTAATAGTTTCAAAGACTTTTGGGATGATAACAACCATCCCAAAGTTAATTTTGTCCCAGTTAATTTTGTAACTGGACTTTCCTCCTTACTTCCTCCTTTATTCTGTACCTTTTTTCCCCTTGAACCATATTATCACATACATAATATTAACTTATTGTAACTTATTTTATTTTTATGGCTCATATAATTTATAACAGCTTTATTGAGCTATAATTCACATATCATGCAATTCACCCTTTTAAAGTACACAATTGAGGGGCGCCTGGGTGGCTCAGTGGGTTAAGCAGCTGCCTTCAGCTCGGGTCATGATCCCAGCGTCCTGGGATCGAGTCCCACATCGGGCTCCTTGCTTGGCAGGGAGCCTGCTTCTCCCTCTGCCTCTGCCTGCCATTCTGTCTGCCTGAGCTTGCTCTCTCTCCTCTCTCTCTGACAAATAAATAAATAAAATCTTCAAAAAAAAAAAAAAAAGGACACAATTGAGTAGTTTTAATATATTCACAGAGTTGTGCAATCATTAACCACTATCTAATTCCAAAACATTTTTATCACTCCCCCTCCAAAGAAGCTCTACCCATTAGCATTCGCTACCTATACTCTCTCCCCAGGCCCTGGCTACCACTAATCTACTTTCTGTTTCTTTGGATTTGCCTACCATGACAAATTTATTTATATTTCGTATAAATGGAATCATACAATATGTGGTTTTTTGTGTCTGGCTTCTTTTGTAGAAAATTTTTAAGGTTCCATCCATGTTGTAACATACATCAGTATTTCATTTCTGTTTACTGCCTAATAATATTACACTGTAGGGGTATACCACATTTTATTTGTTTGTTTATCAGTTTATGGACACTTAGGTTGTTTCTACTATTAGGCTATTATGTTGCTATGAATATTCATACGCAAGTTTTTGTGGGGACATATGTTTTCAATTCTCTAGGGTTGTACCTAGGGATGGAATTACTGAGTCATATGGGAATTCTATACTTACTTAACTTTTTGAGAAACTGCCAACCTGTTTTCCAAAGTGGCTATGCCATTTTACATTCTCATATGGTGTGTACAAGGGTCCAGTTTCTCCACATCCTTGCCAAAACTTATTACTGCCTGTCTTTTTTATTATAGTTATGTGTATCCTAGTATGTGTAAACTAGTTATCTGATTTTGGTTAAATGTATTTTGATTTGGAAGCATTTTTCAGAATTTTTATTATATTCTTTATGGCGAATGACCATAGTTGGCGTTTGTTGAACACCTTTCTGGGCAATATCTCATGTTGTGGAATAATTCTTCTCATTCCACAAAGAGACCAAAGTACGGAAAGGTCTGTTTGTGGTTTTAGTCAAAAGTGGAGTCGGTATTGGCACCCAGGGCTGTCTGACGCCCATTGTCTTTATCGTCGTGCAAATTCATTATATGTTGCGGAGACACATTCCAAATCAGGTCTTCAAACTCACAGGCTTTGAATTTCTGATTTAGAACACCAAATCCCAATGACTTACTTTGTTCATCAGAGAGACTTCAAGGTTTTTGGGAACACTGAGTTGGGGTCCTGCTCCTAAATCTTGAAGAAAGATCAAAAGACCCTGAGCTGGGGAGCAGTTTGTGTCGCTGCTCTCCTTGCCCACCTCGGTCTGGGCTGTCTGATTCTCTGACCGGTCGGCTCTAGGCAGTCGCCCTTTGCTCATCGGGGACAGACTGAAATTTCTGCACGGATAGGATTTCCTGCCTCAAAGGATCATTGATTCCGTTATCTAGTCGACAGGTCTCCAAAGCCAGAAAATCCTGCATTACGAGAGGAGTAAATCCAGTCCAATACCTTGGAGAAGGAAAACCAGAGATGGTTGTAGCTATACCTGCCCTCAAGGAACTCTGTGTCTACGACTTCCTCTCTGTCCGTTATCTTGACACTTTAATCCTGCAAATGCCATGTTGCCCGACGATGCCTTTAAAAAATGAGTTGTGTTTGCCTTTCAGTTATTTTACTACACATAATTTTTATTCGAGTAATTTGGGCATGTGGCTAAGAGTAGTCATTCCTTGCCCCATCCGTCCCGCCGTTACCCCATTCTCAAGAGTCAGCCACTGATAACAAATATCTGGTAATGCTTTTGTATCTTTAAATAGGCTTTTTCTATCATTGTCTGTTTTATCAATTTTAGACTCCATGTAAATGTGCTTTCTTTACAATAAAAGTGATCTGAGATATTCATTCAGTGGTTCCACTCCCTCTTTTCCTGGTTACTTTCAGAGGCATACCATACCTTAATTTTTTATTTCTTCAACTGTAGGCATTGTCCTTCATCGGCCGTCTTGCAGGACGGAGGTATTAGTGACTGTCCTTGCCTTTAGTTCTTCTCCACTCCTTCCTTTTCCCAACTAACTTCTATACTTTCTCATTTGCATTGTCAAAATTGGTAACATTTATGGTCTACTCAGTTACCAAAATTTAATCTTCCATAGGTTGCCTATAGGTTGAGTCTAAAAACTGAAAGGCAATAAAATGTTGTCATTATTGTGACTTTTTGAAAAGTATGACTGATACAATATTACACAATGATTACATCTTTCCCAGTATAGATTTTTTCCCCCAGTGAAGTTTCGAAAGCTGCCTTTTCTATTGAACTATCTACCTTTAGAATAGTCTTGGTGACTTCTCTACATAATACCAGCTGTGGTATTCTGTGCAGCTTTTTCCTGGAGTCTGTCCTGCCATCTCAGGCAAGACCTCCTAGCCATCTTTTCCGATTTGAACTGCCTCCGGGGCAGATGCACAGCTGTCATCCTGGGACTTCTCTTCACCTTCTTGGTTTGTTCTTGTGTTTTACTGGAATATATCCTCAAGAAATTTTTAAAGAAATGGTGTGAGGGAGATCAATTTTCTAAGTCGCTGCATGTCTGAAAATGGATTTAGTCTAGATCCCATTTGATTTGTAGTTGGGGCATTTGGAATTCTAGGTTCAAAATTATTTTTTCATTAGGACTTTAACAATATTATTCCCCTGTTGTCTGACAACTCATATTGTCATATATATATGCGGTTTTAGCCTAATACTACTCTCAGCCACATTACTTTGTAGGTAGCAATTTTATTTTGGGGGAAGATTTTAGGATCTTGTCTTTGTTCTTCGTGTTCACAATTTTTATGTGGACACAGGTCTCTTGTCATTCATTGTGCTTGGCTATCGGGGACTTTCTTCTTCCTTTTCCTTTTTTTTTTTTTAAGATTTTATTTATTTATTTGTGTGAGAGAGCGCATGAGAAGGAGGAGGGTCGGAGGGAGAAGCGGACTCCCAGCCAAGCAGGGAGCCTGATGCGGGACTGGATCTTGGGACTCCAGGGTCATGACCTGAGCCAAAGGCAGTCGCCTAACCAACGGAGCCACCAGACACCCAATTGAGGACTTTGTTAATATGGAGACGTATGTCCTTCATCTCTAGAAATTTTCTTATTTATTTGAAAATGTCCTTATTTCTTTTCTTCTGTTTTTTCTTGGAACTACTGTTCACTGATGTTGGGTCTTTTGGATTGATCTTATTCAACTTATTTGAAGATAACCCTCTACATTTTCTTTAAGATGGATTCTTTAAAAATTCTTCAGGAGAGCTGGAGATGGGAACTTCTCTGAAAACATGCTTTTACAAAATTAATTTCTGGGGGCCCCTGGGAGGCTCCATTGGTTAAACTTCCAACTCTTGGTTGTGCCTCAGGTCATGATCTCAGGGTTGTGAGATTCACGAGCTCAAGCCCTGCGGCTGGCCTCGTACTCAGCCTGGAGTTGGCGCCATGTTCTCCCTCCCTCTCTGCTCCTCCCTTGCTTATATGCACTCTCTCTCATAAACAAACAAATAAATATTGTTTAAGAATTCAATTTGTTTTTCCCCAGGTTTATTGAGATATTATTGATATGTGTAGCTGTAGAAGTTTAAGGCATATAGCTTGACAGTTTGACTTATGTATATTGTGAAATGATTAGCTCTGCAAGTTTAGTTAGCTTCCATCATCTCCTACAATAAAAAGAGAAAGCAATAAAAGAAAAGGAAAAAAAACATTTTTTGTGATGAGAACTCTTAGGGCTTACTCTTTCGACAACTTTAATACATGTCACGCTGCACCAGTAGCTACGGGCATTGTGTTGTACCTTACATCCTTAGTACGTGTTTATCTTACGACTGGAAGTGTGTACGTTTTGGCCACCTTCCTCCTATTACTCCTGCCCTCACCCTTCAACTCTGGTAAACACATGTCTGATCTCTCCCTCTTCTTTTTTTCTCTCTCTCTCTTTTTTTTAATTCCACATACAAGTGAGATCATACAGTATTTGTCTTTGTCTGACTTATTTCACTCAGTATAATGCCCTCAAGGTCCATCCATATTGTCACAAATGGCAGAATTTCCTTGTTTTTGTCTTGTTTTGTGTTGTTTTTGTTTTTGTTTTTAATGGCAAGAGAATATTGCATTGTATGTATATGCCACAAATTCTTTCCCCGTTTACTCATCAGTGGACATTTAGGTGATTCCCATGTCTTGGCTAGTATAAAAAATCCTGCTATGAGCATGGAATACATCTGTTTTTATTCCAACAGCTCAATGCCACCATTTGTGGTACCTCTGTGTCTTGTGCCTGTTTTATATTCTTCATCTGTGTCTTGTGCCTCTTTTATATTCTTCAGATTGTTTTTCTCCTTAGTTGCATTCCCTGCCCCGTCCCCAATACTTAAATGTACACAGACACTTCCTCCCTCTCGCTCTCTCTCTACAGACTGAGGCTGCTTCTCTCTTCCCTCGTCAGTAAGCACATCACTGTTAGATCCCAGTCTTCCAGAAATGGATCTAATCTATTGTTCAGCAGTGGAGCCCTTCTTTTTTTTGGTATTAAAATTATTCCTTTTATGTTCTGTTTCTGTGATTTGAATAGCATCTTAAGAAGAAGAAGAGATAAACATATGTGATTGTTTCACCAAACTGACCCTCTAAAAAATCAACTCTTTATTAGCATCTGCCTGCCTTCGCTCTGCCCAAGTCCTTGTTGCTCATCATCATCAACTCAGCGTTCTGTGGATCGTCTGGTTTTGCCCTACATGATCCATTATCTTGGCCCAATTGCTCAGGTTTGCCATTATTCTTCTTCAGGAGAAACTCCTTGTTATATGATCAGACAGGCCTGAGAATCACTGAGAACCATAACCCAACTGTAGTGAAATTATTATTTCCTCTGTGTCCTCTTGGAGAAAGGAAAATGGTGGAATAATTAGCTGTGTTTGGGATGGGGTCTAGGGGAGTGCGAAGGGAAGGGGATGGCCAGGTTATAATTTTCATCAAGTGGCACATCTAGAAGGTTACTAAAGAAGAGTGATAAACTTCTTTTTTTAATAAGGATTTATTTATTTTAGAGAGAGCATGAGCGGGAGGGACAAGAGGAGAGGAAGAGGGAGAGGGAACCTCAAGCCGACTCTGCACTGAGGATTGAGCCTCTACACGGGGCTAAATCTCACAGCCCTGAGATCATGACCTGAGCTGAAGCCAAGAGTCAGACACTTACAGACTGTGCCAGCCGGTGCCCTGATCAACTTTTCTCCATCAGTAAAGATAGCCAAGAAGAAATGGGCTTCTATTGCAGTATGATCAGTTTTTAGAAAAATTAGAAACATTTCTGAGTGAGAAAGAATCCCTGTAGGACATCAAGTATTTCCATTTCCTTAAGTATCCTTAAAAAAGAGGATGGGGACTCATTTTGTTTTCTATGAAAGTATTTACACGTGATCCAAGTTAGCAGCGGAAGTATGAACTAGAAGACCTATCTAGCTTCTTCTGCTCCTAGGATGATGGTGAGAAATAACCACAATAGAGGTAATGGGTATCACTTATTGAGGACTTGGAGTGTGCCCACTTCTGGGCTAAATACTTTACATGCCAATCTCATTTATTCCTACAATAGGCCTCTGGGGTAGGAAATAATAACATTTCTACTTGACAGAGAAACCCATTGTCCCAGATCCCTAAAGTAACAGATTCAGAGCTGGGTCTGTTTGACCACAAAATGCTTGCTTTCAAATGCACATGAATTTGTCTCTTCTAGGATACCATGATTGATTATTTCAAAAATGATGCCTTTACCTAGGACCGCTATACCTTTGTTGTTCCAAGTAATATCTGTAATTGTTTTTAGCGATTGGTTCTTTGCCCTGCATTTTATCATCAAATCAGACTGAAGTGATGATGTCTCTATTTCTAGAATTTGAACTAGTTTTCTATTGTCATAAAAATGTGCCACCTTCAAGTTGTTTTCAAAGTCAGATGACTTTTCAGTACTTACACAGAAGACCCTTAGAACTCCATATTCTCTGTGAAGCTTAGCTACTGTCCTGAACAGTTTCAGGAAATGGCTTTCTATCCCAACCTCATAGCAGTCTCAACTCTTATTATTATTTTTTTAAGATTTTTACTTATTTATTTGACAGAGAGACACACAGTGAGAGAGGGAACACAAGTAGGGGTGGTGGGGAGGGAGAAGCAGGTTTCCCTCTGAGCAGGGAGCCTGATGCGGGGCTCGGTCCCAGGATCCTGGGATCAAGACCTGAGCTGAAGGCAGATGCTTCACTGACTGAGCCACCCAGGCACCCCGGCAGTCTCAACTCGGAACAGCTTTGTTGGGGTGCTGATGGGCCTAACCAGAGCAGGTCAGTGCTTCGTCATAAGGACACTCTTCACAGTAGTCTTTAAAAATTGTGGCTGCTTCATCTAGGAGAAAAACAATGGATAGAGGAAAAACTTTCATCCCACAGAATTTTTAGATGGTTTTACTTTACAGGCTTAAGCTACATGTTTATTTTTGCTCTCGTTGGCTTTATCGTTCATTAAAGAGTTTATGCCCTTTTCCTCTTTATACACATCAAAGAACTGAAAAGAGCACACTTATGTTACACCTACGTGAAAGGCACCATACCAAAAGGAAAAGAAGGGAAGGAAGGAGAGAAGGAAGGTAGGAAGGATGAAAGAAAAAGGAGAAGATCTTTCACCGCGGAGGGAAGAGAAATCCAGCGCTGCGGATCCCTATTACATCACAACGAGTTATTATACCCTAAATTAAATGCTGACAACTAAAGCATATGCACACAATTGCAGTTGGCCTACAGCATGATTGTTATCATAAAGGAATTCTGCAGTCCTTTCAAGTGCTTCTACCTGTTCCTAATTTCCCACTATGTAGTATTTATCCTGGGGTGGCCGGGTAAGAATCCTCCCGCAGCCGCTGGCCGACTGGTCACTGCCCGCTACCGCCCCTACTCCGTGTCCTCTCCCTCCCTCCTCTGAGCTTAGTTTTACCGAGATTGTTGCAAAGATGATGAGAGAAGCAACAAAAGCAACTAAGCAATTTTTGTCTAGGATCCTGCCTTTCCGTTCATATTTCTGTCTATAATATTGACCATCTCCTCCAACCAAGAGTATGTGACGATGTGACTCACACAGCAGCGGAATAAACACGTTTCTTGTAACTTTGCTTTATTTCACTCTGAAGAACACACCACTGAGAGGTCCTATGACATCACGGTCACATTCTGAACCTTAGGCTTTTAGGTTGCTCTGCACTAGAAAATAGGATGAAACTGATAGTCTCCTATACAAACAAAAAAGGGCATTCTAATCACATTTCTATGATGTTTTAAGCTGCTCTGCTTCACAAATTAATTTTTCCTCCTTTATGCAGAGCTTTATAAGAATTCTTTATATTATTGCCATCATTACGACTAGCCTCAGCAATGACAAATTTTCCAGTCTTGGGAAAGTAGGAAAAAGAGAAAGTGACTTTCTACACACAATCTCTAGAGACATAACTCCATTTTGGAAAAAGTACAAAAGCCTAGAAAGTTTATTGCTTAAAATTCAATAGCAGACACCAAAAACAGGTTGTAAAAATATAGGGCTTTACCAAGTATAATGTATACAAAAAAAGATAAACTTAAGTAATAAGAAAATAACCCGACACGTATAAAATGTTACTAAATGACACTGAAGGACATGACAAATCAATCAGAAAGGGTTCGACTGGGGGCCTTGGCTGTCTCAGTAGATGCAGCTTTCGATCTCAGGGTTGTGAGTTTGAGCCCCACCCATGTTGGGAGTAGAGGTTACTT
The DNA here is from genome assembly GCF_030435805.1 of Mustela lutreola. Lineage (NCBI taxonomy): Eukaryota > Metazoa > Chordata > Mammalia > Carnivora > Mustelidae > Mustela > Mustela lutreola. Next base: position 4,814,073 of record NC_081290.1, on the reverse strand, counting down.
TAAAAAGGATAAGATTGTTCATTAAATGGTCTAGGGAGACATGTTTTGAAAAAAAATCAACTTAGATTTTCACCTCACACCATATGTGAAAATTTATTCTAGATGGACTAAATATGAACTATTGATAAATAAGGAGAAATTATAGACTGGCCTCTGGAAGGGAATATATGCTCTTGGCATTAGAACAAAGATAAAAATTATAAAGTAATTGATCATCTCACTATATAACAATGTTGAACTTCTATATATTAAAAACTTAGTCATGACAAAAGGGATCATATCCTTTATATATATAATATGTAAAATATAACTTACATAATTATATAACTTAAACAGACAGGAAAAACAGTAAGACCTCAATAAGAAAGGTAAGCAAAGAACCTGAATAGTCCACAAAGGAGGAAATTTCAGAGCCTAATAAAGATAAATATTCAACTGCATCTATAATCAAAGAAATGCAACTAAAATAATGAAAAGTCTTATTTTTCTTTTATCAAATTAGCCTCGTTTCTATATTGGTTGGGCCCTGTGGGAAGCAGATGAGGAGGTGGAGTTAGGAATACAAAGGTTTATTTGGGAGTAGGGCATCTGAAAGATAAAAGTGAGAGGAAGCAGGGTCTGACATTCATGTACTATGAATATTCCATTGCACCACATGACAGTCTATCAAGAAAAATAGGCAATTTAATAACATTCATATATAAATCCATTTAATCCTCATAACAGTATTATAAGGCATGTGCTTTCTTGACCCTTATATTACAGGTGAGGGAACTAAGGCACAGAAAGAATAAGTAAAATGTCCAAGATGGAGCGGGAACTGGAACCCAGGCAACCTGGCTCCAGCGTCTTTAGTCTTTGGTCTTACATTACATGGCCTTTTAAATATAATATGCAATATAAAGCAGTTTTTAAAATGATATTTTAAATGGTATTTTTAATGATAAGGAATTTTAATCCTGTGGGAAAATACTTAAAATACTTAATATGAAATTATTCAGAAAGAGTTGAATTCAAAATTATATAATGAAATCTGAATTAACTATAATATCCATAAAGTAATGAATGACAATAGCATAAATTAATAATAGTCACTACTGAGTGAGAGGTTATGTAGGGTTCACTGCTCATCCTGGCTTGCCCTGAGTTTTCCTGGTTTTTCCCAAGTTCCGGAAATCCCATCCGTTCTTGGACAAACTGGGATGATGAATCAACCCTAGTGATTTCAGTTGTCTATTTACATGACTTTGGTCCCTGCCTCAAGTTCTCTAAAATGAGCATCTATTAACTGGGTAACAACAACAACAGCAGCAGCAACAACAAGCAGCTCTTGGGAAAAGAAGAGGAAGTGTGTTGGCTGTGTTTTGGTGGAGGAGAGATCAGGCATAGGGGAGAAGCATCCAATATGATGACCCAGATCAAACAAATTGAACAGGTATAGGAAACTTTAGTTCATTTTCTTATTCATTAAACCCAATGCTAGGCCCTGGGGATACAGAAATGAAGACAGGTGACAAGTCACTTGCTCTCAGGAGTTAACTAGACTAGTAGGTTAAGAAATTCCATAAACAAATGACAATACTAATATGTTGTGATGAATGTAATTCAGGAAAGAACTAGGGTGATGCAACAGAGAGTAACGGGATGGGGACACTCTAGTGAGGAGGCTTGGAGAAGGCCTCTGTGGACTGGTGACATTTGATGTGGGACTGAATGAGAAGTGGCATTATAAACATTATTACTGAAGCATAAAACCGAGCTATGGGGAAAGAAAAGATTTCTAGCAACTCATTACTTCCCAGACCTGGGACTGAGACTCCTCTCCAGAGATAGAATTCCTTGGCATCAAGCTTGCAACTCACATGAATGTTAACTAAAAGAGTATGTGAGAAACTCGGCAGGTTTGCAAAAGTGGAGCTTTTTAAGGGGAAAATGCATGAAATACCAGTTATCAGAGACTTTTTCCTTAATGTATTCTGAAACAGTGATAAAACACCTTGAATTTATCATTTTTTCACCAAAATAAGGACCTTTAAAAATTAGACTATTGCATGTGTTTGAATGATCTCATTTTAGCAAGATTCTGCTTAGAAGCAATACAAATTTTAAATGTATAAAAACTAGGAGGGGGCGGTCCAGGATGGCAGTGTAGGAGGATCCTGAACTCACCTCCTCCCACAGACACACAAAATCTACAGGGACATATGGAACAATTTCTTCTGAAAAAGAAAGGAAAACCAGATAAACTGTTCCTCCCCAACAAAAGATAGAAGGACCACATCAAGACAGGTAGAAGTGGCAGAGACCCAGTCTGGCCAACTCCCCCCCATCCTGCCCCAGGCATGATTATTCACAATACAGAGGGATTTCACAAGCCTGGAGCTTATCCTGGAGGAGGAAGGGAGGCACATCAGGCACATTAGACACCTTAGGATCTGGGCCAGAGAGATAAGCCCCCAGAACATACCACTTGGAAAAACAAGGGGCTTACTTCCAGTGGAGCCAAAGGGCAGTACAGAACTGAGATCCTCCTTTTAAAGGGCTCCCGTGCCATCTCACTCACCCTGGAACAAAGTGCAATAGCAGCAGTTTGAAAGTGCTTAGCGTATATGTGAAGGAGATTCATTTGCTAATCTCCAAGCATCTGCTGGAGGGGCAGGGCACAACTAGGACTCTTCAGAGTTGGAGGAACCAGTGGATGCCATTTTGGTACTCCCCTCTACCCTACTAGAATAGGTGAGTGCAGGTATGTACTAAGGCCAGAGGGACTGAAGAGCACAAACAACTACAGCATTCTCCTGCTTCCTTGCTAAAGCCAGTAGATACGGGCAGACAGGGCACTGTGCTGCTGCGTACTAAAGCCAGTGGCATATGTAGTCAAGGCATTTTCCCATTGCGTGGCTAAAGCCAGCAAGGGCCTCACCGGATGTTTCCAGCTGCCTTGCTAAAGCTGTTATGTGTGTGCAATATACACAGGAAACACTCCTTGATTGCCCTGCCTTGGTGGCTAGGGGGCCTGTGTATCTGGGCACCATAGGACTCTAACTATTGGAAACACCTTGGCAGGGTACACCCCCAGGGCACTGCATAGACAGTAGATTGAAACACACCCCTAATCTTCCTATGGGAAAGGTCTGTTTATGTGTTCTGGAGATTTAGCTTGAGAGGCATGCTTTAGATTTGCCACATCTAGGCTTTGGAGGTGCTCTCAGGGAATGTAAGCAGGAAGACACCATCCTGTGTACAACTTTGGTCTCACTACAAAATACTTCCCATAAAAGATTTTATGCATTCATTTGGAGCCCCAATTTTGGCAACTGTTGCCCAGGGGATACCTCTAGATTTCCTGGCCTGGAAGCCAGCATAGTTTATAACTGAAGCCCCAAAGGACTGTATGTATTGGCATATTTGAAAAGCTGCTGCCTGAGGGTCTGGCTTCTAATTAGCCTGTCACTAGGTGCTAAACAAGATCTCTCCCCTTGTAACACTGACAGGTCTTGGCACACCCTCAACAGTAGGGATTTATCAAGAGTCAATCAGCTTACTGAGGTAATCACAATGATTTGAAAGACCAAGAACTAGACAACCAAGAAGCTTCTCCACCTACACAAAGCACACCTTCAGGACTGGGAGAGGTGACTGCTGTGCCTAACATATAGAAACAAACCCAGAGAGTCAAGTAAAATGAGGAAAGAGAGGTAAATGTTCCAAAGGTAGAGTAAGAGAAAATCTCAGAAAAAGACCTTAATGAAATGGAGATATATAATCTCCCTGATAAGGAATTTAAAATAATGCCCATAAAGATATTCACCAAATTTAGGAGAAGAATGAATGAGCACAGTGAGAACTTTAGGTAAGAGATAAAAGAGAGAGAGTGAGAGAGAGAGAGAGAGAGGCAAAATACTGAATAGAAGTCACAGAGCTGGAGAATATAATAACTGAACTAAAAAAAATACAATAGAGGAATTTAACAGATTGGATGAAGCAGTGCAGATCAGCAATCTGAAAGATGGTAATGGAACTCATCCAAACAGAGCAAGAAAAAAAAAAAAAAAACTTTGAAAAGTGAAGGTAGGTTACAGGATTCGTGAGCAAAATAATATTCACAGATGGAGAAGAGAGAGAAGGGGGCAGAAAACTTAATCGAATATAATGGGTGAAAACTTCCCTAAACTGGGGGAAGAAACAGACATGCAGATCTAGGAAGCCTAGAGACTTTTGAAGAAGATGAATCCTAAGAGATCCACACCAAGATACGTTATAATTAAAATGTCAAAAGTTAAAGAAAAGTCTTAAGAGCAGTGGGAGAAAAAGCAACTTGTTGCATACAAGGTAAACCTCATAAAACTACTAGCAGATTTTTCACAGGAAAATTGTGGGCCAAAAGAGAGTGGCATGATATATTCAAAGTGCTAAAAGAAAAAAATAACTTCCAGCGAAGAATACTCTATCCAACAAGGTTACTATTTTGAACTGAAAGAGAGATAAGTTTTCTAAGCCAAAGCTAAGGGAGTTCATCACCACTAAACTGGTCTTACAAAAAATGTTAAAGAGACTTATTTAAGCTGAAAATATGTGGCACTATTTAATAAAAGAAAACATATGAAAGTAACGGTAAAGGTAAATATGTAGTGAAGAACATGGAGTAACATTTATAAAGCTAGCATGGAGTCTTAAAGACAAAAGCAACAAAATGAATTTAAACTATAATCATAAGTTCAGGATACATGAAATAAAAATATGTAAAATGTGACATCCAAAACAAAACATGGGATGTGGGGATAAAAGTGTAGTTTTGAAATAAGTTTAAATTTAAGCTGCTTTTAACTTAAAATGGACTGTTGTATATGTAGGATGTTATATGTGAGCCTTTTGGTAGTAACAAAAGTAAACCCATAGAAGATACACAAGGGAAAATGAGAGAGGAATCTAAATATGACACTAAAGGGAGTCATCAAAGCACAAGAGAAAAGAGCAAGAGAAAAGGGTAGGAATAGAGAGGAGCTACAATAGAAACCAGAAAATAAATAACAAAATGGAAATGAAAACATATTTACCAATAATTACTTTAAATGTAAGTGGACTGAATTCTCTAATCAAGAGATACAGAGTGGCTGAATGGATAAAAAAACAAGACTCATTTATATGCTGCCTGCAAGAGACTCACTTTAGATGTAATGCATAGACAGACTGAAAATGAAGGGATGGAAAAAGAAATTCATGATGAACATAGATGCAAAAATCCTTAACAAAAGGGATGCTCAGTTGGTTAGGTGTCTGCCTTCAGCTCAGGTCACGATCCCTGGGTCCTGGGATTGAGCCCCACCTCAGGCTCCCTGCTCAATGGGGAGTCTGCTTCTCCCTCTCCCTCTGTGCACTCTCTCTCTCTCTCATATAAATAAATAAATAAATAAATAAATAAACAAAATGCTAGCAAACCAAATTCAGCATTAAAAGAATTACATTCCATAATCAAGTGGGATTTGTTTCAAGCATGGAAGGATGGTTCACCATCAACACATCAATCAATGTCATTCACCACATTAACAAAATGCAAAAAATCATATCATCTCAATAACTGTAGAAAAGGCATTTGACAAAATTCAACATCCATTAATGATAAATACTCTCAACAAAGTGAGTATAAAGGGAATATACTCCAACATAACAAAAACCATAATGACAAGGCCACTGTTAACATCATACTCAATGGTGAAATGTTAAGAGCTTTTACTTTAAGATCGGGAATAAGACAAGAATGTCCACTCTCCCCACTACTATTCAACTTAGTATTGGAAATCCTTGAAATTGGACAAGAGTAAAAAACCAAAAGGCATCCAAACTGAAAGAAAAAAATAACATTGTCATTATTTGCAGATAACATGATACTATATATAGAAAACCCTAAAGACCCAACCAAAACCATTAAAACTGATAAATGAATTCAGTCAAGTGGAAGGATACAAAATCAATATACAAAAATTATTGGTTTCTATGCACTAGCAATGAACTATCAGAAAGAGAAATTAAGGAAACAATCCCAGATGGAGACATACTTGTGGTGAGCATAGCATAACTTATAGACTTTTTAAATCACTATGTTATATACCTGAAACTAATGTAACATTGTTTTAACTATACTTCAGTTTTAAAAAATTCCATTTGCAATTGCATAAAAAAGAATAAAATACCTCAAAATAAATTTAACCAAGGAAGTAAAAGACCTGTACATTGAGGACTATACATAATTGATGAAAGAAATTGAAGAAGGTACAAAGAAATGGAAAGATAACATGCTCATGGATTAGAAGAATCAATGTTGTTAAAATATTCATAATACACAAAGCAGTATACATACTCAACACAATCCCTATCAATATTCCAATGAGATTTTTTAGAGAAATACAATAGACAATCATAAAACTTTCATGGAATCACAGAAGGCATCACCTGAATAGCAAAAGCAATACTGATAAAAGAGAATGAATCAGGAGGTATTATGTTCCCTGATTTCAAACTATACTACCAGGCCATAGTAATCAAAACAGTATGGTAGGCATAAAAACAGACACATACATCAATGGAACCTGATATTAACCCAGAAATAAACCCACACATTTATGGTCAATTAATTTTTGACAAAGGAGGCAAGAACATACACTGAGGAAAGGATTGTCTCTTTAGTAAATGGTGCTGGGAAAACTAGACAGCCACATGAAAAATAATGAAACTAGACTGCTATCTTACAACATACACAAATGATAACTCAAAATGGGTTAAAGACTTGAATGTAAGACCCAAAACCATGAAACTCTTAGAAGAAAGCATAGGCTCTTTGATATCAGTCAGTCCTGCAGTGAAATTTTGGTTCTGACTCCAAAAGCAAATGCACCAAAAGTAAAAATAAACAAGAGGGACTACACCAAACTAAAAAGTTTCTGTATAGCAAAGGAAACTGAATGGGAGAAAATATTTGCAAATCATATATCCAACGAAGAGTTAATATTTTGAAGAACTCACAAAACTCAATAGCAAAAACACAATCCATTTAAAAATTGGGCAAAGGATCTGAATAAACTTTTTTCCCAAGAAGACATACAGGTGGCTAATAAGCACATGAAAAGATGCTCAACATTACTAGTCATCAGGGAAATGCAAATCAAAACCACAGTGAGAAATCACCACACACTTGGAGATAGAATGGCTATTATCAAAAAGAGTTTAGAAAAAACAACTGCTAGGAGGATGTGGGAAAAAGGGGGTCCTTGTGCACTGTTGGTGGGAATGTAAATTCATGCAGCCACTATGTAAAACCGTATGAAGTTTCCTCAAAAAAAAAAAAAAAAAAAAAGTAAAAGTAGAACTGTAATATGATTCAGCAATCCACTTCTGGGTATTATTCAGAGCAAAAACACTGATTCAGAACAACAGAAGCTCCCCGGTGTTTGTTGCACCACCATTCACTATAGCCAAGATATAGAAACAACCTAAGTGTCCATTGATGGATGAATTTATAAAGAAGAAATATAAAGAATTTATAAAGAAGAATTTAATCAGAAGATGCACATTGAAATGCTGGTCAGCCATAAAAAGAATGAAGACTAAGAGTGAAATCTCGCCATGGCAACAATACAGATGCACATTGAGGGCATTATATTAAGCAAAATAAGACAGGAAAAGACAAAGACTATATGATTTCACTTATATGTAGAATCTCTAAAAAAATGAAACAAATGAACAAACAAAATGAAACCAAAATCATAGACACAGAGAACAAAATGGTGGTTTCCATTGGGGAAGGGGTCAGAGAGAGGGTGAACCAGGTAAAGGATGTCGAGAAGCACAAACTTCCAAGTATAAAGTAAATAATTCATGGAGATGTATGTACAATATGGTGACTATAATCAATAATATTGAAGGGCATACCTGAAAGTTGCAAAATAATAAATCTAAAAAGTTAAATTTTTATAGTGACAGAGGATAACTAACTTACTGTGGTGATCATTTTGCAATCTGCACAAATATTGAATCATCATGTTTTACACTTGAGACCGATACAATGTTGTATGTCAGTTATACTTCAATAGAAAATTTGTAGGGGGGCCTGGGCAGCTCAGCTGGTTAAAGGACTGACTCTCGATTTTGGCTCAGATCATGATCTCAGGGTCATGGAGTCGAGTCCCATGTCAGGCTTCATTTTGGGAGTGGAGCCTGCTTGGGATTCTCTTCTCTCTCTCTCTCTCTCTCTTTCTCCCTCTGTCCACACCCTTACTCATGCATGTGCATGCTCTCTATATAAATAAATAAAAATTTATAAAAATAAAGAGATTTAAATAGTAAAATCTTAAAAAGAAAAATAACAGAAGGAAGTTGCAATCTCCTTTTCGTCATTTAGCAAATGTATAACTCCTTAAAATAAAAACCAAACATGCAGTTTTTATTAATTTTAATTTTATCATTTTTTAAAAAGATTGTATTTATTTATTTGACAGAGATCACAAGTAGGCAGAGAGGCAGGCAGAGAGAGAGAAGGAAGCAGGCTCCCCGCTGAGCAGAGAGCATGATGTGGGGCTCGATCCCAGGACACTGAGATTATGACCTGAGGCTTAGCCCACTGAGCCACCCAGGTGCCCCAAGCATGCAGTTTTTAGGGGAAAAACCCAAAACACTTCAGTCTTGCTAAAGTCAGCGGAGTTCTTCTGGAGTCATCAAACTAGGAGAGGTTGTCTTCACCAAAACTCTTAAACATTGAGATCTTGTTCTGTAAAAGGTGGTAATGGGTTCACAGGACTTCTTGCCTTCTCATCAAGGTAGATGACAATTAGCGGAGGAAATTACTCAATAAATTCAAAAAAGGGTCACGACTGGAGCAGGGAAGGAAATCCTAGGAACAAGAGGGGTTTTGTTTTATTTTTGTTAGTTTGTTTTTAAATTAGAAGAGTTTGATATATGCCTAAGGTCTAGCCAGGTAATATATTAAGACCAGGTGTTGTAGTATATTTTAAAAGATTATGGTGCTTATAATAGAATGTGTCCTAAAAAAGAGTGTAGTATTTGTTCTCCCACATTCCTTTTCTGTTTCTATCCGTCTCCTTTCTGAAAATATTCTTTAGGAAAAAATTGTTAAAATGCTTATTAAACAATTTTTGTTGCTTTAAGCTGATTATGAGTTTGGATTTTAAGAAAGGAAATAAGCAGTAGAGGGGATTTTTTTAAATCCTCAGAAAAATTTCTATGGAGGAGATGATTTTTTGGGGTAGCAGTTTAGGCTGGTATCGGTGTCTGCTGGTGGGCTTATCGTAACTGAGAACACTGAGCTTTTCTTAAAAAAAAAAAAAAAAATTCCTTAGCTGGAATGAATAATTGAAAATGCTGAGCCATGAGAACTTCAAAGATTAATTTCTCCATTAATGGCCAAAGTGATAGAGAGAAACAATCAGGCTAAAGAAGAATAATCAAGCTAACCCAACTGGGGCATTTGATCTGAGATTCAAAATTGCTGGGCCAAAGCTTTGATCTCCTTCAGTTTTGTTTGAGAGTTTTAGGTCATTTAAAACTGCAGAAACCTTCTGTCTTTGTAACTTAGACCTGTGTTCTGATATGTGTGTGTGTGTTTTTTTTTAATCTCTTCAGGTAATAGGATACAACATGCTATTTTGGGGCCCAGCGAGCTGCAGGGTGGTTTTTTAATGACCAGTGTCAGATATTCCCAGAAGGTCTTAGGCGTATTTTTAATGTGTTTATTTGATAGCCACAAGCCCATTCAGTTATATTAAACTTGGAGGCAGCCCATCTTAGCTTGCTAAAGAAAGAACAGTGATGCAACAGGAAGTCAGATGGCAAAGATAAGACTCCTGAGTTCCAAGAGGAACCAAGGGTGTCAGAACCACTCCAGCGTGGTCCGAGTAACAGTTAGGGATGGGGTACATTTCACTGAAGAATTGCTTTTTAGTAATCAGTTCTGTCAGCAACAGGTACATTCTCCAGATTTATAGCTGAGAATACAGATTTAACTTGTAATAATATCGGTAGATTGTATTCTCTTTGTTGGTGAAATGTTTGTACTATTTAAGTCAAACTCATCGAACATCTTCATGAGTGCCCATTAGGATTATTCCATGGTCCTGGAAACTTTCTGCTTCAGAGACTATAAATCAGATTATTATAACGATTATGGCCACCAATGTTATTGACAAAATCAGTGCCATGTTAGTAAGGATATATAGCGTTTCTGCCTGGATTTATTTAGTTACCGTTCTGTTTGAGGCACTGTTTTTCAGCCTACTTAAAACATCGTCCTCTTTCCTTACAACAGTCCTACAAAGTACACATTATCAGTCCCTTTTAATACTTGAGGAAACAGTAACTTGCCCAAGGGATCCACATGATTAAGTGGTAGATCCATATTTCAGTAGGAGCTTCTTTGGCTCTGAAACACGAATTCCACCACAATCACCATTTCTCCAAATGTTATATTGCTCTCCCTTCAGAATTAGTGGATGGAGTGGTTTTCCTTGCCACTGTCCCTTGAAGCAGAAGTCCTGCTTTCTTTGCAGTGGATTGCATTTACTGAATATTGATGAGTTCTTCCGTGCCATGACTGTGTACCTGGTGAGGGTCAAAGAGGAGAGAAATCATGGTGGAGACTGCCAACGCATCTTTACTGTTCTGGAAAATAAATGAAACACACATTGTACCTTTAACCCCAGTACTTCGAGCTCTAGTGGGATTAATCTCATGCACAGATCTTGTTTGAGTTTTTCATATCTTGGGCTGCAGAACTGTTAGCAGGGACTTGGTGTTGTGGGTATGTTACAGTAACAGCCAGTTCTGACCGAGTCCTTTCCAGGTATGAGGTGCTCGACATCGATTACCTTTTCAGTCAACACATCAACTCAATGAGTTCAGTACTGTTGTTAATAACATCCTCACACTGCAAATGAGGTCAAGGTTATTCATATGCTTTTTGGTGGAACAGGACTTAGAACCTATGACTTCACATCAAAATACTGTAATTGTTTATATGATATTTGGTAATTATTCAATTTAGTGTTCTCAAATGTCCTGACACTGTTTGGTATTCTAATTCTCAAACTTCCCAAGTAATTTGTAATGAAAATGTATAAAATACTGAAATTTGCTGATGGTTTACTTTTTTATGTGTGAATTAAAATATATTCAAGGATTTCTCTTAATATCATCATCCCCTACTTTTTGCATTCAAATATATTTTCTTTTCTGTGAGAGAACTATTTATAATAGCAGTGGATATGCGGGAAACGGAATACAACCGTGTTTTTAGCAACTGTGCTGCTTTATCTAGCCCCCCTTTTGGTACTTCAAAAATGACCACCTAAATGGTCTGACATAGTAAGTTCTTGGTAAAGTCATGGGAGTAAGGAACAGCGTGGATGAAAGCCTAGATTTCAGAGTCGAAGCTGGCCCTCTGGCACTCTGGAGTTCGGAATTATCGGGTGGGTTGTTTACCTTCCTCAGTCTTCGGCTTCCTCTTTAAGGAAATGGAGTAATAATAGTACCTAACTTAAAGGGTTGTTGTGAGGATTAAATAGGATAAAATAAGTAGAAATGTTTAGTACAGTGCCTGCTTACCACAAACGCTTAATTACATTAGTTGATATTATCTGCAATTCTAAAAGAGTTTTTTTCTTTTCCTGACTCAGAAAATCTACTTAGACTGTAACAAAACAAAATTAGGGGCTGTATCTTTGCCCTTGGGGTGAGCTAAGGAAATCTGGGACAGAAATTCATATGGAACATTTGATTTGTTTTATTAACAATGCGATGTTATGAGAGGAGGAGGGACAATGTAGTCAATAAGTAACTGGGAGAGGCTTAATAAAATATTTACTCTTTTCTATCTAACCTTGTAAACTAGCAAGGGCCTTTTTTTTTTTTTGTAAGCACCATTTTTAAGTCTTGTTAACAGCAACATTGCATCTAAGATGACGAATAATGGGAGGCTTTTCATCATTCCTTGCTTGTTGCTGATTTAAAAAAAATACTCATTAACAACATGGAAATTAGTGCATCTTGAATTCTTGTAGAATTTGTTTCTTTTTCTCCGTGTAAGTGACTTGAAAATAGCTTAAGCTCTCTGCAGATGGAGTTAAGAAGAAAATCCACATAGAGGCGCCTGGGTGGCTCCGTCAGTTGTGTCTGCCTTTGGCTCAGGTCAGGATTCCAGAGTCCTGGGCTTGAGCCCGCATCAGGCTTCCGGCTCAGTGGGGAGTCCACTTCTCCCCCTTCTCCCCCTGCTCCTCTGCCCGCTGCTCATGTTCTCTCTTTCTCTCGCTCTGTCTCAAATCAATAAATAAAATCCTTTAAAAAAAAGAGAGAAGAAAATCCACACAGATGCAGACTGACTTTCAAGGAAGCTGAGTGGGTTTTAGGTTTGCCCAGTAGGAAATGTCCAGGACTAGAGCATGGTCTTGACTCAGAAGGAGCCTTCCCTGAAGGATGGTTAGACACTACCTACCATGATATGGCAGTCGCCACTACTGCTCTCACTCATTTTCCTGATAAGTCGTTTGATGGTGTGATAAAACATAGATGACATTTCTAGGTAAGCTCTGTCTTCAACAAGTGCCACAGGGGTTTCTCATCTTTGACTCAGGATCATGTGTCTTTATACTGCAGGAGAGAGGAAAAGGTTTCTGGCTTCTGAGATGAAAAGTAAAGTCTCATATTGTGCCCTAAACACTTTCTGTGTGCAGTTTTGCCTTCCCAGTTTCTTTTGTGCCTACTTCTCTGCTACCTGAGCCGCTAGCACAGCCGTCCCTGTCTGATGTGTTCACGCAGTACCTCCTTACTGCCTGTAGTGAGTTAGTTCTTCCAGCAGGAGGAGTAGGATGATTAAGCTGGCATCGGTCTTCCTTCTTGGACATACTAAACACAAAAAGGACTTTAGCAACAATAAAAAGATGTCCGAAGTAGGAAATGATTAAAAAAAATTGGAGAAAACAATTTTTCTTTCGATATTAATCTTATTAAGCAGATGACAGACATTGGAAAGGCTATTACACAAGTTCCATTGCTGATGAGGAAGGCGATGGATTAAGTAAAACAAACACGAAACAAAACTGAATCTAGAGAGGGAAATATGAGTTCTCGTCCTAATCTTGCCGACCACCTGCTAGACAATTTCGGGCTAGTTATTGAACTTTTTTAGAACACAATTTCCTTATGAGTAAAATAGAGCATTGGGACAGATGTCCTGAAAGTCCCGTTATGATTCTGTCATTCGATGTTGTAAGATGAGCAAAAGCCAACCTCCCCAGTGAACAATTTACCAGAAGATGATCATGAACCTATCACTGTTGATCAATGCTTATAGTATTAAAAAATGGTGTTAATTCTACCCAGAGGATTTTAAGATGAATAGAAGTGAAATAAATAGGAGCATTTCATCCCAGAGAAAGGCAACAGTGGATTCTAAGTGACTGTAAAAATCTAGATCACCAACTGAAGTGACTCAGCAAAAAAAAAAAAAAAAGCGAGTAACAAAACAAAATATAAAATTCAAACCCCAAAGAATTACTGACAAAATTTCTTTGAATCCTTCCAGGAGATTTTGTTTACGCTCATTTTAAACACTGTAAGTTTTCCTTCATAAAATATAGCATAGAATTCCATTTCTGGACTTGGTGAGTAACTGGTACCAGACTTTCCTTCCCACTGTACATGGCTAAAAGCTCAACAAAATACATGAAACAGCTGTTGTTAGACGTTGGGCAATAGACAGTGCAAGAATCCCATCTAATCCCAGAGAGAAGGGAAACAAAGAACTGAGACCATCACTCTGAGTTTCACTTGGAAGCATTTTCTAGATGATGTAAGGAGGAAGAACCGAGGCAGAGCATGGTGGTCTCACTGAATTGAGGAGGCATGGTTTGGAGGAAGTACAAGTGGCTGGTACTTGTAGGGAAGGATGATGGAGAAGAGCATCCCCTTGAATTAGCTAGTGAATACTGAACTGTCCATTTGTGAAATCTCTAAGAGTCCAAATAAGAAGGGTGCTATAAATGAAACAGCTTGTAGAGTTAACATTGGCAGGAGATGTTTGAATTCTTATCATCCAGAATGGAGAGATCGTGTTGAATTCCTGGGACATTCATGGAGAACCCAGAGGATCATGCACTAATGGTTAAAATAGCCCTGGAATAAAAGCTACTGTAGACCTATCTTTTTTTTTTTCTTTAAGATTTTATTTATTTATTTGACAAACAGAGATCACAAGTAGGCAGAGAGAGGAAGGGAAGCAGGCTCCCTGCCGAGCAGAGAAGCAGATGTGGGGCTCAATCCCAGGACCCTGGGACCATGACCTGAGCCAAAGGCAGAGGCATTAACCCACTGAGCCACCCAGGCACCCCTGGACCTTTCTTAATAAAGTTTAAAGACAAGCCCCAAAAGGACCTAGCTGATCTGCAAGTAATTTAGCTTGCAGTAACTTAAGTAACTTAATGAGATGGTGCAACAAATTTCAATACTGCACACACACACACACAAAATCTGGATAATTAACAATGTAAAACTCACATCCCCCAAATCTAATCAAACTAATTGCATATACAAAGAAGCAGTGAAATGTGACCTATAATCAAAAGAAAAATCAGTCAATAGTAACAAGGCAAGAAATGATAGAGATAATGGAATTCACAGACAAGACCTCTAAAAGACATGTTATCAATACACTCAAGGATTTAAAGGAAAACATGAACATAACGAGGAAGGAACATTTTATATATATATATGTATATATATACATATATAAAATATATATTATATATAAAGATTGAATGGAAATCTGGGGCAGAGAAATGAAAAATCTGAAATGACAAATTCACTGGATCAGATTAACAACAGATGAGGAACTAGAAAAAAAAATCAGAAAAAATGAAATTTTAGCAGAAGAAACTACTCAAAATACAGTACAGATAATAAAAAGATACAAACAATTAAGAGACTCATTGACCTGTAAAACAAAAACAAGAAGTCTAACATATACCTAGTTTGAGTCCCAAAAGTAGGAGATAGAGAAATTATTTCAAGAAATAATTCCCCCAAGTTTCTCAAATTTGAAGTTAACTAGAAGTCCACATATCCAATAAACACAAGGAGCTCCTGAAGTATGAAAAATAGATAACACCAAAAGATAACTGTGATCAAATTTCTGAATAACCAATGATAAGATAAAATTTTAAAATTGGCCAGAGTAAAAAAAGACGTATTACGGGACGCCTGGGTGGCTCAGTTGGTTAAGCAGCTGCCTTCGGCTCAGGTCATGATCCCAGCGTCCTGGGATCGAGTCCCACATCAGGGTCCTTGCTTAGCAGGCAGCCTGCTTCTCCCTCTGCCTGCCATTCTGTCTGCCTGTGCTCGCTCTCTCCCCCTCTCTCTGATAAATAAATAAAATCTTTAATAAAAAAAAAAGACGTATTACTTACAAAAGGAAAAAATAAGATCCATATAGAGGTCTCATTAGACATAATGCAAGCCAAAAATTTTCAAAAACTGCTAAATGACATCAATTCACAATTCAAGAAAATCTTCTATTTGGGTGTGTGTGTATATATATATGTGTACACACACACACACACACACATATATATATATACACACATATATATGTATGTAATTATTATATAGATAGAGGGAAAAATCACATCATACTCAAATTGCCAGTAACCAATGATAAAGTCTTACAAGCAGTCAGAAGGGGAAACTTATATTCAGAATAATATCAATAAGAATGACATCAGATTACACCTAAAACTAATGTAACAGTATTTTAACTATACCTCAAGAACAGTGGAAACTAGAAGACAATTAGATGATATCTCTAAAGTGATAAAAGAATGCCAACCTAGAATTCTATACACAGTGAAAATATTCTTCAGAAAAATTAAGGCAAAACAGACATATCCAAACAGACAGAACCGAGGAGTTAACGCAGAACAGCACTATAGTAAATCCCCAAAGGAGATTCTTTCTTCTGAGGGCAAATGATCCTTGTCAGAAGCCAAGACATGGAGGAAGGGCACGGAAAGAATAGATTTATGGGTAAATGTATACTTAGAAACTATTTTTAAAGGTGTCTTTAAAAGACTATTATCTGTCCAAAACAAGTGTAAAGATAATGCAGGGTTTATAATATGAGAAATAAATAGAAAAAATTATAATAGCTCACGTAGAATTTATGTTTATAAAGTAGAAAATAATAATTTAAGGAAGATCAAAGTTAATCATTCTTTTTTTAATTTTTAATTAAAAAAAAATTTTTTTTATATAGGGACACCTGGGTGGCTCAGTCGGTTGAATGGCTGCCTTCGGCTCAGGTCACGATCCCAGTATTCTGGGATGGAGTCCTGCATTGGGTCCCTTGCCCCATGGGGAGCCAGGTTCTCCCTCTGCCTCTGCCTGCCACTCTACCTGATTGTGCTCTCTCTCTCATTCTAACAAATAAATAATTTAAAAAAATTTTTTTATAAACATATAATATATTTTTATCCCCAGGGGTACAGGTCTGTGAATCGCCAGGTTTACACACTTCACAGCACTCACCAAAGCACATACCCTCCCCAATGTCCATAACCCCACCCCCCTTCTCCCAACCCCCCTCCTCCCAGCAACCCTCAGTTTGTTTTGTGAGATTAAGAGTCACTTATGATTTGTCTCCCTCCCAATCCCATCTTGTTTCATTTATTCTTCTCCTACCCCCCAAACCCTCCATGTTGCATCTCCACTTCCTTATATCAGGGAGATCATATGATAGTTGTCTTTCTCCAATTAACTTATTTCGCTAAGCATGATACCCTCTAGTTCCATCCACGTCGTTGCAAATGGCAAGATTTCATTTCTTTTGATGGCTACATAGTATTCCATTGTATATATACACCACATCTTCTTTATCCATTCATCTGTTGATGGACATCTAGGTTCTTTCCATAGTTTGGCTATTGTAGACATTGCTGCTATAAACATTCAGGTGCACATGCCCCTTCGGATCACTATGTTTGTATCTTTAGGGTAAATACCCAGTAGTGCAATTGCTGGGTCATAGGGCAGTTCTATTTTCAACATTTTGAGGAACCTCCATGCTGTTTTCCAGAGAGGTTGCACCAGCTTGCATTCCCACCAACAGTGTAGGAGGGTTCCCCTTTCTCCGCATCCTCGCCAGCATCTGTGATTTCCTGACTTGTTAATTTTAGCCATTCTGCCTGGTGTGAGGTGGTATCTCATTGTGGTTTTGATTTGTATTTCCCTGATGCCGAGTGATATGGAGCACTTTCTCATGTGTCTGTTGGCCATCTGGATGTCTTCTTTGCAGAAATGTCTGTTCATGTCTTCTGCCCATTTCTTGATTGGATTATTTGTTCTTTGGGTGTTGAGTTTGCTAAGTTCTTTTAGATTTTGGACACCAGCCGTTTATCTGATATGTCATTTGCAAATATCTTCTCCCATTATGTCAGTTGTCTTTTGGTTTTGTTAACTGTTTCCTTTGCTGTGCAAAAGCTTTTGATCTTGATGAAATCCCAATAGTTCATTTTTGCCCTTGCTTCCCTTGCCTTTGGCGTTGTTCCTAGGAAGATGTTGCTGCGGCTGAGGTCGAAGAGGTTGCTGCCTGTGTTCTCCTCAAGGATTTTGATGGATTCCTTTCACACATTGAGGTCCTTCATCCATTTTGAGTCTATTTTCGTGTGTGGTGTAAGGAAATGGTCCAATTTCATTTTTCTGCATGTGGCTGTCCAATTTTCCCAGCACCATTTATTGAAGAGGCTGTCTTTTCTCCATTGGACATTCTTTCCTGCTTTGTTGAAGATTAGTTGGCCATAGAGTTGAGGGTCTATTTCTGGGCTCTTTATTCTGTTCCATTGATCTATGTGTCTGTTTTTGTGCCAGTACCATGCTGTCTTGATGTTTTGTAAGAGAGCTTGAAGTCCGGAATTGTGATGCCACCAACTTTGGCTTTCTTTTTCAATATTCCTGTGGCTATTCAAGGTCTTTTCTGGTTCCATATAAATTTTAAGATTATTTGTTCCATTTCTTTGAAAAAAATGGGTGGGATTTTGATAGGTATTGCATTAAATGTGTAGATTGCTTTAGGTAGCATAGACATTTTCACAATATTTGATCTTCCAGTCCAGGAGCATGGAACATTTTTCTATTTCTTTGTGTCTTCCTCAGTTTCTTTCATGAGTACTTTATAGTTTTCTGAGTATAGATTCTTAGCCTCTTTAGTTAGGTTTATTCCTAGGTATCTTATGGTTTGGGGTACAATTGTAAATGGGATTGACTCCCTAAATTTCTCTTTCTTCTGTCTTGTTGTTGGTGTAGAGAAATGCAACTGATTTCTGTGCATTGATTTTATATCTGGACACTTTACTAAATTCCTGTACAAGTTCTAGCAGTTTTGGAGTGGAGTCTTTTGGGTTTTCCACATATAATATCATATCATCTGCCAAGAGTGATAGTTTGACTTCTTCTTTACCAATTTGGATGCCTTTAATTTCCTTTTGTTGTCTGATTGCTGAGGGTAGGACTTCTAGTACTATGTTGAATAGCAGTGGTGATAGTGGACATCCCTGCCATGTTCCTGACCTTAGCGGAAAAGCTTTCAGTTTTCCTCCATTGAGAATGATATTTGCGGTGGGTTTTTCATAGATGGCTTTGATGATATTGAGGTATGTGCCCTCTATCCCTACACTTTGAAGAGTTTTGATCAGGAAGGGATGCTGTACTTTGTCAAATGCTTTTTCAGCATCTATTGAGAGTATCATACGGTTCTTGTTCTTTCTTTTATTAATGTATTGTATCACACTGATTGATTTGCAGATGTTGAAACAACCTTGCAGCCCAGGAATAAATCCCACTTGGTCGTGGTGAATAATCCTTTTAATGTGCTGTTGAATCCTATTGGCTAGTATTTTGGTGAGAATTTTTGCATCTGTGTTCATTAAGGATATTGTTCTATAGCTCTCTTTTTTGATGGGATCCTTGTCTGGTTTTGGGATCAAGGTGATGCTGGCCTCATAAAATGAGTTTGGAAGTTTTCCTTCCATTTCTTTTTTTGGAACAGGTTCAGGAGAATAGGAATTAGTTCTTCTTTAAATGTTTGGTAGGATTCCCCTGGGAAGCCATCTGGCCCTGGGCTTTTGTTTGTTTGGAGATTTTGATGACTGTTTCAATGTCCTTACTGGTTATGGGTCTGTTCAGGTTTTCTATTTCTTCCTGGTTCAGTTGTGGTAGTTTATATGTCTCTAGGAATGCATCTATTTCTTCCAGATTGTCAAATTTGTTTGCGTAGAGTTGCTCATAGTATGTTCTTATAATTGTCTATATTTCTTTGGTGTTAGTTGTGATCTCTCCTCTTTCATTCATGATTTTATTTATTTGGGTTATTTCTCTTTTCTTTTTGATAAGGCTGGCCAGGGGTTTATCAATCTTATTAATTCTTTCAAAGAACCAGCTCCTAGTTTCATTGATATGTTCTATTGTTTTTTGTTTTTGTTTTTGTTTTTGTTTTGTTTCTATTTCATTGATTTCTGTTCTGATCTTTATGATTTCTCTTCTCCTGCTGGGTTTAGGCTTTCTTTGTTGTTCTTTCTCTAGCTCCTTTAGGTGTAGGGATAGGTTATGTATTTGAGACCTTTCTTGTTTCTTGAGAAAAGCTTGTACCACTCTATATTTTCCTCTCAGGACTACTTTTGCTGTGTCCCACAGATTTTGAACTGTTGTGTTTTCATTATCATTTGTTTCCATGAATTTTTTCAATTCTTCTTTAATTTCCTGGTTGACCCATTCATTCTTTAGAAGGATGCTATTTAGTCTCCATGTATTTGTGTTCTTTCCAAATTTCCTCTTGTGATTGAGTTCCAGCTTCAGAGCATTGTGGTCTGAAAATATGCAGGGAATGATCCCAATCTTTTGATACTGGTTGAGATCTGATTTATGACCCAGGATGTGATCTATTCTGGAGAATGTTCCATGTGCACTAGAGAAGAATATGTATTCTGTTGCTTTGGGATGAAATGTTCTGAATATATCTCTGATGTCCATCTGGTCCAGTGTGTCATTTAAGGCCTTTATTTCCTTGTTGATCTTTTGCTTGGATGATCTGTCCATTTCAGTGAGGGGAGTGTTAAAGTCCCCTACTATTATTGTATTATTGTTGATGTGTTTCTTTGATTTTTGTTATTAATTGGTTTATATAGTTAGCTGCTCCCATGTTAGGGGCATAGATATTTAAAATTATTAGATCTTCTTGTTGGACAGACCCTTTGAGTATGATATAGTGTACTTCCTCATCTCTTATTATAGTCTTTGGCTTAAAATCTAATTGATCTGATATAAGGATTGCCACCCCAGCTTTCTTCTGATGTCCATTAGCATGGTAAATTGTTTTCCACCCCCTCATTTTAAATATGGAGGTGTCTTAGGGTCTAAAATGAGTTGCTTGTAGGCCACATATTGATGGGTTTTGTTTTTTTATTCATTCTGATACCCTATGTCTTTTGATTGGGGCATTTAGCCCATTAACATTCAGGGTAACTATTAAGAGATATGAATTTAGTGCCATTGTATTGCCTGTGGTGACTGTTACTGTATATTGTCTCTGTTCCTTTCTGATCTACTACTTTGAGGCTCTCTCTTTGCTTAGAGGACCTCTTTCAATATTTCCTGTAGAGCTGGTTTGGTGTTTGCAAATTCTTTCAGTTTTTGTTTGTCCTGGAAGCTTTTAATCTCTCCTTCTATTTTCAATGATAGCCTAGCTGGATATAGTATTCTTGGCTGCATGTTTTTCTCGTTTAGTGCTCTGAATATATCATGCCAGTTCTTTCTGGCCTGCCAGGTCTCTGTGAATAAGTCCGCTGCCAATCTAATATTTTTACCATTGTATGTTACAGACTTCTTTTCCCGGGCTGCTTTCAGGATTTTCCCTTTGTCACTAAGACTTGTAAATTTTACTATTAGGTGATGGGGTGTGGGTGTGGACCTATTCTTGTTGATTTTGAGGGGTTTCTCTGCACCTCCTGGATTTTGATGCTCGTTCCCTTTGCCAAATTAGGGAAATTCTCTCCAATAATTTTCTCCAATATACCTTCTGCTCCCCTCTTTCTTCTTCTTCTGGAATCCCAATTATTCTAATGTTGTTTCATCTTATGTTGTCACTTATCTCTCAAATTCTCCCCTTGTGGTCCAGTATTTGTTTGTACCTCTTTTGCTCAGCTTCTTTATTCTCTGTTATTTGGTCTTCTATATCACTAATTCTCTCTTCTGCCTCATTTATCCTAACAGTAAGAGCCTCCATTTTTTATTGCACCTCATTAATAGCTTTTTTAATTTCAACTTGGTTAGATTTTAGTTCTTTTATTTCTCCAGAAAGGGCTTTTATCACTCCAGAGAGTGTTTCTCTAATATCTTCCATGCCTTATTCGAGCCTGCTAGAACCTTGAGAATCATCATTCTGAACTCTATATTTGACATATTACTAATGTCTGTATTGATTAGGTCCCTAGCCTTTGGTACTGCCTCTTGTTCTTTTTTTTGTGGTGAGTTTTTCCATCTTGTCATTTTGTCCAGATAAGAGTATATGAAGGAGCAAATATAATACTGAAAGGGTGGCAAGGACCCCAGGAAAATGCACTTTAACCAAGTCAGAAGAGACCCCAAATCATGGGAGAGAGAAAGGGGATGAAAAGAAGTTCAGAAAAAAAAATTTAAAAAAAGAAAACAAATAAAGGAAAAATATAAAAAAGAAAAATATATATATTAGATAAACCAGTTAAAAAGGTTAAAAAAGAAAAGGTTAAAAGTTTTAAAAAACTTAGAAGAAAAAATAAAATAAAATTAAACAAATTAAATTAACCACATAAATTAACAACTAAAGAATCATGGGGAGAAAGACGTGAGTTCCGTGCTTTGCTTTCTCCTTCTCTGGAATTCTGCTGCTCTCCTTGGTATTGAACCTGCACTCCTTGGTAGGTGAACTTGATCCTGGCTGGATTTCTTGTTGATTTCTGGGGGAGTGGCCTGCTGTAGTGATTCTCAAGTGTCTTTGCCCCAGGTGGGATTGCACCGCCCTTACCAGGGCCCAGGCTGAGTAATCCGCTTGGGTTTGCTTTCAGGAGCTTCTGTTCCCTGAGCGCTTTCCGTAGAGTTCTGGGGGATGGGAATGAAAATGGCGGCCTCCTGGTCTCCAGCCCGGAGAGCTCGGCCCTGCTCCTCAGTGCGCCCTCAGAGAATTGTGCTCATCACTCCCATCTCCCCAGTCTCCAGCCGCGCTCTGAGCTCACCGAGCCTGCAACCGGTTCAAGGTAACCCCGAGCTGAGAGCTCACTCCTTGGCTCTGTCTCTGTAGCCATCTTCCCCATTCCAATACCTGTGAGCTCTGCGACACTCAGACACCCACAATCCTTCTGTGACCTTGTGGGACCTAGGACCGCGCTGTCCCCGCGTGTGCTTCACCCCGGTTTAGACTCTGGAGCAATGTCCCTCAGCGGAACAAACTTTTAAAAGTCCTAATTTGTGTTCTGTTGCTCCGCCGTTTGCCAGAAGCCGGCCCCTCCCCCCGGGGTCTATCTTCCCGACGCTTTGGATTCACTTCTCCGCAGGTCCTACCTTTCAGAAAGTGGGCGATTTGCTGTTTCTAGAATTGCTGTTCTTCTCTTCCATCTCCCGTTGGATTTGTAGGTGTTTGCAATGGTTTGAGAAGCTATTAGCTGGTCTCCTGCTACCTGATGTCGTCTCAGCTTGCTACTTCTCTGCCATCTTGACTTCTCCTATTTCAGACTTTTTGAGGAAGCTCCATATTGTTTTCCCATGTGGCTGCACCAGTTTGCATTCCAAAAATAGTGCAAGAGGGTTCCCCTTTTTCCACATCCTCACCGTCACCTGTTGTTCCTTGTGTTTATTTATTTGACACAGAGAGAGAGATCACAAACAGGCAGAGACCCAGGATTCTAAGACCCTGAGATTATGACCTAAGCCGAAAGCAGAGGCTTAACCCACTGAGCCACCCAGGTGCCCATTGTGTTGTTAATTTTAGCCTTTCTAACAGGTGTGAGGTGATATCTCATTGTAGTTTTGATTTGTATTTCCCTGGTGATCATAAAAATCCTAGAGGAGAACATGGGCAGTAACCTGTTTGACATCAGTGATAGCTATTTCTTTCTAGTTAAGGGAAACACAAGCAAAAATAAACTACTGGGACTTCATCAAAACAAAAAGCTGCACAGTGAAGGAAACAATAAAAAAAAACTAAAGGGAACATAAGTAATGGGAGAAGATATTTGCAAATGACATACCTGATAAATGGTTAGTATCTAAAATATAGAAAAAAAACTTATAAAACTCAACATCTAAAAAACAAATAATACAATTAAAAATGGGTAGAAGATATGTACAGACATTTTTTTCCAAGGAAGACATACTGATTACTAATATTTTTACCATCTTCTTTTATGGTTTTATCATATTCATTGGTTTCTATTTATCATATGTCCTAGTATTTATGGATTTGATTGTTCTATTGTTTATTTTGCCTTTAATTCAGTAAATGTTATTTGTTGTGGTCTGGGATACTTATAAAATTTGGCTTTCTGGTTCACCTTCTTTCGGTTCCTTAGGAAACCTTTTCTCTCACCCCATTCACTCCATGTAGTGCTCTTAGTCACTATACCCACAACTCCACGATCACAGAAATGGAAGGTCACTCAAGCTGGCTAGCTGGAGTAACTCCTGTCTGGTCATAAAAATTGGGTCACAAATGAGCCCATCCCTGATCAGACTCTTCCCTGGAATCAAAATAACTATAACCTCCTCCACAATAAGTCACAGATTTGGTATGTTTCTGCTCTTATCCCCCTTCACTAAAATACCTATCTTGCTGAAATAATTTTGAATTTTAGTGATATTTTTGAGGCTTTCCTTTTATAGTTATTTTATTTTCATGATATTTAAACAATTCCTTATTAAGCTTTATGTCCAAATTAACAGTTCTTTATATGTGTCTTTAAATTTGCTAGTTTCTTTGCTCAGTACTATTTCTTGTATCTCATGTCTTTCCTTTTTTAAAGGTAATTTATTTGTCGGAGTATGTCTTGTAGTTTTTCAGAAAGATCGAGTGGGCATTAAAGTTTCTGAATACTTAGCTGAATAAAATTTCTCATTTGTTTCCACAATTCAGTGATGATTTATTTCCCTTTGTATGAAATTTTGCATAAAATTTAAGCTCAAAATCCCTTTCCTTTAGAACTCTGGAGAAACTATTCCATTGACTTTTGTAGCCCATGATGAAGATCTGAAGTATAAACCCGTCTGAGTCTGGATCATTTGAGACTCTTTCTAGAGCTGAGAGAGCTGATCCTTTTTCATTATTCCTGCTTGAGATTAAATCTACAGAATCTGTTTTTCCCTTGGCTCAGAAAAATTTCATTCATTATTATTTTTTCTTTTATTAGTATGTTTTTATTTATTTAAGCTTTTATTAGTATTTTAAAAACTTTTAAAATAATGTTTAAGTGACGTGCTTACTGTGTTGAATTACAATAAGACACAACTTATAGTCCGTCCTCATAGTCCTTTTCAGCTCCCCGTGGTCATGTGGAGATGTGCCACCCATATCCCCTTCCAGGAAGAACTCGTGGCCCCATTAGTCAACAGTGTTTGGCTTCAGAGTTTGCCTCAATGGCAAAACAGCCTCACTCAAAGGCATGCCTTTCTAAGATGATTCACATTTAATGACTTAGTGAGTGGAGGAATATAAGGGCCCTGATGTGATTTATCACCTCTGGAAATGAGTATGCTGCAAAATTTCCCATGGTGTTGGCCTAGGTGTTATGCCCTCATCACATTTTAACCTCCTCTTCTGGCCAGTTCTGCTTTCTTTCCCTGAGATGGTTCCTAAAATATACCCTGCCTTCTAAACTTGTACTTAGCACTGCTTGAAGAGAACTCAGCTTAGAAGAGTTGGTGGCAGAAACGGTATGAGAAAGCAGGTGATATGGTGGGGTTTAGGATATGGATAATTCTCTGGCCAGCTGGCAAAGAAGACCTCATCACTGGTGGTAGGTAGAGTACAGATTGTCCCTGGCTTAAGGTATAATTACTAAAACTCTCATTGATGATGAATTGGAATGGTACACCCAATGATAGGGAGTATACTAGATGGTGTGATTTATTAAGCATTTGAGAAGTCTAAGAGAAATAGTAACTCTAAAGGCAATGGAATTGGATGGCTCTTTTTTTTTTTAAATCTATTTTTTATTTATTTTCAGCATAACAGTATTCATTATTTTTTCACCACACCCAGTGCTCTTGTTAAAAGCCATTGTTACCTTAGATTAATGTTTCTTAAAGCACAATATCTACTAAGAACTTATGAAAAATACAAATTCTCTGACTCTATCACAGAATGGATGGAATTTATTTTCCATAAGAAACTCTGGAGATGGAGTCCAGCAATTTGAGTTTTAACAAGCCTTCCACTTTATTCTGATGGTAAAGCTTTATAATCAGTCCCGTAGAAAAAGAACAGTAAAAGATGTAGGCATTAAAGGACAAGGGGAAGTTAAGTGCGAAAGCCAGAGGGCCCACCTTTAAGCTTAGAAGGAGGCTCCTGTCTCCTGCAGAGAAAGCCGTGGACCAGGCCCGGGAATAGATAGTGCCTGAGCTCCGGAGGATGTTCAACTCCCAACCAAGGTAGGTCTGTCATGCCGAGGTCAGGGCCTTTTGATGAGAACATCTCTTCAGATGTGCCCCAAGTTTTGAACTCCCATAATTCTCTGATTTTGCAGCAACAGATTACCCTACCATGTTAAAAATTAGCATTTCTCCCTTGCTTGAAGACAATTCAGAGGCTTCTTCCAGGCAAGACAATAATTTCCCTCAGGATCTACTTCCACATCTTTTCCTGACCAGGAGGTCTATGTCTTGAGTTAAGTCATCCTTAGTGAAGCATATGCTGGGCCTGTTAAGGAGGAAAGGGCTCCGCCGGAGGAGCCGTAGCTCGAGCCAGCAGGTGCTGCTACACCAGGACGGGATCTGGGAGTGTTTTGTCAGGTGGCAGGATGTACACCGACTTGTGGAGTTTATTGTTCTGAGGGCGTACGACTGCCAGGTGGAGAGTTTATTGTTTTGGGGGCATGCACCTGAGATCCTCGAGTTAATGTCCTGGCGAAGTCCCCACGAGATGGTTGTGGACTTGCTACTCGGTGGACTTCTAGAAGCATAATAAAAGTGATGGGGCACACACTATAAGAACTGGCTGTGGGAGACAGTGGAGGAAGGAATTAAAAGACCCTAAGAGGTGGTCATGCTGCAGTGGGCATACTACGTGAGGTCATAAGACCTATTAGAAGTTCCATTTTCCACAGGTTCACTGAGAAGACACACCACCCATCAAGGCCATAGAGAGTATGCTGGTGAGGGGTACCATCATGACTAAAAATGTGCAGTGGTGCCTCTCCTATGTGAGCCAGGACTGATGAGAGGGAAGACTATTACAGAACTAGGCTAATAGGAACCCAGAACAAGAGAGGCCAGGTGGCAGCACGTAACTGCTGGAAGCCAGGTGGATGTAATTATTATAATGAGCCACAGGGTTGGAATGACAGCCAGGGGCAACTAACTAACCTTAAGAGGGTTATATAGATGGTTAATTGAACATGTGACTTGGGGGCATAATAGATGAGCGCCGACATAGGTACTACTTGGTTTGTACTGTCATAACCAATCCAGGATGAGTGACCAGAGAGCTTAGGGCAATTATCATCATTAAAAGCCGTGCTATTTTGCTTAAATCCAGAACTGAACCAGTTTTCAGGGCTGGGCCATAGTGACTGAAGTGGAGGCTAGATCCACAGGAACAAGACCCCTGCTACCTGACAGTTAGCACAGTAACAATTCTTTCAAGTCCTTCTCCAAAAGGAAATGGTTATTTACTTAATGAAGTACATTCTTGGGAAAGAGGAGTTTTTGTGTCCCTTGCAAGATGTTCAGGTCCTAATCCCTGGAACTGTAATTGTGTCACATTACATGGCAAGGGATAAGTCAGGTTGCATATAGAACTAACGTTGCCCATCGGTTCATATTAAATGTGGAAGAGGGAGAAGAGACAGGGTGTCACAGTGATACACCACGAGGAGGACTTGACCAGCCATTGCTGGGGGCTACAAGCCTGGGCACTACTGGCAGCCTCTAGAACCTGGGGCGTGCAAGGAAGGGGAGTCCAGAAATCTCTTGATTTTAGTGCATTGAGACCCATTTTAGATTTCAACCTTGAGAACTCTAAGATAATATTTAAGTTTGTAGTAACGTATTATAGAGGAATAGAAAACAGATGCATGCACTAATGCTATCCATTTAATTTACACATCTGGCCACTAAAGGAGTCAGATGAATTCTAGAGGCTCCCAGTAGACTACTGAAAATTCAAAGAAGTAGTAGTCTCATTTGCAGCTGCTATGTCAAATGTAAATTTGCTAGCAGATTAACATGGCCTCAGGGATAGGGAATGAGAACTGAGTGGGCAAACACATTCTTTTCTCTGCCAATCAGAAAAAAACAAAAACACAAAAAACCATGAAATAGGCAACTATATATATGTACAGTTTTCCCAGGGCTATGTTACATCTACTACCTTGTAGGATAATATAGCCTATCATAATATAGTCAGAAGAGATCTGGACCATGTGGATATCCCCCAGAATAACAGACTGATCCAGTGCATTGAGGACATTATGCTAATAGAGTCAGAGGGGCAAAAAGTGGCTGGTTTGCTGGAGGCCTTGGCCAGATACCTACATGTCTGATGGTAGAAGTTAAACCCTACAAAAATTCAAGAGTATCACATTGGAGAAAATTTCACAGTTAGCCGTCATGAGTATGCCAGGATATCCCTTCAAAATGAAAGACAAATTATTGCATCTCGCACCTTCCATCATGAAGAAGGAAATACAATGCCTGGTAAACCCCTTGGGGGGCTTTATTCTGCACCTGGGAATATTGCTCCAACCCATTTACTGGGTAACACAAAAGGCTACCATCATTGATCGGGTGCAGAGTAAGAAAGGGTTCTAGAGCAGGTCTCTGCTGCCCAAATGACCCAGCAGACGCTATTATATTACAGGTATGAGTGGTGGGAAATGATCCTGTATGACATTTATGGCAAGTCAGATGGAATAAAAACATAGGCCCTTAGGGGCCCGTAGCTAGACTTTGATCTTATGGCAGATTAACACGTAACTTATAGCTCCTGCTGTGATACAGGGCTCTGGTAGATGTGAAGTGCGTGACCATGAGATACCAAGTGACCATGCATTTGGAACTCAGTTCTCTCAAGAGCCACTAAATTGTAAAGTAGGGCAGGTTCAGTAACAATCCATTGTGAAAGGAAAGTGGCACATCTGGCGGTAAGCGTGAACTGACAAAAGCTCGTACACAAGCTGCATGACCAGGTGGTCCGGACCCCCATGTCATCTGCTATTGCGTCGGTGCCCCTCCCTCGGCTCATCACTCTGGACATCGGTACTCCCACATGCAGGATATAATGCCTTCAAAACTCCTATAGCCAGACCACAGAGATTTACAGATAGGGCAGCTCAGTATGGGGGTGCAAGCTGAAAACGGGCAGCAGCTACACCGCAGCTTCCCTCCGGAGAGGCACTGAGGGCTAAGTGAGGACGGAATTTCAGGCACCGTATCTGGTTATCTACTTTGTGTGAGAGAAGTAGCTGAGTTTGGAAAATGTATAAACTCATGGGCAATGGCCACAAAAGGATCTCAGTGGATACATAGGAAACATGAAGATCTTCGTGTAATGTGTGGACAACCTTCAGAGAGCACCCGTCATGGAAGAGGCATGGAACAACCGAGGAGACAGAATTGCTTGGCCGTTTGACGTCAGCTAGTCTCGGTCATTGGCTAACTCAGTGCTTGCTCGTGGGCGCGTTCATGGAATGGCCATGGTGGGAGAGAGGAAGGTTCCTGCATGGGTCCTGGACTTCCACTTATCAAGGCTGACAGGCTCTTGCTGCCACTGAAAGTTGAAACTGCCAGCCAGAGATACCAATACCAAGTCCTCAACATGGCACTATTTTCAAGGAAACTGGCTGGTCACTAGTGGCAAATTGACTACATTGAAATATTTCTGTCCTGGAAGGGCCAGAGATCTGTTCTAACTGGGAAAGCTGAGTGTTCTGGGCATAGGTTTGCCTTTCTTGCCTACAAGAGCCAATCACCATGACTGTCTGAGAGCTTATGAAGTATTTGATCCATCAGGATGGGATCCCAATAAGAAAACATTACACCAGACCAGGGGACCACTTGTCAGAAAAGAAGATGCAGAAGGATGTCCCTCACCATGAGATTTATCAGTCACATCACGGATGGCACCATGCAGAAACCTCCAGCCTAATAGTTTCAATAGGTGCAGTTTAAGCATACCCAGGAGGATGGGGCACCATCGTCTATGACCCCTAAAAGAAAGTAATGGGTCTAGAAATAAAGGAGTGAAAGCAGGGGTAGTCTCACAGTCATTCTCACCAATCCACTGAGGGACGAAAATTCTGGCTGTTTCGGTCCAGTACGGAACACCTCTGAGAAGGCATATGTAGGGTTGAGTGAAACTAGGTTGACACTGTATTGCGGGTCACCTTTTTGCACCGTCCTGCTTCTTCCCCTCTCTTAACACAAGCACAGATCCTTAACAAATACCCTGCTTGCCAGATGCTCTGTCAGGTCTGCTTCCAGAGAACCCAGCCTTCGATAACATCCAACCTTACTGTATATGTTTCTAGGTCTTTCTCTATATGTGCATTTATATAAGTAACTATATATATATATATATATATATATATGCATTTAATTTTTCTTCACATAAGTGGGATCATAGTGTGTATGTGGTTTTCTGTGGCTGGACTTATAAAGGCAGCTATATTGAGGTAAAAGTCACACTTTTAAATTAAATCTCAATGAGTTTTCACAAACAGTTAAGTTATAAAATATTTATATCACCTAAGCAAATTCCCCCATGTTCCTTTGCAATTAACCCCTTTATCCCAGTCCTAGTTCCAGATCTGACTTCTGTCCCTATAGATTTGCTTTCAGAACATCATATAAATGGAATCATTTAGTATGCACCTTTTGTGTCTAGACTCTTTCTCTCAGTATAAAGCTTGTGAGATTGATTATATTGTTGGAAGTACCACCAGTTCACTCTTTTTTATTGTTGAATAATATTTCATTTGTGGATGTACCACAGTTTATCTGTCTGTCAGTTGAAGGACCTCTGGGTTGTTTCCACATTGGCGCTATAATTTATAATGCTCCTATAAACATTCATGTACAGGTCTTTTTGTCAGCAAAAAGTTTAAGTTCTCTTAAACTAGAGAGTGAGATTCATGGGTCATTCATTAAGACTATACTTGACTAAACAAACAAAACAAAACAAAATACGTTACATTCCCATAAGGAATACATGGGAGTGTCCCAGTGACTCACATTCTTCTCTTAAGCACTTGGTATTTTCAGGGTTTAGTTTTAGTCATTCTAGTAAGTGTGCAGTGCTATTTCACTATGGTTTAATTTGGATTTCTATAGTGACAAATGATCTTAAGCATATTTCACATACTTATCAACATCCTTATTTGGGGTGAAATGTTTATTCAAATATTCTGCCCACTTTTTATTAGGATGCCTATTTCTTATTGAGTTGTAAGATTTCTTTATGTAGTCTGGTACAATATCTAATTCAGATATGTGTTTTGCATGCATTTTCTTCCAATCTGTCTTTTTGTTTCCTTAAACAAGGTCTTTCAAAAGCAGAAGTTTAAATTTGATCATGTCCATTTTATAAATTTGAGAAATGGTTTGCATTTTTTTTGACCTAAGAAAATCTTTGTCTAACCCAGTAACACAAAAATTTTCTTCTATGGCTTTTTACAGATATTAACTTTAAAGTTTATGTCTATGATTCATTTCAAATTAATTTTTGCAGATAGTATGAGGTAAGATTCATGGTTCATTATTTTTCCTATGAATGTCTAATTATTCCAGCATCATTTGTTAGAAAAACTTTTCCTTCCCCTTCTTTGTTAAAAAATAGTAACAAAACAATTGATCATATATGTATAATAAGGTCTATTTCTGAACTTACTTGACTTTTCCAATGATTAGTACATCTATCCTTATATAGATACTTATTAGTATTCTTCAAAGAAACAGAAACAATAGGATACATATATAGATCATATATGGATACATTTGTAGATTTATTTTTTTAAAGATTTACTTACTTATTTGAGAGAGAGAGCAGGGGCAAGGCAGAGGGAGGAGGAGAGGAGAGAGAAAATCTCAGTCAGACTCCCACTGAGCACAGAGCCTAATGCAGGGCTGGGCTCACCACCCTGAGAACCTGCCTGAGCTGAAATCAAGAGCACATCACTCAATCGATTGAGCCACCCAGGCAACAACAGGAATTATAGGAATTGGCTCATGTGGTTATGAGGCCAAGAAGTCCTGCAGCCTGCTGTCTGTAATCTGGAGAAGGGGGACAGTTGGTGGTGTAATTCAGTCCAAGTCCAAAGGCCTGAGAATCAGGGGAGCACAAGTCCCAGTGCAAAAGCCAGAGAACCAGTGCCGATGTCTGAGGGCAGGAGAAGATCAATATCTCATTTCAACCAAGGAGAGCAAATTGGTGTTTCCTCTGCCTTTTTTTGTTTTCTGTTTGGGCCCTCAGAGGATTTGATGATTCTAACCCCCATTGGTAAGATTGACTCAGTGAACCAATGCAAACACTAGTCTCTTCTGGAAACACTCTCACAGACATATCCAGAAATAATGTCTTATTTGTTATGTGGGCATCCCTGAGCTCAGTCACACTGACACCTAAAATTAACAATCACGAATACTATATTATTACTGTAGCTTTGTTGCATTAAGATTTATTTGCATTATTGAATGTACCATTAGTTCATTTTTTTAATGAAACCATGTGGTCGTATGATTCCTTAAAATATGTTCTTTCTCAGAATTATTTTGCTTGTCTAGATTCCTTGTATTTTCACATAAATTTTAAGAACTGCTTTTGACAAAGATGGAATAACAGGGACCTAATTTATTCTCGTGTCCGCAATAACTAGCACACTGACAAAATATATGAACCCACAAGTCTCAGACATTGGACATCAGGCAATGCAAGGCAGTGATCACTGAGATGAGAAATAGATGAGAGGATCCTACGGTTGCCCATCGTACGGCCTGGAGAATGTTCCTGGGGCCACAGCATCAGGACGAGGGGGGCCCAGCAGAGCCTAATAGTCTTCCTGAGTTAATGGAGAAAAACGTTGAGAGTTTTGGGAGGACCAGCAACTAGGGTTCCTAGGGCAGAGTCCAAAAGAGGAGAGAGCTGTCAAGAGAGTTCCAGGGATTTGCAGAAGGTCCTGTTTTAGTCCTTGCTCAGCTGGGCACTGACAAGGGCATGCCTGGGAGGAAGGGCTGGAGATGGACTTCCATCCCAGAGCTGTGGAGGGGACAATGCCTGTGCTCACAAAGGGCCAAAAATAAATCACGCTCTCTTCAGCAAGAGTGAACAACTTTATCATTCACGAGACACTGGGCCAGGAATTCAGAAAGTTGTTGGAGCCAAATCAAACATTGACCAAGGACTGTTCTGATCTCTCCTAGCAATGTTTAAAAAAAAAAAAAAAAAAAAAAACCTTGAAAGAGTCCAACTGTTTCCAAATATCTAAAAGGTGTATAACAACAAAGCTCAAAAATACTTCTCAAAAGCCACAGGGATGTCTAGCACCCAACAAGGAAAGTTTCACAACGTCCGTCATCAAATAATAATAAAAAAGTACCAGATGTGAGGTTACCTGTGTCCTGTGAATGTTACCTCCTAAGCAAAAGGGCCTTTGCAAATGCAATTCGGATAAGGATTTTGAGATAGAGAGATTATCCTAGATTATCCACAGGGGCTCTAATGTAATCACAGGTTTCCTTGAAAGAGAAATACAGACAGAGATTTGATTTATAGAAACAGAAGATAAGGTGATGACTGAAGCAAGATGCTTTACAACCGGCTTTGAAGATGACTGAAGTAGCCACGAGTCAATGAACGCAGCTCTGGGAGCCAGAAAAGACGTGGAGACAGATTCACCCCTTGAGCCTTCAGAGTGAAGGTGGCCCTGCAGACTCTGCTACGTGGCCCAGTGAAATGGATTTCAGACATCTGGCTCCAGAAGTATAAGATCATAAGTATGTGTTTATTTATTTATTTATTTATTTAACACACACACAGAGAGAGAGAGAGAGAGAGAGAGAGAGAGATCACAAGTAGGCAGAGAAGCAGGCAGAGAGAGAAAGGGAAGCAGGCTCCCTGCTGAGCAGAGAACCTGATGCAGGGCTCTATCCCAGGACCCTAAGATCATGCATGATGTGAGCAGAAGGCAGAGGCTCAACCCAATGAGCCACCGAGGTGCCCCAGCATGTGTTGTTTTAAGCAACCAAGGAGTGGTAATGTTTTACAGCAGCCATAGGAAACAAATACAGATTTTGGAACCAGGAGATGGTATTTCTGTAAAACAAAAACAAAAACAAAAATCCCTGAAAATGTGGAAGTTGCTTTAGGAACTGGGTAATGTGTAGAGAGTAGAAGAATTTTGGAATTCTTGGAAAAAAGCATAGATTACTTTGATCAAATTATTGGTAGAAATATGGATGTTAAAGACTGCCCCTGAGGACTAGCAGGAAGTGAAGAGTGTGGTAGAGAAGGCTCACACTGTCTTCAGAATAGTTGTAACCAACTATTGGTGTAAATATGAACCTTAAAGGTTGCATTGAAGGTTTAGAAGGGAATGAGGAACATGTTTTTGGAAACTGAAGGCAAGAGAATCTTTGCTCTATAGTGGCAGGAAGCTTAGCTGAATTGTGGCCCACAGTTGTGTTGGAATAACACTTGTAAGTAATGAACTTGGATCCTAACTGAGAAGATTTCCAGATAAAATGCTGAAGGTATAGCCTGCTTTCTTCTTGCTGATTAAATGTAAAAGGAGTAAAATGAGAGAGGAAGGAGATAAATGAAGGGAAGAACTTTCACGCAAAAAGAAACCAGGACTTGATTTGGGAAAGTTTCAGACTGTCTTGTTTGGGGCGGGGGGGGGGGGGGGAGAAAGAAAGAAAGAAAGAAGAAAGAAAAGAAAAGAAGCTAAAATTTGGAGATTCGCTGCCAGAAAAGTATGCTCTAAAGAGAAAGCCGTGGGAATGGTTATTCAACCTTTTGTTGTGCTTTGGAAGAATCAAAATATCAGTATAGACATTTACACAGAGTGAATTTGAAGTGATTAAGCATGTGAGTCGTAAGTGTCCCCGGCCAGCTCAGCAGAAGTCAGGAAGAGAGATGTGATTATCCAGGAAATACAGCGGAGGAGGCTTTTGTTTAATGGCACAAGTTCCTGTGACATACAGAGGAGAAACTCACAAGGTTTTTTTTTTTTTTTTTTTCGGATGTTATATCAGAAGAAATACCCCAGTTTGGATTGAAAGGGACAGAGACAGAATGAAATGAAAGCAGGTTTTTGGTCCCCCAAATTGTAAGGCCAAGAAACAGTCTGCAAATGAGCTCTAATTTTCAAGAAAAAGGGAGGTTGACTTAAGGGCAGGACTTTGGTTCCAGAGGGCAGAGCTGTGAGTCACAGAAGACTGTTCCAAGCTTTTAAACCTAACGGATATGCCCAGTTGGATTTTGAAATTGCTTAGGACCAGTAACTCTTCTTTTCTGGCCTTTTTCTCCCCTTTGGAATGGGGCATCTATAACTGTTACCCTAACCCTGTCCGACCATCATATTTTGTGAGCGTATGTCTTAGTCTGTTCAGGCTGCTATAATTCAACTCCATAGACTATGTGACTTAGAAACAACAAAGGTTTATTTCTCATAGTCTTGGAGGCTGAGAAGTCTAAGATCGAGGTGCTGGCAGGTTTGGTTTCTGATGGCAGTCCATCTTCTGGTTCTTAGAGAGCACCTTCTTGCTGTGTTCTCACATAGTGAGGGAGGTGAAAGAGATCTCTTGGGCCTCTTTTATCGGGTCACAAATTTCATCCATGAGGGATTCAGCCTCATGACCTAAGGACCTCTGCAAAGCCCCATCTCCTAATACCATCACCTTGCAGGTTGGGATTCAACATATGAATCTTGGGGGACACACCCTGGATTCAAACTGTAGCACCATTTAACTAGTTTTCTAGTTCACAGGTCCACGAATGGGGGGAGATCTTGCCCCATGAGCCATCATAATTAGGATCTCTCTCTCTCTCTCTTTTTTAAGGATCTCATTTCTTTTGACTCACATGAAATTTGGGACTTTGGAGCTCATGGTATTTATGAGACTGTTGCATTACCTACTGCACTAACGAGACATCTGGAGCTGATGGTATTTAGACTTTGGACATGCAATGGGTAGAGACTTTTGGAGACACTGAGATGTGATAGAGCAACATCTCCCCTGACTGAAGTAATTAATTTTCCTTTTCCTAAGAACCTGAAATGGCCTCCTTGGGGATAGTTTGTAGGGGAATACTGATCTTTTTTTAGGACTTATCACTACTACGTCTCATCCCTGCTATACATATGTAACCAGACTCAAGACCCATCACACTCCAGAGGCTGAGATACATTGACTTATGAGGAGACAGCATATACAGCCAAAATAATTGCAATATAAACCAGATAAATGTTTACAGAAATGGATCCTAAGAATGCTAGATTAAGATGCACAGAAATTCCCAAATTCCGATGATTTTCCTTTCCCTATGCACAGAATCCCTACTGAATGACACTAAGTTTTGGAAGTCAAGAAGGAAGATAAACCATGTGCATTTCTGGGAGGTCAGAGAGAACACCAGTCTCTCTTTATCAAAGGGCTTTGGCTCTGGAGACTGGCTGAGAGTTCACAATTATTTGTTGTACGTAGTAATTTAAGTCAGACGTTTTTCATTTAATTTAGAGCATAGACAAATCAAGAAAGATTTTAGTGCACTGCCTATATATTTGGCTCTAAGGGCACTGTGATCAATTACACACAAAAGATCTAAGCAGGTCTAAGCATTCTGATGACTAATTGGGCCCCACATTTATTACAGTAACCGTAGCTGTCGTATCTCTATGATTAAGTGCTGTTACTTGTTCCTGGTTATCCTGCTATCCCATAATACTCATTGAATTCATAGAGCCCTGTTTGAGGACAACTTTCCCATGGTGACTTCCGAGGAAGAGTCACCACAGAGGTCTTCAGAGATATCAGGGCTCACTCAGCAATGAACTTTAATGTCTTAGAAAAGGCAGCTATAGGGCATCTGGGAGGCTCAGTCGGTTAAGCCTCTGCCTTCAGCTCAGGTCCTGATCCCTGAGTGGGGTCCTGGGATCGAGTCCCACATTGGGTTCTCGGTTCAGCAGGGAGTTGGCTTCTCCCCGTCACTCTCCCTCTGTGCTTTCCCTCTCTCTCTCTCTCTCTCACTCAAATAAATAAATGAAATCTTGAAACAAAAAAAAAAAAAAAAAAAAAAGAAGAAGAAAAGGTAGTTATACTCATCATCTCTCTTTTTCTTTAAGTTGTAAGCTTCGGCCATTTTATTAACTTTTCTAAAAAGTACATATGCCTTTGATTTATACTTATTTCTTATGTTGTATTTAAGTAATTTATGTTTTCAAATTTATGAATCCATTTCTTTTAATTTGTCTGGAATAATTTATCATTTTTTCTTGATTTTAGAGTTAAATGTTAGCTTTTCTATTTTCAATCTTTCTTACTTTTAATACATTTAAAAATTTTATTTATTTAACAAGATGGGATCAGAAGGGAGACAAACCATAAGAGACTCTTAATCTCACAAAACAAACTGAGGTTTGCCAGGGGTAGGGGGGTAGGGAGAGGGTGGTTGGGTTATGGACACTGGGGAGGGTATGTGCTATGGTGAGTGCTGTGAAGTGTGTAGACCTGGCGATTCACAGACCTGTACCCCTGGGGCTAATAATACATTATATGTTAATAAATTAAAAACAAAACAAAACAAACAAACAGAAAGAACTACAAAAAGTTTATTTATTTATATATTTGAGAGAGAGAGGGAGAGAAAGAGTGAGCACAAGCAGGGGGGAGGAGGGGGAACAGAGGAGCAGAGGGGGAGGGGAAGGAGAGACTCTCCAGCAGACTCTGTGCTCAGTGCAGAGCAAGCCCAACATGGGGTCCGATCCCACAACCTGAGCTGAAACCAAGAATCAGAAGCTCAAATGACTGAGCCACCCAGGCGCCCAGTTTTAATACATTTTTAAAGCTCTGACTATTCCTACCTCTTGCTTTCAGATGCCATATTCAACTGTATCACATAGGCTTTGATAAGCCATTTTCTTTGTTATCTTTCATAGTTTGTAACTTTGGTTTTTATATCCTCTTAAATAGTTATTTAAAGGATTGCTTTGAAATTTTTAAGCATACATATTATAAAATGACAAAACTATTTTTTCTTGTTAGTTCTTATGTTTATTGTATTTGTTAGAGAATTTGTTGTATATGGCTTTTTCCTTTCTCGAATTTCTTGAGATTTTGCGTATGGCCTAATGCACAGACAATGTTTATGACTGTTTCCTCTGTGTTGGAAAAGCAAATGCGTCCTCTACTTTTTGGGGCAAAGAAGAAGACTTAATTCTGTGCAGCTCTTCCTACATCCACTGTCTTCTCCTTTCCCCGTTAACTCTCAACAGCAACTTCAGAATTCTGCTCTAGGTCTTTAACATTCCAAAACTAAGGGGAGCCTGGGTGGCTCAGGCGGTTAACCCTCTGCCTTTGCTTGGGTCACGATCCCAGCGTCCGCATCTCCCTCTTCCTCTCACTCTGCCCCTCCCCACCACTCGTGCTCTCTCTCTCCCTCTGTCTCAAATAAATAAATAAATAAATGAAAATTTTAAAAAATCCCAAATTAAACTAGATCGATGATCTTTGCCATTTTACTTCCCTACTCCTCTCTGCTTCCGCATCCCCTACCCTACCTTCCAAAAAACTTTTATTTCAAAACTTCTCTTTCATTAGCTCTAATTTCTAGGTATTACTGGAATTTTATTTTCATTTTGTAAAAGATTTTATTTATTCATTTGAGAGAGAGAGAGAGAATGAGAGAGCGAGAGCACAAGAGGAGAGAGGTCCACGGGGGAAGCCGACTCCCCGCCCAGCAGGGAGAGCCCAATGTGGGGCTCAGTCCAGGACTCCAGAATCGTGATCTGGGCCAAAGGCAGTCGCTTAACCAACTGAGCCGCCCAGGCACCCCCTGGAATTTTCATTTTAAACTATTGTTTACTTTTCCTTGAATTGTGACTTTTCACTTTTTATAATCCTTATTCAACGTTTATACTTTACAAATTGCATCGTTTTAATTTTAACAGCTTGTTTTTTACTTTTTCAAAACTAGGATTTTCTGCTCACCATTGTTTCTTGTACACTCAGTGTTTTGCTAACTTGAGAGATTTTTCCTGAATTAATTTTTTCTTTGCTTTGTTTCCTAAGGAAAAATTTATAGGTAGTGTATTTTGTGATCATATAAAATTTATTCTTTTACTCTCCTGTGGAGATGATATCTAGGGTGATAAAGAATTCTTGGATCTTACTTCTTTTCTCTGGAATCCTGTAACTATTTTTTTCTGCTTTCCAGAGTTG
This sequence comes from Mustela lutreola, assembly GCF_030435805.1. NCBI lineage: Eukaryota > Metazoa > Chordata > Mammalia > Carnivora > Mustelidae > Mustela > Mustela lutreola. The sequence goes on along the minus strand of NC_081290.1, from coordinate 4,775,352 downwards.
CAGGTGAGAAATCCATTGTGATTTCTTTCTTGTCTAAGTTAATCTGTGTGTGTGTGTCTGTGTGTTAATGTCTCGAAGTGTTGGATTTTCTTTTTACCTTTGGTATTCACAGTTTTTATCAAATTTTATCAAAATGCATGTCCCTTAAAATATTAATTATACCTCACACATTTTATTTATTTATTTATAATTATGATGTTATGTTCGTCACCATACAGTACATTATTAGTTTATGATGTAGTGTTCCAAGATTCATCGTTTGTGTATAACACACAGTGCCTTATGCAATCGGTGCTCTCCTTAATCCCCATCACTGGGCGAACGCATCTCCCCCACACCCCTCCCCTCTAAAACCCTCAGTTTGTTTCTCGGAGTCCACAGTCTCTCATGGTTCTTCTCCCCCTCTGATTTCTCTCCATTTTTCCCTTCCTTCTCCTAATGTCTGCCATGCTACTCCTTATGTTCCATAAATAAGTGAAACCACATGATAATTGACTTTCTCTGCTTGACTTATTTCACTCAGCATAATTTCCTTCAGTCCTGTCCATGTTGATACAAAAGTTGGGTATTCATCCTTTCTGATGACTAGTATTCCATTGTGTATATGGGCCACATCTTCTTTATCGATTCGTCTGTTGAAGGGCATCTCTGCTCTTTCCACCATTTGGCTATTGTGGCCTTTGCTGCTATGAACATTGGGGTGCAGATGGCCCTTCTTTTCACTACGTCTGTATCTTTGGAGTAAATAGCCAGTAGTGCAATTGCAGGGTCATAGGGAAGCTCTATTTTTAATTTTTTTGAGAATCTCCACACATTTTCCGAAGCGGCTTGCATTCCCACCAACAGTGTAAGAGGGTTTCCCCTTTCTCCACATCCTCTTCAACATTTGTTGTTTCTTGCTTTGTCAATTTTTGCCTGGCCCATTTTAATCCAAAAAGCATAGTCTTTCTTCTGTTCTCTTTTTAAGCTTCTCTTATGTTTTCTTTTTACCTCTTGGATTGCTCTTTTTGTGTGTGTTTCAACTCTTCTGGACGTGTCTACCATGTCTTTTTACTCACAACTCCAAATTTTGTATTTTGGGGCTTTGTTGTAATGTAGTTTCTTTATTTGATCTTTTACATTTTCATTTTGTTTCCAGAGTATTCACTCTTTTTTGGTGTTCTAATAAATTTCAAAATTCAAATACTATGGTTTTGAACATTAGAAAGTGATTTTAATAACATTTTAAATTTTTATTTATTTATTTTAGAGAGAGAGAGAGATGGACAGCACAAGCAGAAGAGGCTTAGGGAAGGAAGAGAGAGAATTTCAAGCAAAGTCTATGCAGGAATGGATATCACGACCCCGAGATCAGACTTGAGTCAAAACCCGGAGTCAGACGCTTAATCATCTGAGCCACCCGGGTGCCCACTTAATAATTTTTTTCTTAAATTGTCTTCTCTCTATATATTTATCTTCTTCAATGGGAAGCAACTGTCCTGTTTTTGTTTTGTTTTTGTCCCGGCACATCACTGAGCCTCTTATACAATCGGAGATCCTGCTTTGCTCCCCCATAACGTGTGTCTGTAAGAGCCTGCTGGGATGTTCCCAGTAGGTGGTGGCCAGACAGGAGGTGGGTGTTAAGAAGAATGTTGTTCTGGTGAGCCAGGAGTCAGCTGGGAACGTGACATACTGTCAGCATTCATTGGTCGGAGTGTGTGTGCAGGGTGGAGTTGATTCTTAGCCCCCAAGAGGGGGACAGTTCAGCTCAATGGTGTAATTGCTCCTGAGAATGGCCTGGAGTGGCGCACTACAGGGTCCCTTATACTGGGGGCATCTGCTTCTCTCAAACAGAACTATTTTATTCTAGTAGATGCAAAATCAAACTTCACTGCAGTTTCCACTGGGGCGATAGAACTTCTTGAAGGCCTGGTCTTCGATCCTCCAGCCTTGTAAGATGCTCTGTAGAAGCCACCCTAGCCAGGCAAGACGAGCCATCTCGACAGGACACTAAATCCTAAGCAGGCCACGCTTTCTTCATTTCCCTCCCCACCCCCAAGGCCCTCTTCATGGAGGTTGTTCATCTTACTAATCCGCTGGGAGAGAGAGGGCTGTGTGCTCAGACTCCCGTCTTCCCAGCATGAATAACGACTGTTTCTTTGCTTCTTTCGTTATGTTTTCTCTCTTTCTTCCACCGAGGACTCTATTTAGATAGATATTGGGTCTCCTGGGGCTGTATTATATTTTATTGCTCAAAATTTTGAAAATGCCCTCAGTTTTTATATTCCAGACTACTGATTAAAGTCTACAGCCGTGTATATTTTATTATTTCGAATTCTGTTAAGTTGTCCTTATTTTGGAAATTATCTTTATTTTCCAAAAACCCCTTTCTGTTTTTAACTGCTCTTTTTTCTTTTGTAGCAGCTAGTGCTTATTTTACAGAAATGCTGTCCCTTGAAATAATTCTGAGGATATGAATTTAATCTTCTCAGATGTTTTCTTGTGTTTCTTGTATGATGCCTTTTTACTCTGGGATCAGTTATTTTGTTTGTCTTTAAATTTCTACCTCAAGCTGTGGTACTTTTCTCAAACATGTTTTGGTGTTTGTTGTCCATTCCTATTTATGACAGGATGAGGTTGACTACTATACGTAATTGATGTATGTTTCCTCAGTAACAGGTCACTTCCGTAGCTTCTTCTCCAAATGGGTGTTGGTGTTTGGAGATACCAGAAGGTGTATTTACTAAAGAATTGTGTGGATAGGCACATGGGTAGGATTCCTCCCAATCACATAGGCACTAGGTGGGCAGGCTAGCTGGGAACTAACTGTTCAAATTAAAAAAAAGTGTTAGTCTGGATGTAAGTGGTTTATCGCAGGAGTAATACAAATTAATGTTTCTATTCATCAGTGTTATTTTATTTTTCATTGATGTTGGTAACCATTCACAGAGATGAAAATAACTGACGTTATTTTGGTGGTGTATGTATAGTAGCATCATACAGACAACTCTCCAGTTCAATCCAAAGCTTGTTATAAGTTTTTTTTCATACACTCAGGTTCTAAGAGGATTTATAAATACAGTTGTGGATGAAAACAGTTGCCTTCTTTTTCAGATGAATTTTAGAAAATCAGAGTAAAAAACTTTTCTTTGTATTTTTTTCCTGTGAGTGGAAAGCACAAAAAATTTTGATGTTCTGGCCATGCTAGAGCATACAGGTACATGTATGCATAAACTGTGTCCTGTCTTTGGATATCTAGGACATTAATTGCATTTTACAGCAATTCCTTCCCTCTACTTATTTGAGGGAGCTCTCTGTTTTTGTAGCAGGTCTTTCTCTGACTACAACACTTGAAGTAAATTAACACAGTACAAATCTTTACATCTTATAAAAAGCTTTGGCCTTACTTCATTCATTGCAAGTTAAATTTTTCTATACCGATGCCACATTGGATGCATCATTGATCCAGATTCATGCTGATATGCTTTGGTGAGAAGAAGATAGGAGAGTGCTAATTCACGGAGACATGAGCATTTCTCCCATCTCGGGGCACTTTCACACTGCATAGAGTTTTTGGTTCTAAACAAGAGTTAAGAGACACGGGGTCACAGGTCTTCATTGTCTGCATTTCCACCTTCTTTTTTGTCTCTGCCCACAAGGGAAATATTTCTCATCTCTATACCTTCCTAAAAATGACAGCAGGTTCAGGACTGCCTGTCTGCCAGGGGACTCTCGTGGGAACCCATGGCCGGTTTTTCCCTGCCTTTTCCAAGTCCGCAATCATTTAAAGATTGAGTCACTCCAGAGGCACAAAAGCCAGACCTATTGCTGCTCAGTTGTTCCTCGACGCCTGTAGAATAAGGGAGAAAAACAACAAAATCAAATGCTAATGGATTAGAATGAGCAAACATACCAGATTCACACTGATAGTAAAAGTCACAGTTCCTATTATATCATCACTGGAAATCTTTAAAATCTTTAAACCTTCAAAAAATAAAGATGCCTAAAGGTCTTCTACCATGGATGAAGAATGAGATCATTACCTCGCTTCCTGCTTCTCACTCACGATTAGAGAAATACTGTTATCATCATCAACATCATCATCATCAGTTTTGATTTATCTTAATAGCCTGCTGAAACAGACCTCTGGGAGCATTTACATATCCAATGACTACAGGATGATTATTCATAGCCTTAAAACTGCCTCGCACATAAAAATGCCTGACCTAGCTGAAAGTTCTTAATAATAATACTTTATACTTGTATGGTGCTCTTAATGTTTCAGAAGATTTTCACAGACATTTTCTTAATTTGAGACTGAAAACGACCCAGGTCGGTAAATAAATTCCAAGTATTATTATCTCCTTTTTACAGATGAGGACTTAGAGGACCTAGTTATGACTTAGTTGAAGTCAGTCAACCAGTTAGTCTTAGAATTTAGACTGCAAGCGAGGTGTTACTTCCTGGGTTCAGCGAGACAACAGCCTCTCTTCCCTTGCTTTGTGGAGGCCATGTCTTTGGTTGCAGTGAAAATAATCTCAGAATCATGAGTTTGCTTCTGAGAAGGTAGAAGATGTTGTTCTTTGTCATTTCTGCTCTGAGGTCTTTAAAAAGCCTTGGTGATGGGGTATGAGGAGCTCAGACACACCAAGGGGCTTGAGTTCACTATCAGTTACTCGTTGTGTTGCCTCAGAAAGAACACCCTGAAAACCAGCTGGCTTCAGGAGTAATCTTGGCATTATGCTGAATCTTCCCTCATGAAGAATGTATTTGGTATTTCCTATCTCATGGAGTCTTTATTTTCTTCAAAGGTTCTAATAGCGTGCATGTGTGTAACCCCCCAAACTCACGGGCATGAGAGTGAATGTGGACCAATGAACACAAAGATAACATTTGCGAGGGGCTCATGAGAAAGTAGGTTCTTGCTTTTCTAACATGGCTCTGGATTAACCCTTTATAGATGGACAAAAAAAAAAAAAAAAAGCATATACCTCTGAGAATTGCTGGCTGTTGTTCTGTATTGAAAAGCTGGATCTTAGTGGAAGTGAAGCGACACAGTGGAAGGCCACGTCGGTCAGGATAGGTTAAGTTAGGCTGAAGTAACAACACCCAGGCCTTGTACAGTGTGTTTCTCAAACTGCCTGTCCAGTGAGTGTTGGGAGGAGCCTCTGTTCCAAACAGTTCTTTCAGGGTTTGGGCTTACTGAGGTTCCATCACCTGTGATGCTGCCATCACGGGTTTCAGACTTCAGTGAGACAGAGAAAGGAATATTGCTATGGTTGTTTTGGCTCAAAAGTGATGCAGCCCATTGTCTGCAGTGGTGCTGTCCCATAGAAAGAGAAGGTGAACCACGTGTAACTCACATGACTGGCTTTGTTATTGTTGTTACTGTTGTTCCAGATTTGGAAGTAAAGAAACCCAATTTTCTTTGCTAAGGTTTCTTTGTTATGTGTCTTTATGTTGTTAATTGGGCTATAATTTACCCACAGTAAAATTTACTTTTTTAAGGGTACAATTCTGTGAGTTTCAGCAAGCATAGATAGTCATGTAATTTTGATTTCAAGCAAGTTTTAAGACACTTCCGTCTCTCCCCGGTTTACCCTGTGCCCTTTGTAGTTAACCCCTCCTCCTTCCCTCGGCCCCTGGCAGCCACTGATCGATCTGTTGTCCACCCCATGGTTTTGCCTTTCAACAATGTCACATAAACAGAGTATGCGGCTCTGGGGATTGGTTCTTCTCATTCAGCATGATGCATTTGAGGTTCGACCATGCTGTGGTGGGTATCAGTAGTTTGTTCTTTTTGTTGCTGAATGGTATTCCATTGTATGGATACACTACAGTTTGTTTGTCCATTTCCCAGTCGAGGGACATTTAGGTTGTTTCTCAAAAGTTTTTGGTGACCAATAAAGCCAATATAAACCATTTTTGTGTGAACATGGTTTTTCATTTCTTGTGGAAACATTTACCAGTGGGATGATGCAGTCATATGGTAACTTCATGTTTAATTTTTTTAAAAAAACATTTTATTTATTTATTTGAGAGAGAGAGAGAGAGACAGAGAGACAGAACATGAGTAGGGAGAGAGAGAGAAGGAAAAGCAGACACTCTGCTGAGCAGGGAGCCTGACACGGGGCTCTATCCCGGGACCCTGGGATCACAACCTGAGCCAAAGACAGACACTTAACCTAATGAGCCACTCAGGTGCCCCAATGTTTAATTTTATAAGAAACTGTGAAACTTTTTTCCAAAGTGTCTGCACATTTTGCATTAACACCAGCGATATATATGAGAGTTCCAGTTGCTCCACATCATTGCCAGTGCTTGATGTTGTCAGCTTTTGAAGATCTATTTTTAAATATTTCCTTTTTTCTCCTTTCTTCTTTCCTTCCTTCCTTCCTTCTCCTTCCCATTCTCATACATGTGTAGTGGACGTAAGTAAACCCAATTTTCTAGTAGCCCTATTTTAAAAAGTAAAAAGCAACAGGCAAAGTCAGTTTTAATAACATCTTTAAGAGAACATATTCAAAATATTCTCACTTCAAGATGTAATTAATATGAAAATCATTGAGATACTTTACATTCTGTTTTTGGGTGTCCTGTCTTTGAAATCTGATGTATAGAGCTCAAGAGCCACATGTGTTTAGGGGCTGCTGTATTGGTCACTGTCGCCACAGTGCAGGTCTACATGTAGTTACCAGCCTCACTTGTGACTGTGAGTGGGGTGAGAAAACACAGTATCTCCGTGTATCCAGGAAACATGGGCGAGCACAAGTAATGTCCATCACAAAGGCAGAGTGGAAAGAAAGAATGAATTCAGGTCTTTTATAACATCATTAAAGTACTAAATGGAGCTGAGTCTGAAGATCTTCTACGGAGAGCCTTAGCTTCTAGTTATGACAGAGAGTAAGTGCTGTGTATGGTTTAAGTCAGTTTGGATGAGCTGATTCTGTTATTTGAAAATTCCTCCAGCATAATTTTGCCCTGCACAATTAAATTTGCCTTTAGTATAGAAGAATGAGAAAATACAGTCAGGACAAAAAGAGAAATTAAAAGTCACCTGCAATCTCAGATAATATTTTGGTGTACAGTTGGCCTTTGAACAACATGGAGGTTAGTGGCACTGACCTCCTCCAGAGTCAAAAATCCACACATAGCTTTGATTCCCCCAAAATTTAACTTATGGCCTACCTTTGACTTTGAAGTCATACTGATAACATAAACACTCGATTAAGACATATTTTGTATGTTGTATGTATTATGTACTGTTTTCTTACCACAGAGAAGCTGGAAAAAAGAAAATATTAAGAAAATCTTAAGAGAAAATACACTTATAATGCTGTACTGTATTTACTGTACTTATAATGCTGAAAGAATTCATGTATAAGTGGACCCGTATAGCCCTAACCTCTGTTGTTCAAGGATCAACTGTATATCTTTTGAGACGTGTATATGAATATGTGTGTATGAATGTATTAAAGTACGTGTGTATAAGCAAAATCATGGAAACATTTTATTATTATAATTTAACCTATGTTTTCCACCCAATAATATTTTGAAAAATCTTTCCATGCCAATAAATAATGTGTTTAAACTCTCATTTTTAAAAAAGATTTTACTTATTTATTTGACAGACAGAGGTCACAAGCAGGCAGAGAGAGAGAGAGAGAGAGAGAGAGAGAAAGAGAGAGGGAAGCAGGCTCCCCGCTGAGCAGAGAGCCCTATGTAGGGCTCTATCCCAGGACCCTAGGATCATGACCTGAGCCGAAGGCAGAGGCTTAACCCACTGAGCCACCCAGGCGACCCCTAAACTCTCATTTTTAATCTCTAGGTAAATACTCCCCTTTATGGAAAAGTCACAATCTACTTAACACAACCTGTATAATAAGCCATTCAGAACATTTCATTGTTTAAGTTGGAGTAAGGGCAGAGGTGGTGTGTGTTTGAAATAGCTTTTTTTCTTTTCTTTTTCAGAGAGAGAGAGAACACGCATGCCAGTGAGTGCAAGCAAGTGTGGGCAGAGGGAGAGGTGGAGGCAGAGGGAGAATGAGAATCCCAGGCAGGTTCCAGGCTCAGCATGGAGCCCTTAGTGGAGCTCCATCTAGCCCTGAGATCACGACCTGAACTGAAATCAAGAGTCCAAAGCTTCACAGACTGAGCCACCCAGGTGCTCCTTGAAACAGCTTTCTTTTTTCTTTTCTTTCTTTCTTTCTTCTTTTTTTTTTTTATTAACACATAATGTATTATTTGTTTCAGGGGTACAGGTCTGTGAATCATCAGTCTTACACAATTCACAACGCTCACCATAGCCCATACCCTCCCCAGGGTCCATCACCCAGCCGCCCTCTCCCGCCCACTGACCAGCAACCCTCACTTTGTTTCCTGAGATGAAGAGACTCTTATGGTTTGTCTCCCTCCTGACCCCATGTTGTTGAAATAGCTTTTCATCTGAAATAAAGGCAAAGAGCATTTGGGAATCCTGTTGCCTCCCTTTGTACCTCTGCTTTTTATACCTTCCTCCCTCAGTTATTTCAGTAGAGGAAAAAAAATACAAGAGGGAATGTATGGCCCAGCAAGGTGATGAGATATTAGTAAAATTAAAAAAAAATTAGTTTCCTATAAAGTTTTCAGTAATTTATTCTCACTGCCATGACTTCATTGTACTTATTACCAACATTGATTAGATAGACAAGTTACTCAAGGTATTGTATGTGTAACTAGAAAGTAATTAGTGATACAGAGAACAACAAATTAAGTTGCAAAAATCCAGAAGTATGCAGTAGGAAAGTGTAGGATGAATCAGGTCCAGTCCTGTAGGACTCTTACTTATAAAACAAAAGCCAGTATAGTCTGTTTGGGAAAGAACTTGATTAAATGTGCTGAGATGACCCATTTTCCTCTTGGCTGCTGTGGCCATTTGGCATTTTCAGTGACCTCTGATGCTTGGCTTTCTGCTGTGCTGTTGTGATGGGCACAGGGCTGATATGAAAAATATTTGACAACAGCGATGCAGGGACCCCAGCTTCCCACAGCCGCTATAACTGAACCAGTGTAGAAGGTCTGCCGGCTGTCCCAAATGTGGAAGAAGGAAACAAACAATCAAAAAAAAAAGCCAACAAAACAAAACAAAACAAAAACTTGGGATTTTTGTTTATTCCAGGAAAAAAATCCTAGGTACGAAGCCCCTTTTTTGGGAGGGGAGTAGGTCTTCCATATCCTTCTAGTGATACTGCTGGGGAAACCATCATTTCCCACAAAAATAAATGGTGAATAGACATTCCCGTTCTCTAAAGCAATACCTAAATTCACAGAAGAGGATTAATATACTGAATATATGAAGAACTCTTACAGTTCTACACAGAATAAAAAACCCAACTAACAGAGAAATACAAAGAGGTCATTCAGACACATACCAAGAAATACAATAAATATAAGAAAAAATTGCTTTACTTTACTAATGAGCAAATAAAATGAGATTTTAAAAATACCTATATTTCACTTGGTTAACACCTGTTAAGTGGCTACCATGTGTCAGATATGGTGCTAAGCAATTTTATTTTATTTTATGCAAATAAAAGTCCTGGGAGGACTTAGAGTAACGGACTTTTATTATAATGTCCATCTCCTAGGCAAGGAATCTGAGGTTCAAGGAGGGTAAGATGCCTGAGGTGACATAGCTAATAAGTAGTGTTAAGCAAAATGCCATTTTGCCGTTTGAGATTTACAAAGATTAAATGATAGGTATCAAAATGAAAAATATGCATCCCTTTGACCCAACACCTTCACCTCCAAAATTTATCCCAAGGCGATAATTGTGTAAGTGCACAAAGGACTTTTATAAGGACATTTAGTGCCATATTATTTATAACAGCAAAAAACTGGGAACAACGTAAATGTTCTTCAACAGAGGGTAGGCCAAAAATGTAAAGACCTGTCCATATACTATAAACCCAAGCAGCTCTTAACAAGAATGAGATAGACCAATATGATTTGGCTTAGAACACTGTGGCTTAACTATATTGTTCAGTGGGAGAAAAAAAAAACAATCCATGTTACAAGAAAGCCTATAAATTATGACTTTCTTTTCATCAGAAGAATTCTGTTAAGCAGAGAGAAATGTTTGTCTGTGTTTGCTGTGGTTGAGCCTGTGAAGAGGCTAGGTGAAAGCAGAGCCCATCAGTGTATACTTGGGTGTTACCTGAGTGTTCTTTTTGGTGTAACTATTTGAAGCAGAAAAAGGAGAAAAACTATTAACTATCCTCACGTGCCTAAACGGACAAACCCGAACAAAAGCTGTCTTGAGAAAGTTGCGAGCTGAGGCTTTGGGATGGAGCAGTCCCGTTAGTGCTCACTCAATACCCCCGTTTTCCCCCAGGGGTCCGACCTCTTTTGCGGTTAGGCTGGGGCCCGTGACTCATTCTTGCCACTGGGCTCTGCGAGGAAGGGCTAAGGCCTTTAGGGATCGTCATTCCTCCTTTATCGCTTTGTCGGGCCTGTGCCGAGGCTGCCTGCAACGTGTTGCGTCCCGCCGGAGCAGCGAGACGGAGTCCCAGGGGCTGGATGTCAGCGGAAAGTCATCTCCTGCGGTTTTTCGACCCTGCGGTTTGGGGGTTCGCTGGTCTCTGCAGCCGGCGCTGCTTGCTCTAATGTGCGTTGCCGTTTATGACCGTCTGACTTCAGAATGATCACTCTCTGAACATCAGTATTTCTCCAGTCACTGCAGACAATAATGGTGCCCGTCACCCAGGGTTGCCAGAGGACTAAGAGGGAAAGTGTGCACTGTTAGGCTCTGGTGGTTACTTTCACACGTGCTGGCTATTACTTTTGTTTTTGCTGGTGTTTCCCCAAACGGGGCAGCACCCGGGTCAGGGCAAGGTCACTAGTGATAGCAGGGACAACCCAAGGAGATACCGTGGGACATATTAAGAGAAGTTGTGGAATCTCGACATGTCAGTGAAGACGACTGAAGATACAGACCCAACTCTCTGGCTAGTGACATGCCAACTCCTTGTCACAGAAAGCCTGGTTGTTGGAATGAGGTTAAGTTAAAACAGAGATAACCTAGTTATCATTAGCTACATCTCCATAAAAATGCCCACTAAATTTCCATCATGATGTAATAGGTTATGCTAATATAATTATCTTCCTGGGGCTCCTGGTGGCTCAGTCCATTAAGCAGTTAAGTGTCTGCCTTCAGCTCAGGTCAGGATCCTAGGGTTCTGGGATAGAGCCCTGCATGAGGCTCCCTACTCAGTGGGGAGTTTGCTTCTCCCTCTCCCTCTGCCTGCCACTCCCCCTCCTTGGGCTCTCTTTCTGTCTCCATCAAATAAAGAAATGAAATCTTAAAAAAAATTATTCTCCTGACATCTCAGTTTAAGCCACCGTGGAAGGTGCTAATATTACTGATTGTTTGACCCTTTCAACCATTTGATCATGTTGCAGTGGGGGCTCTGGGCCGCTCACCTTCTACCCAGTCAGGGCTGAGGCAGGATGAAGTGTGTAGGCAGGGGTGGGCCCCTGTGCAGGGTTGGTGGGAGAGGGGGTGTGGGGGGTTATATATAAAGACAGCATATGATAAATTTGGGGTAACATGGAAATGCTGTTCTCCCCCCACTTCCTCTCCTTCCTTCATTTCCTTTCCTTTTTAAAAAGTAGCACATTTGCATTTAGCACAAGTATAGCAGATGTCTTACTGAAACTTCTTTGAGTGCCATGATTGTATGGTTTTTAAAAATCAAATCAAACCAATTCTTGAGAGAACAAATTGTCTAAGTTACTTCCAGTCAGTGGCGGCTACAACATTTCTATAAGGAGTGGATTAACAGTGGTAACCTGGGAGCCAGAGTGTGTTGGAAGCTGAGTTTTCATAGCACGATATGAGATGGAGAAAATGTCAACTTAGTAAATAGAAAAGGAGAGGGGATCCTTTTCCAGGGAGGGGAGGTCACGTCGCCCAGCTGCACCTGATGTGGCCACTGCTTTCAGGCACTGTTTTACCCAGTAGGTTCTTTCGACAAACGTTTAATGAGCATCTACTACTATGTGTTTGGGATACAGAGATGATACACAGACCCTGTTCCAGAGAGCATCACAGGGAGAGACTGACGGGGAGCGGTAAACCCTGGTTCCTCTAAATACTCAAAAATCAGTGCCAGGTTGTTAGGGGTTCCCGTTTCTGCTCTGGCTAAAATCGTGGTGCATACAGGAGTCGGCCGGGGCCGACCCACTGAGCGATGCTGAAAAGCGTCCGCCCAGTTTTAGGGTGTTGTAAGGACTGAACACAAGTGGGACCCCCACCGTTTCACAGCTCGGGGTCAGCTGCTTGGACAGTGTCCCCTTCCATCGGTCTCTGGGCAGCTCACGGAGCCCGGACGTCTCCTCGCTGGGTGGGTCAGAACCCGGTCAGGGTGTCTCGGGTGCAACCATTCTCATCGTGTAAAAGGATGAACCCTAGACCCGCTCTTTTCATTTGACAACATAAAAATTGCTGCCGTCACTCGGTCCGGACCAGAATCAAGGCCTCCACCCTGCAAGTGCGCGCCCCAGTCGGCCTGGCCCAGACATTTAGTTCCCATCGCCGGCATTTGGGGGCGCGGCTGGGGCCACCGCGCGGGACCGCGCTGTCCGCGGACAGCCCGGCTCTGGGAGGCTGAAGCTGCGTTCGCGGCGGGAGGGCCCGCCTAGGACAGACCCGCCAGGGTCCTCCCAGGCTGCCGGGAGAACCCATGGGGGGACGGCAGGAGCGTCCCGGAGCGAGCAAGCCGGATCGGGTCCGCCCCACGCACTCAGTCCTGCAGGGGTGGCGCGGCGCGGGGCGGAGGAGGGCGCCAGGGCCCTTGACTGTGGGTGTCAGTGCCCCCGGATCCCTGCGGAAGCGAGAGGTGAGGACCCGGTTCGTGGGGCTCCGGGCGGTGCCCGAACAAGCAGGGGCCGCACCCCCGCCCCCTCCCCCCCGCCCCTCCCCTCCCCCCCCCCCCCCCCCCGCCTCCCCGGTGTGGCCGCTTCGGATCCCGCCCCAGACAAAGGCAGCCTGAGCTCCGCAGCACGAAGGAGGGGATCGGGTTGCTCGCCCGGCCTCCCCTCGCGGCGCCCTCCCCGAGTCGCCCCTTCCCCACGTGACTCTCTGGAATCTTTGCCAAAGCTCCGAGGCTCTGGGTCCCTGTTCACGCCGCGCCAGGAGCGGGGCGGGCGGCGCGGGAGGCCGGGGAGGCGGAGCCTGTGAGCTTTAAACGCCGGGAGCCGGCGGCGCCGGGCTGGTGCGCACCCGAGCTCTCCGCGCGCGGCCGGGAGTGCGGGATCCGCCAGCCCCTCCGGCCCCGTCCTCCGCGCATTTACATTTTCGGCTCCGCCTGCGCCCGCGATCCCGGCTCAGCCCTGCGGCCCGGCCCCGGCCCCGGGCACGCGTGCGGCGGCGGTCGGCGGGGAGCCCGCCGGGAGCCCGCCGCGCCCCCGCAGCCCTCCTCGCCGGGCGCGGGCGGAGGCGAGACCGTGGCAGCAGCGCCCCCCGCGCCGCCCCCGTTCTCGCCGCGGAGGCTCGCGAGCAGCCCGAGGCGGCGCCGCCGAGTCCGGGAGCCGCCGCGGCGCCGCGCAAAGTTTCCCGCGAGCGGCCGCCGAGCCGGGGCGCAGCCGCGGGGCGGGCGGGTCGTCGCGGCCCCTGGCGACCCCCTCTGCCGACGCGGCGCCCACGGGGTGTCACGCGAACTTTGAAAAGCCGCTCCCGACCGACGTGCGCGGGCGTCTGCGCGGCGGCACCCGGGAGCCCAGCGGTCGGGTCTCCGCGCGGGGAGGTCGGGTCGGCGGCGACGGGAACTTTCCGGAGAGTCCGCCGCGGAGACCGCGCTCGGCCGCCTCTTCGGTCCCCCCGAGCTCAGCCCACGTCGGGGACCTGCTTCTCCGGGGAGCGGCGCGCCCTGCACGCCCGCTGCGCGTGGACCGAATCCCCCGCCCGGCCCGGCGCCCCGGAGCTGCCGGAGAGTGTCCCCCGGGCCCGGCCGGCGCTGCGTTTCCCCGGAGGCAGCCGCCCGCGCGCCGCCGCTCTCCGAGCGCGCCGGAGCCCGCGTTCCCGGCGACAGCGGCTCCTCGGATGCTGAAGGCTGCGCCCCGGCAGTGCGGGCGGCGAAGCGGCTATGGGTGCCTGCGAGGTGTGGCTCGGGGTGGCCCTCGCCCTGGCGGGATTTGCAGCACTGCCTCTTCGTTCCGAAGGTGAGAGCGCGGTGCCCCCTCCCCGCCACCGTGTGTGTGTGTGTGTAAGAGAGAGCGAGAGAGATCCTGGTCCTGCTGTTGAAAAAGCCAAGCGGGTTTACGGCACTGTGGGTCGGGTGGAAGTTTTGGGGGTTTGGGGTTGGGGTCGGGGTCGGGGTCGGGGGTGGCCGGGAGGGAGTGCAGCTCCGAGTGGCTCTTTCGGCGGCTCCGGCTCCCGATTGTTCTGCATTCCGGTCGCAAGCTGGTCCCTCCCGCCCCCCTCCCGGCCCCGAGTGCATTCGGGTGGGGGGTCCGTCGCGGCGGCCCCGAGGTTGGGTTCTCTTTCCCCACTTCCCGCTGCTCCCAACGGAAGCAACTACGTGAAGCGTCGGCGAGGAGCGAACGGCGGCTCTTACTTGGCTGAAAAGACCCCGCTCCTGGGAGACGTAAAATCCGGCGCCTCAAACCCCTCGCCACGCTCCCTTCCTGCTCGCCCCGGGCAGTGTCCCTGTGAAGTCCAGGGAGATTGTGTGACCGGGTGGCTGAGTGCGCTCGGGGCGCGGACACACGCCTGGAGAGGCGCCTCTGCGCGACCGACAGGCACGAGCCTGCTTCCTTCGGGGGGGAAGTGATTAATAGGAGTTTAGCTTCGTTCTCTTACTTCGCCCTCCTACTCCCGGGTCTCCTCCAGGGCTCCCGCCTGCGAGTAAAACCCCGAGCTGGGGGAGAGAAAGGAGTCGGAGGGAATTGTCGCCATGATTGCAAAAGCAGTCTGGGGTCGCACGGACACACGAATCCACGAGTGAACTAAGAGTTTGGGGCGGGGGCGCGGTGGCCAGCGGAGGACGGGCCCCGGCAAGCGCGGCGCGGGGAGCCTCCACCTGCTCCGAGGAGTCGGCCAAGTCCTTCCGCGCGCGTTGGAGAGGGGGAAGGGAGCCGGCGGGCCGGGGGGAAGAGGCCGAATCCACCGCGCTGGGCCTCGGCGTCCCCTCCCGACTCGGTTCATTATTCATGCAGCTGCGGGCGAGGGGTTCACCTGCTCCGCCGCAAATCAGCGCCGCGGCGCGGCGGGGCGGGGCGGGGCGGGGCGGGGCGCGGCGCCTTCTCCCTGCGGCGGGGTGGGGGCGGCTTGAAGGTGCAGAGCAGGGGCGCGGGGCTGGGGGCGGCGGGAGGCCAGGCAGAGGACAAAGCCCTGCCTTGGCGTCGACCTCCAGCCTTCAGAGCAGCTGCCTTTTCCGCGCTAGTTTCCCTGGGGAAAGCGGCCTGGCCTCGAAGTCCGCGCCGAGTGCCGGGATTGACGGGGTAAAGGTTCCGCCCGCCCGCCCTCTCCCGGCAGGTGGGTCAGGTTCGTTCCCCAGAAGCGCGTCCGGGGCCTGTGCAGCCTTCTCCAAAGGGGTCCTGCCCTGTGGAAGTCTGTGTGTATTGTATGAGTGCGCGCGCGCGCATACTGGAAACAATAAAACTTACAGGGCTTAATCGTAATGATACATCAGATGCGAGAGTGAACTCAGGCCACCCGACTCTGATTTTGAGACTTAGAAACATGTTTTCGCTTGGTGGTGGCCGTTTCTTATTTAGAATCATCCCAGCAACGCAGAAAACGTGCTTTCTCTCGCAGAGAGCTCAGCAGGGGGCAACTGAATGATGGAGTTTTTCAGAACCAAATCTCTTGAAATCACAGAAGCCATTATTAGTAAGAGCCTGCAGGGTTCGCTCTTCGGAAGACTGGTTGGTACAATGGGCAAAGTTAAAGAACTTGCACATTCTTTTGGTAGGGGAGGAGGGCAGGACACCAGGGGCGCTATTCCTCCAAAGATTCTTCGGAAACTTTGCTTCTTAGGGTTTCTTCCCACCTTCAGGGCATTGTAGAATCATTTCACAAATTGAACCGATAGATGTCTGAGAGTTTCCATCTAGCTTGGAATGGTCCTTGTCTAGTAATGAGTGAGTGAGTGCGAACATTTATGAGCACATCTTATTTGGCTCCTACTATGCCAAGCACTTTACATACATTATCTCACTTAATTTAATTTAACTTAATTTAATTAAGTAAGTGATATCAGGCCCATAGCAAAAAAAAAAAAAAAAAAAAAAACAAACAAACAACAAAAAAAAAAAACCGCTGTCACCTGATGAGAACTTTGATTTGGTTCTGTCAAGATTTTCTTTTTCTCTTCAAAATAAGGGCACTGAAGTCAAGGCTGGAAAGCTGAAGGATCTTACAGATTCCCTCAAGCTTTTTAAAAAATTAGTCTTGGCAATGATTTTTGAAATTGGAAAAGAAGCATTTACATGTGTGCTTCTCATGGTGTGACATACACTTTGATACTTTTGCTCACCGAGCCATGGCAGAATTTGTGTTTCCTTCTTAGTGCTCAGAGAGCATCTCATACATGCTTCTAGAACACCAGTGAAGAATTCTACAATTACATCGATAAAGGTGCAGTTTCCGTCTTCCTCAGGTAGCTGTGTGCTCACTGAGGGTACAGGATGGCTCCTAATTATTCTTACATCTCCACGTCACCTGTGAGGACACACTAGGCGCTAAGAAAATACTCGTCATGTGAAGGAGCACTGCCTAATCAGTCTTCTGAATTAAGCTTACGCTGGCCTCGATGACAAACTGCCGTATGACCTTGAATGAACCACCTAACTTCTCTGGCCTGTGGTTCTGTCGTTTGCCAAATGTCGAAGTCGGCTGGCGAGGGGATAGCTGTAAGATGCTTTTGCTAATCATCCAGCACAGGGAAAAAAAGATCAACATTTGCTGCCCAATCTGTGGTCAGTTGCAACTTTCTGGTTCTGAGCTTTATGTCCGTTATTAAAAGAAAAATGAATTTTTACAAGCAAATCATTGGCAGTGTTCTTTTATACTGTCTTATACTGCCGAGATGACAAGCCGCTATGATTTGACAACTTAATGAAATCAAGAAGCACAGGGAAACTTCTAGCAAATGTGACTGGTTTCTAAATCAGATCAGCTTTGCCATGACATTTTCTGGAGAAGCAGTTTCTGAATTGTGTTCACCTGTGGAAATCCTGTGAAGTCACACTAGGTAGGGACTTGGAGATAGAAAAAGATTATTAAACTGGAGGTTGAGAGAATTGAGTTCTAGTCTGTGTCCTGTAAGTCCTCATGCAGCTTAGTCAATCCCACAGTCTTCCAGACTTTTCCTAGAAATGAATGCCGATAACAGAATACGTTGGAAAAGATCATTTGATAGACAGTGTGTTTTATTTATGGGTGGATCAGCATATTTGGTTCTACTCTTGGCTGGAGAGTTCCTTCTGTGTAAGATTTAATCTTGAAAAGCCAAGGTGAGTAAAGAGAAGACATTGGCTGGGGAAATAGCCTCTCTCTTCTTCCACTCCACAAGTCTTTATTGAGCGCTTATGTGTGTGGTTATGTCTGGTAGGCGGACCACATACTACCTGCCCTGAAAAAGTCTGCACACCCAGTAACTGTTAATATCAGTAAAGTAGAAGTAGGGGGATGTAAACACGGGTCCTTGGTGGGCTTCCCAATATTGAACACTTGCACTTTGGGCTTTTGTAACTTCCTGCTAGTGAAAATGAAGAAGTGTATTGTCACAGGCTATTTCCATTTCTGCTCTCCTCTGGGGATTAGATCCTGCATACATTGTTCAGTGACACCAGAGCCATCTGTATTCATGGTTATGGGCTCAAGCGGCAATATCCCTCAATTTCGCTCGGACACAAGTAGTCCTAAGTACCCTCCCCCACGTGGCTCAGGGGAAGGGAGGAGAACGCCACATGGTGACGTCGCGGCTGTGTGCCGGACCCCAGAGTAGTTCAGAATCACTTGGCCCGTTTTCATTGTAACAGCTCTGTTAATTGATCTGAATCCTGGTTTACAATAATCCGGACATGAGCTGTCCTGTCCATCCAGAAAATGATTCTATTTTAACTCTTCCATGGTGTAGACACCATATGCTGAATTAGAACACAACATGAAGCGTGAACATTTAAATGCTAACTCGTGGCTGTTTGTTCACGATGAGTCATACTTTTGCGGTACCGCGCTCTCCCAACCCCTTTGTATCTCTGGCCACATGTCCCACTCCAGCTGATGTTTTGCGGCTCTTGGATTTAACTTCTCTAATTGACTCCGTTTACCAGGTATGATTTCTGTAGTGAAGAGTTTCTGGAATTGAGAACTCGTGCAAATTAGAGTTCACATTTTCTCTGAAAACTTGAGATTTCATCCAAGTATCTCCTAAAGGAGCATGTGAGAATGTGAAAAGGGGCTTTAAAATAGACACTTAGTTTAATGAATAGGAAGTAACCTTTGGCCTGTGTGGCCCGCGAGACTGCGATCAGCCACTAGCAGGGAGAGCTGAGGACCCCCGCTTCCTTCTCCCCGCTGGATGGGACCCCTTCACCCCTGCAAAACTTACTGCACTTTTTTTCACATTGAGCTGGAATTTAAATTACGCAGTATCTCAGTTGTATTCTGCACCTTAAAACCGGTGAAGTTCTTGGGTTAGAGGCTTCTAGTTTCTGTTGTCTTTTATTTTTCCAATTTTGTCTTGAAGAAGCCCGCTTTCTCTTCCCAGACCCTCCCCCTCTGTCAGAATTCACCTTGAGCTGGAGTTTCCTTGGAAGCGCAAGTAAAGGCATCAATCTCGACCTCTCATAGAGCTGTCCGCCTTTAGAAAAAAGCCATGAGTGCGGAGAGGAACTTTGTTTCCATGTTGTGGGAGTGGGTCACTTGGAGAAAAGGCCTCTGCTCTAGTGCAGACCCAGAAGCTGCCCCCAGCCCCCCTGCCATGACCTCCTAGCTGCGCGGGCCACTGGGCCTGGGGCGTGCCCTGCGCGGGAGAAACCCGCCTGCTTTGGAGGACGGCGGCCGGCGCTGGGGGGAGATGCATGTCCGAGGGCGCTGGGCCTCACGCCGGAATGCTCTGTTTTCTCGAGGGAGGAGAAGCGAGGTTTCGGAAGCCGTGTGAGTGGAGACATTCGTGCAGCTGCCTTCCCGGTAGAGCTGTTCCATTTTAGGAAAGCCCTTAGAAGGCAAAGCTTATTTCTTTTGGAATTGTACATCATAGAGCGACGCAGATTGAGTGCTTTCCTTCTGCTAATGATGGGCTCTCTCCGCAGTTGCACGCCGTTTTGACTGGAGCCTCTTGCAGAGGCTCGGCCTAGCCCAGGGTGGTACCACGCTCGGTGTTGCTTCCTTGTTCTCACGTTCCCGTGGGTTTATAACATCTGTCCCACTCCCCTGGGATGGGTTTTGATGTGGGTAGTTGGATATTTCTTCAATGTAGAAATGGAATTTTGTCAATATATATCAATTGATCTTTATATGACTATTTTATGTATATACATGTGTATCATATATGATTATTATATACATTTATATATACATACATATTTCCCTTATGACATACCATAGACTGGAATACTAAGTATTTCTCAGAGACATGTGTGAATGAAGAGAAATTTTCTCCCAAGGTTTTATCTCAAGTTATTCTTGTTTGAATGTCAAGGGCACCAAAGTCATTCCAATAAATTTGCTCATAGAGATCTTTGATTCAGATCACAAGTGTAAATAGTCATCTCATTTCTTTGAAGATTGTTCCTGATTCCATTATTGGTGGATGAGGCAGACCGGTCCCTTCCCAAGAAGTTATTATTTTTAAGACTTCACGAATGATCTGTTGGAAACGAAGCACTATAGTAAAATGTGTCCTTCCCTTTTTGGACACCAAGTGTGGCCTGTTGTCAGGATGTGTTTCCACTGTGGTTTGTGTATGCTATTCCAATCTGTTTTGTAGGTTCAGTTTCAGAGAGAGTAGCTGCTAGCACACTACCCACATGTTTCTAGGTAAAAACAAAACAAGCAAAAAAAAAAAAAAAAAAAAACCACACAAAACACCTGTTGTGTTGTTCAAAGATTGGTTGAAAATGAATTTGTTTTTTAAAATTAAGATTGCACTTTTACATTGTTTTCAGATATAACACTTGAAAAGATTCATTTTATGATTCAGAAACTATAGGCGTTCCATTCACATTTAACCTTCTTTTCCATTTCTAAGAAATTTCTGTTGTTTTTTATTTGATGCTTACTGAATGGAAAATGTAAAGATGTATCAATTCATAACCAGTCTATTAGAAATACTGAGTGAAAAGAAGGTGAAAAGGGTATTGGAGTTCAAGAGCCCAAGAGAAGAGTTCTTTCCAAGTAACTACAGTCTGCACGTCTCTCTGTTAAATGTAACATCCCTGACGAGGAACATATTGTGTGAAAGGCGAGAAATAGATAATCACCCAGATACCTCAGCGGCTGCCTACTGGGTGAAGAGTTAGGGAAGCCAAAGAAGGAGAAGCAGTCCCTCTGCCAAGCGACTGTGTAGATGCGGTAGTGGGGTAGACGCAACAGTTTCACAGGCTTAGCAACAGTGTTGCAAGGAAGTTTCCGAGAAGGAATGGATGATGTAGGCTCGGAGTGCTATGAAGGCGAAGGGGAAAGGACATAAAGCTGTGGGGCTGGAAAATTCACGAAGGAGATGGGATCAAATTTAAGGAACTTGAATAGACCCAGGGTGTCTCCTGCAGGAAAAAAAAAAAAATGAGCAAAGGGATGGAGATATGAAAGTCTGACCGCCGGATCCCAAGTTGGCCTCTTGGGTCGGAATGGAGGATTTGTGTAAACAAAGAGTGGCAGCGAAGCCGGGATAAGTAAATCAGAACTGGATGAGGGAGGCTTTGCTGATTTATCACATAGAAAAATACACACTGCACACACAGCATGCCATTATAAATACATTTATTTTAAAATTCAAATAGTAAGTTTTAATGATGCTTTCCCTCGTGCGTGTCCAAGAAGTGTTTTTGTGTTGTACGGGGTTATTTTCCGAAGGGGCAGAATGTTCGAGCTTTTCAGATTTTGGAAAAAGCACAATTTGCAGACTGTGATGCATGTAGATGGGGTTTTAGCCCAAGTCTGCTGGGGCAGTGCCTGCTGGTCTGTTTTGCATTCCTTTTAATTCTTGTTTTGTTTTTCCCTACAGGTGCTTGTGTCTATCAGGGTTCCTTGTTGGCGGTAGGTTATCCTTCCTATATTTGCTTTATTTCTTTCGAATGTAAAATGCTGGATTGGGGTTGCTGAGTGACTGAGGTGACCCTATCATTGTAAAAATGTGTTTACTTTTCCTCACAGTTTGAGGATTATCCCTCATTTTGGCACAATCATGCTCAATTACTTAATACCTTTTCCAGAGTGAATTAGTTCCATTTGAATACTCAGGTATTGGAGAAGAAGCTCAAGCACCCAACACAATTTCCATTTCATGGCTGTCCTTTGTGTTCTTTGGATCAGAAAGAAAATGAGATCCCATTCCCCTGTCAGATACGAACTGGGGCACAGCTTTGTGTATCTTCCCGTTGCATTTGCTGCTTTCTTTGAGCCCCGCCCAAAGTACAAGCATGGAATGGAGTACGATGTGGAGGATTCCTGACTGTGGCTTTGAGTTACGACTTTAAGTTTTTGTAAATAACAAGCAACTTAACATTTTATCTCTGAACTTTTGCCATGTAGGGTAGAGTTGATTTTGAATTTAATGTCCTCATGACTTGGGGGAAAAGCTGATGCAAGTCTCATGTGTTTCTTTTCATTAATAATGTACTGTGGTGCATAGCCGTGTGTTAGAGCCTTATTGAAAAGACGGTCTACACTTCATCAACTCTAACAAATGGTGTGGCAAGTCATTCTTCGCCACTTTTTTATTTTGGTTTTATAAATGCTATACTAAAAACAGGACTGAAATGGTCGGGGAGGGTTTGGTCATTTACATCACAACCTGCTACTGACGTGTGTGATACTAACAAGTCGTCTTGGATCATCCTTGTGGCCGTCAGATAGAGGAGAAGTATCTGAACTGTCCAACAGTCTGGGTAATTGTAGATGTTCACAGTAATATTCTCGATTCTGAACTTGATGTACTATAGCTCCTGCTCTGGAGATTTATGTTTTTTTTTCTCTCCTAATTTTCCATTAAAGACTCAGGAGAAGGCGATTTTCCTTTACTTTCTCACTCCGTGCCCTTCAAAGCCTACTTTTCCTTGTGTTTCTTCTTTAATACGTTTTCGGAATCATTTAAAATTCAAAGTGTTATAAAATACATCACCAGTTTTCGGGAACTGTAGTAGATGTTAGAGTCAAGTCCGCTATCCATGTGAACACAAGGAGAATGGCTTACTGTATGCAGTGCCCCAATTCTTAAATATATTTTCATAGCTATTCATCTAGCTGACACAGTAGATGAGGGAAATAAGCAGACCATGTATTATTTTATACTCTCCCCCTTTTAATGAAGAGCCGAGGATAAGAGAGATTTTAAGGGATTTGCTAAAGGTAAAACCACCATTAAGGGATCGACCAGAACAAGCCAACCTGTGTTCCTTCCATTGTTCCCCTGTATCTGAAGGACAGTGGCCAGCCAGCCTGTTTTCTGTGTTTGATGTTGCTCTGCGCTGTTGTGCATCTGAACACGAAAGCATCAACGGCTCGGAGAGGCCAATGGCGTCCGGTTCAAGGAGAGACTGTGTGATTAAGTTTGCACTTAATCGGTGACCTTGCTGTCCTCGGTTCGTGCCCTGGCTCCTCCGGGGACTGTGGCTGCTCGGGGCTTGTGGGGCTTGTAGGCTGTGCGACAGTGCCCCAGGGCACTCCTCTTGCCCACCAGTTGACTTCTTTGCTTACCGAGACTCAGCCGTGTGTGTTCCCAAACCTCCTCCAGCCCGATGTACTTACTATTGTAATTCTGCAATTCAGTCCGAAAGACAATACATTGATTACAAGAAGAAAGCTTACGGAGTAACAGCTGTGGAATTCTGGGCACTGGGAACGCACCAGTAACAAACAGACAAAATCCTTGCCCTCATGAAGCGTGAATTCTACTGAGTAAAATAGAGAGAATGTGAGGCGAGCGTTAGGGAGGAAGACGGTGGGGGCGGGGAGACAGGGACGCCGCCTAGAGGAGGGGAGTGGCTCCTGCTAATGGGCGATAGGGTCGGCCTCCCCGAGAAGGTGACATTTGAGCAAAGACCTAAAAGTGGCCATTGTCAATGCTAGTCAGCCTGGATGTCCAGGGAACTAGAATTCCACAGAAGGGGAAGAGCCACGGTAAAGCCCGAAGCGGGAGCTTGCCTGGCCATTTGAGGAGGTTCACGGAGGTCAGTCAGCGGCTGCGGTCAAGGTCCGGGGCAGGGCGAGGTCAGAGAGGCTGGCAGGAGCCCTGTCTGCACTTGAGCTTGTCCTCTCCGGAAGGTGTTTCGCCCCTGGAGGAGCTGCTGCAGAGGGACGACAAAATCTGACTTATAGTTTAATTAAACTGCCGAAATGTGAATGTGAAAAGAAGTAATGTTCTTGTTTCTAAGGAAACTATGGCGAATACTTTAAAAAGACTCCGCAGAGGTGAGTCACTAAAAATTTGCTGTCAAATTAAGTGTAAGGGAAACAACTATAAAAGATTGGGGAAAACACAGACATCCAGGGAGATTCTGCAATTGGATTTATTTGCAATTTTTTTTTTCCATTTTAAGGGTTTTCAAACTGAAATCGTAGATGATGCATTGTGGACATAGTTAATTGTGTGTGTCATTAATTGCTGTTCTCTCTGCATCTGATCTGGTCTTGGAGAAGGGCATCGAATGAAATCGAATGAATGTATGTTTTTGTATTTTGAATTAAAATAGAGAATTTGAGAACATTTAGACACTATTCTGGAATTTTCTGATTAAACCACCCTTTAGGTGAGAGGGTTTCTGTGGGGTAAGAGGCTTCATGGGGGGCGGGGTGGGGGCTTGGCTCTGAGGGTGGTGGTGGGATGTCCCTGTTCTGATCCCAAATTCTACCCACACACAGTTCAGAGCTGGAAGTGACTTCTGAGATCACGTAGTCCAAATTCTCCGTAGCCTAGGTGAGAAAGCTGGGGCAGGGGATGCGAAGTTCTTGAATTTAATCCATTTCTCAGGCGAGTGACCAGAAGCAGAGAGTGGGTCCGTTTGGAAATAGCAAAGCATCAGCTTCACCCAGAAGAATTCCATAAAATCGATGTAGCTCATGAGGACGTGGATCTGGGTCCCGGCTGCTCGCCACTCACTCTCAGTCCGTCTTGTGAGGATTCTCCCCGTGATGCTTCTCCGGTCTCATCCCTTGCCGCCGGCGGGGGTGGCGGGGGGGGGGCGGGGGTGGCTGTCAGGTGCGGTGGAACTTTCGTGATGCTTGCTACCGGCAGACCGCGTTTGGATCCTTCTTCCTCCGCTGCCGACCGGCTTTGTGACCTAGAGCCAGTTCCATGAACTTAGACGTCCTGTGTGAGGGGGGTGTAAATAAAGCCTCTCCTGGGGGGTTTTTGTAGAGCAAAGCAGATAATGTGGGGGGACACCCAGGTGCCAGGCCTGCCATGGGCTTTTCCACCACCACAAAATCTCTTTACCAACCAAGAAGAACAACAAGAGGAAGGGAGCCATTATTAAGCACCTACTGTGTCGACAGTCCCAGGAAGTAGGTGTTGTCTTTACAGATAAGGAAACTGAGGCTCTTGTCACTTGTCCAGAAATTATACAGGTGGTCAGTGTGAGAGGGAGAGCGTTCAAACCTGGTTCTCTCAGCCGAGCCGGTCTTCCTATTGTCTCTGAACACAACTGGCCTATTTCACCGTCACCTCTACACGCCTGCCCCCTCCGTGCCGCACCTGCCATGCAGCTGTCTCTGCCAGTCTCGGTCCTGACCTCCTGCAGAGCCAGCTGTCCCTAGCTGACCCCTGCCCATGTAGCTAAGGCTCTCCTACCCTGGTGTGTACTAGATCTATCGCATGATCCAGGAAATATTTGGAGGCGGTCGTTCGATCTTAACAATCTGTGTATGCTGTATTTTGCACACACATGCACGCACGCGCACACACACATGCACATGCACACACCCGACAACGTGTTGTGTCCCAACTTTGACAGCTGTGTGGACTTGTGATTTGGTCTCCGAAGCCCTGTGTAGCCATCTCTCAGTTTTGTCCTGATTCCGCTGTCTCTCTCTTCTCTTTAACACTCTCTTTCCTGCTTTCCTCTTTTTTTTCCCCATTCCTGAGGCCAAAAATGAACAGAAGGGAGTCAGAATACCCAGGAGGGTCCTATAGCTTGAGAGACACTGAAAAATCTAGTTTGGGTTCTGTTTCTTAGCCCACAGTACCCTTATACCCCTGTGCTCTCAGGACTTTCTCTAAAGTCAGCCCTGGTGAAAGAGCATGACCATGTCAAATCAAGAGTCTGTAAGGAGGCAACAACCTAGTTCACACGTGTCTAACTGTGACAGGGGCCTTGAGTGTGAGGAGAAAAATAAATTTTTCATTTCAATATTTTCACTATATTGAATAAAAATAATGTAGCTTTCTTTTGGTGTCACCACAAGTAAATAATTCTCCTTTATTAGGTTTTTCCCTAGAGGTAGATCGCTGGACTCTTAACCTCAGTTTTTACATCTGTAGAATGGAGATGAACTATTTACTTCCCAAGGTGGTCATAAAAGCGAGAGGAGATCACATGAAGCACTTAGCTCTGTGCTTGTGACCTACAACATGCGGTGAAGGTTAACTGCTGTTACCGTTGCCATAAACGTTTGTGATTGGAAGAGTTGCACAAAGCTATTCCTCTTCCGCAGATCAAAAATGTTAAGTGTTGACATTTTCCAACTTGGAATGCTTTTGCTCACAAATGCTGACAAAGTAAATTATGAGACACTAAATTTTAACACATTTGAAAGAAAGAAAATAAATTCAGGGATCATTAAAAATGTGGAGTGTTTGCTTCACTACTATATCATATGGCACGGTAGAAAGATCTAGGCTTTGGAGTTTGAATCCTGATACTGCCACATACCTGCTGTGTGGCCTCAAGTATTATATTTTATATAGCTGAGTCTAATTTCATCTTCTATATAATGAGGATTATAATTCTCATAGGGTTGATGGGAGGATTAACTGAGAGCGTGCTTGCGAAAGAACCCAGACCTGCAGTTGGCAAGAAACTAGCACTCATATCATCTAGGTGACAAAAAATGTCAGAGTGGAAACGACTGAGTGATAGAGTCTAGTTGTCTTGGTTGTGTCCTGGCTCTGTAATTACTAGCTATGTGGCATGGGGTAAGTGACGTGAATGAAATGAGCTTTCAGTTTCTAAATTTAAAAACGAGAGCGTTAGGTCCTCTCCGACATTCCTTAGCTGAGTGCCATCCAGTAGAAGTTTCTGTGCTGCGGGAAATGTTCCGCAGATACACTATCCAATATGGCGGCCATGAACCACATGTAGTTATGGAGTACTTCAAGTGTGGCTGGTGGCACTGGGGGACTAAACTTAAATTTTTTCTTAATGCAAATTAATTAAAAAAATAAAAATATAAATAGCTTCATATGGCTTGTGACTACTGTATTCTACCATGCAGCTCTAGGGCTTTCAAATTCTCAATATCCTGTAGTACTTAAGTTTGAATTACAGTCTCGTGTGTCCTTCTCACTCCAGGTGAAGCTTCACTATAGTGTTGTTAGCAGTTGTGAAGAATGTCACAAGGAATTTGTTATAGTGATGGAGGTTGTTCTTTGTTTATTTAATTTGAACAGTTTTAAGGTCATCTTAGTGACAATACTACTTTCCTCGTTTTGCTTGATATGCTTTCTTGAAAGGAAAGGGGAGTTACAGTTGAGCCCTTGCTTGCCATCTGTCTTACGTATTCCATTAAAAATCTGTTTTCATGCTATTTGTTATGCTCCACAAATAAGTGAGACCATATGATAATTGACTCTCTCTGCTTGACTTATTTAACTCAGCATAATCTCTTCCAGTCCCGTCCATGTTGCTACAAAAGTTGGGTATTCGTCCTTTCTGATGGAGGCATCATACTCCATAGTGTATACGGACCACATCTTCCTTATCCATTCATCCGTTGAAGGGCATCTTGGTTCTTTCCATAGTTTGGCGACTGTGACCATTGCTGCTATGAACATTGGGGTACAGATGACCCTTCTTTTCACAACATCTGTATCTTTGGGGTAAATACCCAGGAGTGAAATTGCAGGGTCATAGGGAAGTTCTATTTTTAATTTCTTGAGGAATCTCCATACTGTTCTCCAAAGAGGCTGCACCAACTTGCATTCCCACCAACAGTGTAAGAGGGTTCCCCTTTCTCCACATCCTCTCCAACACATGTTGTTTCCTGTTTTGTTAATTTTGGCCATTCTAACTGGTGTAAGGTGGTATCTCAATGTGGTTTTAATTTGAATCTCCCTGAGGGCTAGTGATGATGAACATTTTTTCATGTGTCTGATAGCCATTTGTATGTCTTGATTGGAGAAGTGTCTGTTCATATCTTCTGCCCATTTTTTGATATGTTTGCCTGTTTCGTGTGTGTTGAGTTTGAGGAGTTCATTATAGATCCTGGATATCAACCTTTTGTCTGTACTGTCATTTGCAAATATCTTCTCCCATTCCATGGGTTGCTTTTTGTTTTTTTGACTGTTTCCTTTGCTGTGCAGAAGCTTTTCAGCTTTGTTGAAATATAATTGACAAATGAAAAATGTATGTATTTCAGATGTACTATTTAATGATAGGATATATGTATATATTGTGAAAAAAATCACCACAATCACACTATTAACTTACCTATCACCTCACTTAATTACCATTTTCTTTCTTTCTTGGTGGTGGCAAGAACACTTACTATCTACTACCTTCCTAGCATGAGCACTGGGTGTGATATGTAAATGATGAATCACTAAATTCTATACCTGAAGCCAGTACTACACAATAGGTTCACTAATTGTTATTTAAATAAAAACTTGATACGAAAATATATATAGATATATAGAAAGACATATATCTATGTATCTATCCTCCTGGCAAACTTCAAATATGCAATACAGTATTATCCGCTATAGTCATATTGTTGTAAACATTAGATCTCCAGAATTTGTTCTTTTTGCTTAACTTGCACAATTGCCCCAGCCCCTGGGTGCTACCTTTCTGCCCTCTGCTCTCTGAGTGTGACTAGTTTGGATTCAGTATATAAATGAGGTTGTGCGGTACTTGTCTTTCTGCATCTGACTCACTTCGCTCAGCGTAATGTTCTCCAGACCCACCCAGGGTGTTGCAAATGGCAGGATTTCCTACCGACTTAAGGCGAAATAGTGTTTTTTGGGATATATACGCCACCTTTTCTTTATTGGTTCACCGGTTGATGGCTGTGTAGGTTGTTTCTATATGTTGGCTGTTATGAACGATGCTGAAATGAACATAGGAGTAAAGATATCTCTTCAAGATCCTGATTTCATTTCCTTGGCTATATATGTAGAAACAGGATTGCGGGATCATCAGGTAGTTCTTTTTATTAAAGTTATTATTATTCATAAGGTAGTTCTATTTTATATTTTTTGAGGAAGCTCCATACTGATTGTATCAATTTATATTCTCACCAACGGTGCCACAAGGGGTCCCTTTTTCCCACATCCTTGTCAACACTTGTTATCTTGTCTTTTTGATAATAGCTGTCTTCACAGATATGAGATAGTATCTCATTGAGGTTTTTGACTTGTGTCCAGTAAAATTTTCATGAAATATTTTTGGAGTTTTGTCAAAGTTGGATACACTAGGAACGTTACCCGCTGTTTACACTAGGGCAGAGAAACATCAAGAACTTTGGGTCTGATCTGTAGGCCTTGTTTATTAAGGCTACGAAGGATAAAGGAAGACAATTCAAGCTCTTCACCGCTAGTCGCTCTTTAATGCTAGTGTGCTCCAACATCACTTTCTTTTCTTTGTGACTGTAATGCAAGACGCAGAGCCCTACAGACATGAACGTGCCTCAGACTTTCACTTGGGCTGGTATTTACCAACATGCTCGAGAGACTGTGGAGAAGAGAAAGGAAGAAAATTTGGAAGCTTCTCCTATTAAGTGCTCAAAGTCCCCCTAAACCTGTAGTGACTCTTGGCCAGTGGCTACTATTAAACATTCTGAACTTTGTAGCCATCGGGGGAATGCTTGGCCTCTGGTGGATCCACTCAGAAGGGAAGCAATAAAAGCAGCCATTCCTTAATTTCCCGTAAGAGTACTATTGGGTATTGTAGGATACTGTTGTTTTTTTATTATAGCTTAACAAGACAAACCACAAGAATTCAACATTTTTAAGTGCCTCTGGTCCATCTTCATTTATTTTTAAATACTAAATTATAGGTTTTTAAGTAGGAAAGCTAGTCGTATTAAAATGTACTTCTTCTGGGATAAAAACTTGATGTTTTTTGCAGAAAAGTGGTAGCACATCATCACTGTGCTGGGAGCAGCAATGAATTTCCTTTAACTAGAGATATTCAAGTCAAGACAGGGCAGTCAGCACCAGAAATAAGTGTTGGCTCTGTCTGGATGACTTCCAGTTTGGGGTCTTACTTGTATGGATTGAAGGTGGGAGCTGTGCATTTCTGCTTAAGGAGGCTGTTAGGGTGAGAAAACCTCCTGACCCCAGGGCCCAAGTGAGGGCTTTCTCCCTATACATTTCTTTAGGAAAAGGAGAGATTTTGAACCCTTGGGTGCTAGGTGGTGAGCCTTGGACTCTCGGTGTCTCAGATGATTCTTTTGCCTTGATGGGTTTTTATAAACTGTCCATTGTAATCAGATATGCTAGTTTCCTATCTGGGAATTTCTATCTTCCTAAAATATTGTGTGAGAGGAATAATATAAGAGGCTTTGTACTTTTATTGATGAATAATCCATATGCATTTTCAGTCTTATTCACATTCTTGTGGTAGGAACAGATGTTTTAAATTAACAGACACATTTCTTATGCTTTGTTTTGAATATAGAAGATGCAGCTGAGCTTAGAAGCCATATTAATTTGTTCAAACTATGCTAGATGTGATCATATATCTCAATTTTCTGGACAGAGCGTACACTCGCCACACTTTTTTTTTTTTTATTATTTTTGCTCTAAATTACCTTATAACCTAATACCTCATTTTGATTTTCTTTCTCCATTTGTTTATAACTATGAAATGTATACATATACATGTTTATTTAATACAGAACATTTATGTGTGCACATGTACATGTCCCCTAGGAAAGGGCTGTCACTCATTTGTGACACCTTATGGTATTATCTTGTCATCGTTTGCTTACTTTTTAAAACCCTCTGCTTACTAAGGAAAAGAATCCATATAAATATCAAATGACAATCATGAGTTAAGCCAGCTTATTTTTTTGGTATTTGAATGGCAAATGTCTAAAGAAAAGTTGGCTTTAAAAATTTCATATGGATGGCATTTTGCTTCTGGGAGAGGAAGGGACACTTAAATAGAAAAGCGGCACAAGATAATTTTGTAAAAATCTGAGCAGTTTTATGTAAAGTAAGTGCATCGCCTCTGGTATGCCAGCAAAGTTCTTTTTTAGCGATGATTTCTTAGGCTCCCAGAGTTTATAAACTAAATGAAAGGGAGGAGGAAAGGAAAAGCTTTCACAGAAGAAAGTCCATTGTTCTGCCCAGGAGACCCTTGAGTTGGGGCCATGACCGGTGAGTTCTTTCCTGACAGCTCCCAAGATTAGTCATTTATTAAATTTATGTCATTCCTTTCTTCCAAAGGGAAATTGAATGGTGGGGGAGGGGTTGGGAGAGGAGGGTGTCTACCCTGGAGAGCAGATTCTCTAGTTCCTGATACCTCACATTCCTGAAATGACTCTGTAAGCGCAAGCAAGAGAAAATTATTAACAGAAACAGGTACTTACTCTTTGGTTCTCTGACTACACTGAATTTCCCTGTCATCCAGAAGGAAGTCGGTCTAAGAGATGAGGGAGCAGAAACAGAAGGATCCCTAACCTGAAATTAGCGGCAGAAGAAACCTCTTCCTCTCTTAACCGCATCGGTAGATGTACTAGGAGTGATCCCACTGGGTTCCAGATATTTGCTGGTCAGCTTCCATGGGCTGGAAGACACGCGTTCTGCCCCCAGGTCATGTAGTAGCGGATGCTAGGTTGCTGGCTTCCTAGCCCCTTTTCTCTTTTCCCTATTGGCAAAAATCCCATTTTTTCCCCAGTCGCCACCCCGTCCCCACAAGACTAGTGTAAATCCTGGGTGTAAGCGACTTAGGAAGTATGTAGTCCCCGGCCAGGATTGGTTTCGGAGTGAGTTCATGGCCTAATTGTAGCCAACGAGATCTGCATGGAAGCCTGCTAAGCTTCTGGTGCTTGAAAGAACCTCACAGAGAGCTCCTCTCTCCCCTCAAGTTCTCGACTAGTTGAGAAATGAACAAATAATAAATATAGACATAAAAACATCACCTTTTTATTGTTTAATCAGTGAGGCTGAGGTGGCGGATGTGACTTTGATTTTTCTGGACCAAATGGGCTCACTGATTCTGAACCCCCGGATTCCAACAGGCTTACGCCTTCACAGGCAGATTTTATTGAAGCAGCTTTCCCACGTAGGAAGGCTGCTCAGGTAAGAATTACTGTTGGGAGAAACAGAGAAAAACGTATATGCTTTTGGCTGAAAGGTTGGCTCCCTAGAAGAGGAAGAGAGCCAAAACCAAGTTAAGCACGCTCGCTTACTCCTCTTTTAAATGGACCAGTTAGAGGGGAGCCTGGGTGGCTCCGTTGGTTAAGCAACTGCCTTCGGCTTAAGTCGTGATCCTGGAGTCCCGGGATCGAGTCCCACATCGAGCTCCCTCTCGTTCTCTCTCTCTCTCTCTCTCTCTCTAAAATAAATAAAATCTTTTAAAAAAATTACCAGTTAGAGAAATCATGCCACTTTCCCAAGGATAAGAAAGCATTAGAGTTGTATGTTGCAATCCCTTCACAAGAAGGAAGCCTCAGGAGAAAGAATCCTCCAGTAGTGGGAGATTTAAAAACTAGTCTTTGGCACTTGGCAGGTGACGGTGCAGAGCCGGGAGGTGCGGCCGCCACTCGTCCAGCCAGCCGACAGGCACAGGTTGATGGAGGACGAGGGTAGGAAGTTTGGTTCCTCCAGGCGTTGGGCTATTGATCTGCTGATGTAACCAGCACAGGAACTGACCTTCCTGGGGGCTTGTTACCTGAGCCTAGGCATTCTTGAATTGTTTAAACCAGAACAAATAGGACTTTCAGGGAGTGTAGCTATGATCATTCTCTCCCATACCTACCGTCAAAGAGCGAACTCAATTCGCAGCACTTGGGGCAGGTGTCCGTGCAGGAGCCCAGCCCCGTGGTTGAGGGGAGGAGCTCTGGATTCGGAGTTCGGAGTTTCAGTCTGAGCTCATCGGGGCTGTTCGACCTTTGAGAAGCTACTGGCCTCAGCGGTTAAACGGGGATAATAGTTTCGTTCATGTAAGAGGAGCTGCTGCAAAGGTAAAAGAGATAGTACGTGGACGTAGCTGGGACATAGTCAGTAGAAAGCACCTGCTCGCTGTTGAGAATATTGTTATTCCTGGTGGAAACCACTTTTGATCTTAGCCTTCCAATGGGGGTCAGTTTAGAACAGGAAGAGATGAGGGAAAAGCTCTTAGGGTAGAGGGTCCGTATGAGGAAGAGCCTGGGGCACAGGGAGTCCAGTTTGACTGACGTGTGGGAAGTGAAGGGAAGAAACAGAGCAAGGACTTTTACGCTCGGGGTCACAGAGGGTGAGGAAGAGTTCCATTCTGTAGGCAGTCGGGACCCTTTGAAACGGAAATCATTTGTTCTCAAATTGTAACTGTTGTCACTACAAACTGATTAGGTGTTGTTGGAAGTGAGATATCACGGCCCCTTCCTCTGTGTGTTCCTCCCTCTTCTCATTCTCACCAGGGTCCTCCTGTTGCTCGGTCGGGCTTTGGAGAGGACGCGAGGGACTTCACGTAACTGATCATCATCGCTGACAAAGAAAGATCTGTCTGCACCGTATTCCGGCAATGAGTCAGTGCTGTTAGTACTGTTAGGTTCCTCATTAGTTCAGCAAAATGGCTTTATCTGGCGATATGTCAAGTCGAACTCCCTATTAATAGGCATTAATCCCTTTAATATCAATGTTCATGATGATGCCCCCGAGGTGGTGGTGTGATTGTTTTCCTTCCCCTTTAATCTAATTGGCTTTCTCATTTCTTCTTT
Organism: Mustela lutreola; assembly: GCF_030435805.1. Classification (NCBI taxonomy): domain Eukaryota; kingdom Metazoa; phylum Chordata; class Mammalia; order Carnivora; family Mustelidae; genus Mustela; species Mustela lutreola. The sequence goes on along the minus strand of NC_081290.1, from coordinate 4,742,084 downwards.
ATAATTTGCAAAGATTAAATTACGTTCCAGATAGTATTAGGATAAAGTGCATTTTTTGCAATTAATTTTTTTTTTAATGGAAACCTTGTTATTTTATATATCCTACCCCAGATTTTCAAGAGTATAGGTTTTCTCCCATGCTGGACAACAGAAACTTATTATCTTTTTGTTTGCCTTTAGAATGTTATCAGATTGATCAATTTCTATAATTAAAATGTGTTTTTTGATGTAACGTCTATCAACTACACTTCAATAATAAAAATAAAATGGTTTTTAAAAAAATGTGTTTTAGAAGAGAGATCAAGTATGGTGAGATACTTTAAGGAACAGAAGGACCTCTTGAAAAAACATGAACTAGAAAAGATTCTTAATAGTTTGAGGATTTAGGAGGAGAAGAGAGGAAGATTTTGTGGGAATAAGGTAACTCAAGAGCATATGAAAAGGAGAAAAACTCATGTTAATGACTACTTTGGTTACCACTTTAGTGGAATGAATTAGGATGTTGAAGAGGAAAAAGTCTTTTTATATTTCTTACATTGTTTCACTGATGACTTGGAGGAAAAACCTCAATAATAACACAGATAAATATAAAGCATGATAGAAGAAATACTGTTAGTTCAAGACGCGTATTCCTGCGAGGTGGTTTTATGCAAACTTATTACGGTCAAGGACAGTTACGCAGCAAGGGAGATTGTGTATTTAAAACTAAGAATTCCAGCGTGTGGTGATGAGCTCCGGGTGTTACATGTAACTAATGAATCATTGAACACTACATCAAAAACTAATGTTGATGTACTATACAGTGGCTAACTGAACATCATAAAAGAACTAAGAATTCTATTTTTTTAGTACTAGAAATAAATTATAGAGGTAGAAGGACAACCATCGGAAAGGGTCAGTATTTTTTTTTTTAACAGTGTTTTTTGAAAACCAAAGTACAAAGCCCAGACTATCGTTCCAACTCTTCAGAGTGATAGCTTTCTTTTTTGATTTTTCTAAGGGGAAAATGGCCATATCACCTACTTATTATATTACAAGTACTATAAATCTGTTCTCAAAGAAAAGAAACCAGACAAACATAGACTACAAAAGGAAAGGAAAAGGCACTGACAACACCCTGGGAGAGGCTTTGTGTACGACTTCCCACTGAAGTTGATGGGATTGTGCCTGTACCGCCTTATGTCAGCAGACTGTACTCCGTTATCGGGACATCTGTCTTCCACTGAGGACATAGATGATACTGTCCTCATTTTATATCTCTGTAGAGGACATTACCAGGCATTGAATGAATGAATAAATAAATGATTATCCTTAGTTATGTACTCTCTTCCTGGACTGAGTGGTTCTGCCCTGTGTTAAGTTTCTTTATGGAATCATACAAATGTTTTCCCCAAAAGAAGGGTAACTCGGCTCCCCTGGTACATGTATTTCTGTTGAAGTTAATGAAATATTTTAGACACTAGTGCTTTAGCATTACAGAGGAGAAAACAACTGCACTTATGATCTATTAAAATAAACAGATATTTTAATGCTTTCTACTTTGTGCTGAAGTGTCTCAGAAATCATTTTAGTAGGTATATCTTAAAAAACAGGTCTCAAATCACAAAAGGCCAAGGAAAAATATTTTTTAAAGATTTATTTATTTATTTGCGAGAGAGAGAAAGCGAGAGTGTGCATGCATGTAGGGAGGGGCTAAGGGAGGGAGAGCATCTCAAGCAGGTTTCCCACAGAATGTGGAGCCCAGTCTCAGACTCTGAGATCATGACTTGAGCCCAAACTGAGTCAGATGCTTAACCCACTGAGCCACCTGGGCACCCCTGGCCAAGGAAATATTTTGTAATTATTTTAGATTTACTTGTGTAAGATTTGAGGTTAACTGAACCCATAACTATCATAAAAACCCCCAAACCTTCAGTGCCTTGTACTAACCTATTATATGCAGAGCCTGTGGAAAAGAGCTATTGCAATGTTAGAAACTTTGTCTTAAAAAATAAATAAAATGTGGGGTGCTTGGGTGGCTCAGTGGGTTAAAACCTCTGCCTTTGGCTCGGGTCATGATCCCAGGGTCCTGGGATTGAGCCCCACATCGGGCTCTCTGCTCAGCAGGGAGCCTGCTCCCTCCTCTCTCTCTCTCTGCCTGCCTCTCTGCCTACTTGTGATCTCTGTCTGTCAAATAAATAAATAAAATCTTTAAAAAAAATGCTGAAACGTTAAAAAAAAAAAGAGGGAAAAACTCCATTAGTGCAAGCAATTCCACAAACAAGGATAATTACTATTCAATATTAGATGAACTTACTGCGGAACTGCTGTAAGTGTGTGTGTTCAACAAAAACCGACGTTGCAATATGTGCATTGTTTGGTCACTGTTTGTTTTTTCTTTTTTAATCTAACGCCATATGATGAATACTTTTCTGTGTCAATACACAACTGACCTACATGACAAATCCGTCAAGGCTAAACGATAAGTCATTGTAGTGACCCCTCTCGATTGGAGTTCACGGTCCAGTGTTTTGGTATTGTAAGCAACACTGTGGTGACCATTCTTTTACACTTTTCAGCACAATTTTCAGATATTTCCTGAGGATAAATTATTTCCTCAGGATAAATTTTAGTTATTTTCTGAGGTAAAATCCTTAGAAATATAATTTTTGGGCCACATGATGCACATTATTAAAAACCATATTTGTGTACACATTTAACACGCATTACCAAATGTAATAGAAGGCAGTCATGACAAATTCTGATAAGCTTTCAAAGAAATAGTGTTACAAAGAATTACTTAGTACTTATAAAGAATTCATGTGAATATTTAATAATGCTACCAGACTCTAGGAATTGAACTAGAAATAGAGAGTTCACATAAAGAAAATACAAGTAGCAAACAAATATATTAAGTAGAATCATTGGTAAGAGCCATGTGAAACACCTCACACCAGTCAGAATGGCTAAAATTAACAAGTCAAGAAATGACAGATGTTGGCGAGGATGCAGAGAAAGGGGAACCCTCCTCTACTGTTGGTGGGAATGCAAGCTGGTGCAGCCACTCTGGAAAACAGTGTGGAGGTTCCTCAAAAAACTGAAAATAGAGCTACCCTATGACCCGGTGATTGCACTACTGGGTATTTACCCTAAAGACACAAACATGGTGCTCCGAAGGGGCATGTGTGCCTGAATGTTTATAGCAGCAATGTCCACAATAGCCAAACTATGGAAAGAACCTAGATGACCATCAACAGATGAATGGATAAACAAGATGTGGTGTGTATATATATATATATATACATATATATATATATATATATATATACACACACACACACACACACACACATACACACAATGGATAAACAATGGAACTAGAGGGTATTATGCTTAGTGAAATAAGTCAATCGGAGAAAGACAACCATCAAATGATCTCCCTGATATTAGGAAGTGGAGATGCAGTGTGGGGGGAGTTTGAGGGGTAGGAAAAGAAAAAATGAAAGAAGATGGGATTGTGGGGGAGACAAACCATAAAAGACTCAATCTCAAAAAACAGACTGAGGGTTGCTGGGGGGAGGGGAAATGGGAGAGGGTGGTGGGGGTATGGACAATGGGAAGGGTATGGACTATGGTGAGTGCTGTGAAATGTGTAAACCTGGTGATTCACAGGCCTGTACCCCTGGGGATAAAAATACGTTATATGTTTATTAATAATAATAATAATAAACATGTGAAAACTAAGCCAATAATGAGATATCACCTTATGCCTATGAGAAAAGTCCAGTTTTGATGAGACTTCTGGGAATTTGCACTAAAGAATTAGTTTAGAAGAAAGAAAAATTATATTTAAAGAAGTGTTCTTTCCAGCATTATTTGCACTATAAATTAAGAAGGTAACTATATGTCTGTGGTAGAAGAGGGGTTAAGTAAATAGTCATAGATGAAGTTGACATGGGGCATTAAATAGCTATTAAAATCCTAGACGTGAAGAAGATCTAGCCATGTAGACACATTTATGGGGTAACATTAAGTGAAAGGCAGCATCTTCTGTTGAAACTCTGTGATTAAAACTCTTTCTTAAAATGTGCTTTTCTGGGATTAGAGTCTCTTAAGTGGGAAAACCCCATTTTATTTCAAAAGGAGGGAGAAAGCTTGTTAAGGAGAGAATATGGAACCCAAGGAGAGAGAGAGGACGGAAGTTAGGAAAATGTAGGGACAGAAGGGACAAGGTGGCAGGAGTGGGATCAAAACATAAGTGGCAAGAACTGTATAGACAAGGGTCTTCTGCAAAGATAGAAGCAAAGCAGGAGAAGGTTAATGAAAATTACATTATTTAGGACACTCAGTGTGAGTGATGGAAACTCAGCTCAAACCAGCATAAGCAAAGCCTGTCATTTATTGCTCCCTTGACTTGGAAGTCTCGGGGTTTGGCTTGTGGAGCAGCTGCACCCGCCATGATCGTAGGGCATCTCTCTTGGCTGTGCATTAGCCTGGGTTAGCTTCATTCTCCGGCAGCCTCTGTGTGGTGGCCATGTTGGTTTAATAGTTCGGATAGTTTGTGCTCACAGAGAGCACCCCTTTTGGGGGATAAGTTTCCAGTCAAAGTTCTTGGAAAAATTTTGATCGATCTGGCTTGTGTCAAGGATCTTACCCCCAGCTGTAATCATACCCTCATGGGAAGAGAGAAATCTTATGATTTACCACACTACCCAGTAGAGAGGTCCTTTCTAACAATGGAAGCAGATGTTCTCTGCGAGGATAAGCAGACATTTGGAGAGCGTGTGGCTCATTTACTAAATCTTAAGTGAGAGCTACCATCTGCTTGGTTGGCCTCATCAGCTAGAAAGCATCACTAGAACCAGGTGTCCTGTCTCTTGACTACCCACATCGTGGTCAGCCCGAGACTAACATCTACGTCTACTTGTGTTTATCTGAAGTTGAGGAAGAAGGTTAATTGGACCCATTTCACTCTGTACTAAACATTTACCTGTTTGAAATTAATACTCAGCAAAAGCATGGACATATTTGATGAATGAGGGCTGTACGGATGTCCTTTTTGGTAATTTGGGGGCAGGTGGTAAAGGAAATGGGTGGTAGGTTAGATATTAATGCATTTGAAAGTGGGATGTTTTATTGTTTTCTTGAAATGCTTGTTTGGAACATTTCTTGGTACTTCCTTCTTTCATTTATTTTCCTTTGATAAATGACCAGTAGAAAGAGAAAACAGTTTGTAGTAGAGACTGAAAATTTATAGAGTGAAAGTTGGGGCTTAGGGTGTATGGGGCCATATGTTTTTCCAGCCCTCTGAAGTGAGTCAGTGATTTGATGTACGGCGTCTGTTCCGAATCACTGTCCCACCGTAGGAGAGCAGAGTCAGTTAAACTGTGGCATGATTCAGGTGTTTGGGAGCTTTAGACCATTATCTGGAAGATTTATCATTTCTAGCCTTTTTGGAGTTACAGGGTCTCTACCCCCCCACCTTCTAGAAATATAGAAAAATAGGAGTTTTGGAAAACTGGGAGTAAGTTAAGAAATGTGGTCATTTTCCTATCCTTAACTTAATGCTCTATAGTGGCTATAAATTAAGTTTTCCTTGCCCAGTGGAAGAAAGCTTTCTCTGGGATATTTCACTTACTTGCTTCTATTCACTGAGACCCTCAAAGACTGCTTTCAAGGAAAGGAAATCAATCCTCAACCTCCTGTGTTTAGCAGAGACAGAAGGTTAGCGACTCACTCTTTAGTAATGAAGTAATGAAGTAAGTAAATGAATAAATGAAGGAATTTGTGTTTCACGCTGGATATTTCCCGATGTGGGCTGAGGAGAGACCTTTTGACTCAAGGACTATAGATGCCACCGATTCAAAGCAAGGAGAAACGGGACGAGTTTGGGTAGTTTAGGCGAAGGAGCAGAGCTGAGGAGTGGTCAGGAAAGAAAAGGGTCTTGAGAAGTCCTGGGTGGAAGGACCCACATGATTTTGTGTCAGCATGAGTCCAAAATATTTGAGTATTTATGTAAGAGAATTGTATGGAAACTTGGACTATGCCAGAGGGAAAGAAAAAGAACAAAGGACTTGAAAGGTGGGTTAAAAAAGGGTCTTTTTGGAAAAACTTTGGAGCCATGCCATAGTATTACTTTAAATTTTTTTTTAAAAGATTTTATTTATTTACTTGACAGACAGAGATCACAAGTAGGCAGAGAGGCAGGCAGAGAGAGAGAGAGGAAGGGAAGCAGGCTCCCTACTGAGCAGAGAGTCCGATGCGGGGCTTGATCCCAGGACCCTGAGATCATGACCTGAGCTGACGGCAGAAGCCCAACCCACTGAGCCACCCTGGTGCCCCACTTTTAATAACTACAACCATTTTTAGAAAATAGCCTAACGTTTTGTTTTGATTCTTATTGTTATTTTTGTTTTACCTCATTGTGAGGATTTTGCAGCTTGAGTGTTAGTGTAGACATTGTTCTAGATCTGTTTTTTTGGTATAATTTCTAAATTCTGTACTTCTTCTTTTGTCTGTTTGCTTTTTGTTTATGCCCTGGCCTTTCTCCTCTGCATCCCTCTGTAGTAACATTGAGTTTTTATCCCAAGCTGGTGATGGTCATAAAACGGGTGGAGATAAGTAAGGAGCCAGAGCGAAGAGCTTTCATCTTCGGTATTGATCATCGTTTCACTGTATTTGATCATTTCTTTTTGTGCGTCTGTAGAACCCGGAGAGCTCTTCTGCCTCTCGTTCTATTTTGAAAACTACCACCTTCTTCTGGGTCTCTGGATGGGCCCAAGTATTGTGAGGTTTGGTTGTAGATACAACGTGTGCCACACAAATGGAATGACCTCTCACCTTTGGTAACCCCCTCTTTGGCAAACCCACCCGTTTGGAACACAGCCAAGAAACAGAAACTAACCAGCACAGCCCGTGAGGGGCCAGAATAGAGACCCACGGGCCAGAATAGAGACCGCACTGCGTGTGCCTGAAGGCTCTGATGGGTTTACCCCGTGGGGCCCCGGCGAGTGGTCGTGTTGGTGTTGCCGCCCTGGATTTGCCGAGGCCGTGTCACTGCGGTGCTCAGCGGTGCTGCTTAGAGAAGATGCTGGCGTGCTTGGGCGTTTGGGAGAAAGAGCAGATTCTTGGGTAAAGATTGGAGTCTTGTTTCCTTTTAATTATATACATTTAAAGTCATTTTTTTTTTTCTGTCAAGGCAGGATGTCAGTAAAAAGTCAGATCTTTTCTAAGTGGAATGGGTTTAATCTTAGTGAATTCCGTTCTATTGTCCAGGGCTTGTAGCCGTGAAGAGCTCGTGACGCGTGAGCTTTGAGAAACACTGTGTGAAATAGTCCCGTGCCCGGGTCTGCTTTTGCCATGAACACGCAGTTGGAACCGCGCTCCTCCGTGCTCCGAGCACATGCGTGTGAACCGCGCTCCTCCGTGGTCGAGCACATGCGTGTGAGCGTCGCCTGAGCTGCGGCGTGGCAAGCATTTTGAGCTCGCAAACACTGTACCACCCGAAATTCCTTTATAGTTCGGGAATATTTATTTTTGGGTCGCTTCTCCTCTCCCATTTGCGTGGCAAGACATCGCTTTTGTTTTCCTTTTACATTTTTCATGGCTGGTTACCTTGTAAATCTGTCAGAGGAGGCCGTGCTGGGGGATGCAGGCCCGTGGGGTGGGGGTAGGTCTGTCTCCGGGAAGTTTGTCTTCCTTCCCTCTGCTGGCCGGTCGAGACCTCCCTCAGGGACACCGCAAGCTTGGGTGAGTTAAGCTGGTGTTGGATTGCGTTCTCTGATTTAAATGGGGCCTGCCCCCCCCGCCCCCCATGGAAAAGAGCTTTGACCCTGAAAACAGTTGGAATTCAGACTTCTGATGTCGTGTCTTAACCAGTGCGAGGGCAGGAGGGGCTGGGGCAGCAGGTGTGGAAGCCGGGTGGGGAGGAGAGACCGCAGGGCTCCGGACGGGAGCGTCGCTGCAGCTGAGGGCAGTGTGTGGCATGGTGACACGTTCTAATAGAACTTCTTGCAACAACGAAAATGTTCTGTGACTGTGCTGACACCTACCTCCCGCCCCCGTCAGAGTGGACTGTGAATATTTGAAATTTGGCTAGTGTTGGAAGAGAATGAAATGGATTATAAATTTTATTAATTTTTGATTAAATTTAAATAGCTCTCTGTGACTAGTAGCCACCGTGGTGGACAGCACTGGTATAGACTTTATAGCAAAACTAATGACCAAAGAGGGCAGTGATTCAAGGTCTAGTTCTGGGCAACACACAAATTCACCTCACCCAGCCTCTCAGCGCGGATGTGTGCCTTGCAGGGCAATGGCTGTGGGGTAAAACTGGAAGAATCATATTGTTCGGAATTCAGACCCACTAGAACCTGGGAGATAAATTGGCAAGAACCTTAGCATTAGCTTTCCTAGCCCTCCTGTGGCAGGATCCCCCCCACACCGACTCTTGTCGGCTAGACACAGCAGGTGCCCCGGAGGTAGGAGGTAAAGCACAAGGGACCAGTCCTTGTCAGCTCCTCTGGACGTTGTAGGTAGCAGAGCCGGGATAGAAACTCTGGTTACCTATAAAGGCTTCATTTCCCATTCCCCTTCCGTTCTTCCCCAGAGAACCCTTATTATTTTCAGGCTTTTTCCTTTCTTTTGGTCATGCTCGTTAGTAGAGGTGGTCCCCCTCTTCAGACCAGTGATGAATTTTCTTTGGCCTTAGTCAGTGCTCTTCTACTTCTGTTTTTTCCTATTTTTTCCTCACATCGCCACCCCCCAACTAGTTTTGAAAGCCATGTATTGCCTTACACATTTACAATTTTATATCTAACATTTTTTTTTATCATAGATGTGTGAATTGCAGTGTATGCATCTTTTGCATACGGAAAACTGGCATTTTAGGAGAGAGCTATGATAGCTCTCTCCTAAAATGTCAGTGTATCCAGCAGGATCTGAATATTGTAGCAATTTGATTCCCACCATCACCCATAAAAAATATACAAAGTCTTCCTTTATGGGAAATGTTCATTGTTTCCTTTTCTTTTTAAACTTTCATTTCTGATCCAATATTCCCAGAGAATTTATCCTCCTGTAAATTATTTTTATGCTTGAAAGTCTTCTATTGATCACCCTATTATACTTCTGTGTGACAAAATATGTATATAAATTTAAATTTAAAACATTTATATTGTTTTCTGTGAACATAAGGCTTTTAACTGTTAAGTAATTTCTTTTGGATTGAGTTATCACAGTTGAACAAAATAACATAAACACATTACAAATTTTGATGAATATTTGTTAAACGTTAGAAAGTAGAGTTTCACTCGAAATGCATCTCTTAATGAGATGGGTGGGGCTTTGCTTTTCTTCAGTTAGATCATGCAGGATACATATTATTTATTACTTGAGGAGACACAGTTCAACATCAGTTCTGTTCCTGTTTTCACTTGTGTAGATGTAAACTCTGAAATCTTGTTCACATAAGTAGCTGGGGAAGAAAGCCATTTGTTACTGTCTCTTTGAACTTCTGAGTTGAAGGCCACAATCAATTGTGATCTATCATTAAAATTATTATTTAATTATCATTAAAATTATTTTTAATGATTAGCTGACAACTTGATTAGGTCCGTCTCCAGTTTTGTTAAAAGCAAAGGATTGGTAAGTGCCTGATTTGCAGAAGGATTAGTCATGAATTATTAGAGTAGTTTGTTTCCTCAACACTTAACACTGATATTTCAAAATGCCATGTTTGGGCAAGATTTTTTTTTTTTTTTAACACACTAGAGCATTTTTAACAAGATTCTAACATGCTGGAGCATTGCACTGTATAAAAATTCAGGATGGGTGAGCGGTATGTCTTCCTTTTATGGTGCGAGAAGGAAAATTGTGAACAGCTTAGCCTAGGAAACATGCGTATGGGGTCTAACATAGTGTAGTGTAGTACGAAATTCCCTTAAATTATCTGCTCTTATTGTACCCTTGAGGAGACCAGTTAGCCTCAGGCGTCTAATTCCCTCAGTTCGAAAGCCCTTGATCTAGGCATTTCCATGTTTTTCTTCTGCTGGCCTGGCTTTGTGATGGGTCGAGGCAGGGCATAGAATACAGTCCTGGGACAGTGACAGCCGGGAGGAAGTCTGTTTCCATCTGTTTCCAGATGCTGGGAACTGTTTCCTGTGACTTAGAACCAACGGCCTGTAGGGATGTGCTTCCTCGCTATTCAAGGAATTGCGAGTGTGCATAGACTAGATGGAATTAGCGTTGTAGAAGACCAACATGATACTCGAGCCAAAGCACACACGCCACGCATTCATGACCGTGCAAAAGGCAGTAGCTTTAAATTCCAAAGTGGAAGGATGCTGATTCTCTTGGTGTAGAGAACATTTTAACTGTCATAAACCGTTTCTAATAATGAGCTACATGCTAGTGGAGAAAGGTTTGAACCCCTCTAGAATTTGAAAGTCAGTTGATCATTCAAGATGACATGGAAGGTGCATGGTCCCCAAATGATACCAAGTTTGAAGCTGTTTTTTCTGTTGAGAAAATGTCCCCCTTATTTTTAGAACTTGACTTACAGATCACCGTGGTAGATAGTCAGGTCTGGTTAAGTACAAGATTGGGCTGTGAGGTCCAAAGAGGCCTTTCTAAAAACTCTGTCACTTTCTTTATCTTGGAGTTGGGCTGCTGCTATCCCCGTGGCCCTCAAACCATTCACTCATCTGTGCTTGGATCGCTGAAGCTATAAATCCATGCTATTCCTCAAGTGCAGCTGTGCGTTGCGAGAAATGATTTTCTCATTGTCATTAGGAAAACAAATGCCATGGGAAATCTTTTTTAGAAGTCGACAACCGAAGAAAGGCATTTTTCCTCTAGTTGATATAAAGGCTGTCATTGCATAGAATGGTCTCTCTTATCCTTTTGTGCATTAACTGAGCATAATTTTCCAATGTAAAACTTCCAAGAGGAGCATAATTCTGGAAATGGCAAGATTATAATTATGTGCAGCATAAAGGATAAATTTGTAGTTTATAAATCATGGACATTAATATTCTGCAGGCGCCTAATTCACAGTAAAACTTGAAATAACTGCATTGTTAAAAATAATTGAATTGGGGTTTTAGAAGAAGTTTTAGCAGTTAGAGATTATTTTCATGGGGAGAGCTTTTGGCCATCTGGGGTTTAAATTTGCATTTAGGTGGGGTTGTTTTCATTGTCCTTGGATACGGGTGGCATACATTTAAATTAGTTTAAACTTATTTTTCTCATTCCTGTGAGCTGCCCCTCCCCTGTATAGTCTGTCATGAATGTTTGGTTATTTAACTTCTGTGTTTCTGAATCTCTCTTTCCTGCTGTCGGTATGGCCCCTATCTCGGTTCATGATAACCATTAACTTGGAGCTCGATTCCTGCCGTGGCTTCCAGCACATCATCACCTTCCCGTCTTGTGCAAATCTATCGTCTTGTGCAAATCCATCGTAGCCAGCATTAGAACAATCTAGCAGGGAGGCAGGTGTTTATGGTTTGCACCTTTCAGGGCCATCCTGCTATCTGTGGGCCGTGGTGGCTCTGAATGGAGTGAAAGGCCCAAAATATGTTTTGCTATCGAGTGATGCTGAACTGTTTCAGTGGGCTTGGGTTGTTGCTGATTTTCAAACAGATCGAATTTTAAAAAGTACAAGTGCTTCCGTTTCGGGATCCTGAAGCTTGGATGGCTCCGAGGTGAGAGCTTCCCTGGTTGGCATTCCTGGAGCTGTACATTCTGCTCATTCCTTGTGTTTTGGTGGCAAGAAGAGTGTAGAGTGGTAGGAAAAAGGGACCTCAGGAAGGACCTGTGTTCCCATCTCATTGTCCTGCCTTCTTGTGAAAGAGTTTTGCGCATGTTATTTAAGCCACGCAAACCTCAGGTCCCGGTTCCGCAGGAGGGCTGTTATGGTGAGGTGCGGCAGGTAGTAGGTACTCCATCAACGGAAGTCGCACTGGTCTTTGAGGTTCTCGGTGGACCCGGGAGAAGGTGGGTGTCAAGGACCTCACAGTAGAAATGCTATGTAAGGAGTGTCCTGTTCCTTGAAGGAAAGCTTGGCTCTCTTGTCCCTCTCAGATGCCTGCCTAGATCAGGGGTTAAAAGGCATCAGAAGACTTCATAGTAACTCCTGCAGATTCATCTAAAACCTCTGTCTTTTATGTACAGCCCAGGTGTTCTGCATGCACAGAGGAGAAGCGGCAAATCACAAAACGATAGTTTGTTATGAGTGGTTTTATTTTGAGAAAGGGACACACTCAGCCGGCTTTAACCTTTGCTTTTAGTGTAGTGGGGTGTCCACAGAAGATCACCCTGAGGTATGTGTAATTTTCATTCAAAGTCACCTTTTGTTTGACGACAGTGGTTCACCCCTGGAATATTCCGAACCCAAACCCGTGATCGCACTTCCGTCTGGATTCAGGAGCAGGCAAAGGAGGGAGCTATTCTCAAGCCAGAATAATTAGATGTGTACTGAGAAGCATTCAAAATATGATATAGTTATTCCAACATGGAAAAATACCATAAGTACCAGCCTAAGACTCGAATGCGTATGCAGGAGCCGTGAAAAAAATAAACATTACAGAAATGGAAGGGAGTTAACCAGGGTTTCTAGAAGCCAAGATACAAAGTGCTAAGTATAAATTGAAGGGAATCTCTATTTTTGCAGCTGTTAGAACTAAGGCATGCTGCTTATACTGAAAAAGAAAAAGAGTATTCATACCACTATGACAACTGATTATATTTAATATCTACTGCCATAAAAACTTTATTAAGATTTCAGAAGAGCAGAAGATTAAGTTACCAGGATTAAAATTATTTTTATCTGAGTAAGAATAACAGGTATTTAAAATGTGAACTACCAGATCTGATATATCTGGCCAGATGCTCTCCAACTTTTTATTTTTATTTTTTTTTATAAGGAACCATCTGCTGTAAGTGGAGGTGCCTATTAACTTTTCTAGTAGAAAAAGAAATTAGCATCTGAAGACACAAAGCCAGTGAATTGTGAAAGAACACAGTTATGTAGACAAAATTAAAAAATCCTCTGACACCCCAAGGACTAATTTAAAAGGGTTCTATTTAGAGAAATTCTGTTTGCAAAGCATATATTTCCAGTTATTTCTGTTAAGGTTACTACTAGCAGCAATTTCAGAAGCATGTTTTAATAGCTACTGTATTATGTTGCATTTAATGAGAATGAGCTCCAGATCACAGCTCATCTGTTTACAGAGCTCCCGCCCCTGTTTTACCCCTATCCCAAGTCTAGATGACCCGTTTGGGATGTCACGACAGGCTACCTAGAAATCAGTATGCAATGAGAAGTTTAATATCCAGGTGAAAGGAATACATAAAATTATGGCTAGCCAAAGAGTTTTTGGCAATTACGAAAGTGAAACTAGGAAAGCATGTAGTACTCCCCGTCTTCAGTTATCTGTGTATTTCCAAAGAACTTTGGGTCACACAGCAGCTGAGATGAAAGAGGATGCTCGTGGACTTTGGATAATTATTTTAAGGTGAAAATTGAGGCAAACTGAGGCAAACTGAATTAAAGTCACATGCATTTTTTTCTCTCCCTATATTATTTTAAATATGTTTTGAATCTTTAGCTTAAAAAGTTCTGAAATTGGATTTTTTTAAAACTTTTATCTATTGTAGCATCTTAATGAACATGGAGTGTTTTAATACCTGTGATGTGATAGACTCAGTTTTTGGTGGAAGGTTTGCTGAGTTGAAAGTTAACTTTACATTAAGAAACAAATATAATTAATTATTACATGTTCATTGTTTAACATACTAATATAAATTGTTTTTAAGCATTTTAACAGTACCTATTTATGTATTATCAAGTAATTACTTGATTCAGCATAAAGTACTAATTGGGAGTATAAACTCCGGAGCCAGATGATCTAAGTAGAGATCTTGGTTTTTATATTTAATAGCTGCTAGAATTGGGCAGAATTCCTATACCTTGATTTCCTCATCCTTATAATAGGATAACACTACTACTTAGCACATAGGGCATTTGTGGGGAGTCCAGGAAGTTAATATATTTAGTTTTGTGTATGGCACAGAATAAGTACTCAGTGAATCATTACTTTGTAGCCTCCTTGGAGTCAATATATGGACACAAGAGAAAAATGAATTGAAATTGTTCTGTAATTTAGTATATTCACCAATTTTTTGAAGGAACCATTTATTACTTAAATGTTAATGTAGGCTTTTTAAAAAAAGGATTTTATTTATTTGACAGAGAGAGAGATCATAAGTAGGCAGAGAGGTAGGCAGAGGGGTGTGGGGAAGCAGGCTCCCCACTGAGCAGAGAGCCCAATGCGGGGCTTGATCCCAGGACCCGGAGATCATGACCTGAGCTGAAGGCAGAGGCTTAACCCCACTGAGCCACCCAGGTGCCCCTAATGTAGGTTTCTTATTCACCATTAGTATTAGAGGCTTCAGATCAAGTAATAAAGTTACTATTCCTAATTTTCTTTTTATTTTCAAATTAAAAACTTCAGTTGTTGCCAAATAATCTTTTTTGAGATCTTCCTGAAATATTTTGGAAGAACACATTGAACAACCTTTTTAGGTAATGTTTCTTTTTAGTGAACAACTTGTTTTCCATCGCAATGATTAATTTTCACAATGAAAACACAGTTGCTAGTTTCTTTAATGCTGACCCATATCAAAGAGGTCCTTGTGTTGACAAGGACGTCATAATAATAATAAATGTAACTGTAATTCACTGTGTGCTGCTGCTCTGGCCATTGTGTCAAGGGCCTTACCTGTGTTACCATGTTTCATCTTCTCCAAAACCTATGAGGTGGTTACAGTCACAGTTTTCATTTTAGGAAAGAGCAGGCTCGGGGAAGGTAAGGAACTTTTGCAAGATTTCACTGAAAGTAGCAGAGCCAAGACTTAGTCCTGGCTCTGCTTGACACCAAGGTCAGTGTGCTTCGCCTCTATAACATTTATAAATCTTCAAGTGCCTGGAAAAGTTTTGTTGCTATAATTCAGCTTTGTAAAGCATTAGTAACTAAAGCATGAGGTGCTAAAAAGAATGCATGAATTTCCATAGAGTGATTTAGCAAGCTACTTATAACCAAGAGCACTATTTTTTTTTTTTTTTTTTTAAACAGCAGAATTGTAAGGGAACTGCAGGGAGAATTCTAGATAATAAATTTGAAATTGCCCAGTTTGATTGAGGAGAGTACTTGCCACTGTCCACTTGTGTCCATTTGGGCTGATATGCAAGAAATTTCATATGAAACAATGTCTATTAAAGTTATGTTCTAATTTAGGAATTTGGCTTTATTTTGTTTTTAGTTAAACATGGGCTGACTTAACCTTTGAAGCCAGAAGGAATAAAGTTAATGCTCAGCAAGAACAGTGTTCTTCCTGTGACCAGTCCCTTCCCCAGGAAACATTTTTAAAAAATCAAGGTCATAAAACAATGTGGCATCTGTAAATGAAAAAATTTGAAAAAATCTGTGTAATGGACAAGAAAGATCTATACTTTGAATGTGAAAATGTCAAAACTTTTCCAAGAAAGGAAGTGTTGTCCTCTAGTAGCTAGATCCTTCTTGGTTAGGTTTCATTCAAACCGTGAAAAACCTCATTGTAAGGGGAAAAAGAAAGACAATTTGCAGATGGTCTACCAAACTGATAAAATTATTTATTTTGAAGTTGGAGCATATATTTTTCCCACAAATAGTTCATAAAACCTGGCTGGATCTATTTAACACTTGGTGAAATCTCCTTATAATAATCTTTTGGTTTTAATCTTGAGAATAGAGGACTGTTATGAGCTGAATTGTGTCTTCCCTAGATTCATACCTTCAAGTTCTAACTCCCAGTCTTTGGAGGTGGGGACTTTAAAGGGTAGATAAGGGAAAATGATGTTGCGTGGGTGGATCCTAATCCCGAATGACTGGAGTCCTTGAAGAGAGGAGGTTAGGATGTGGACACACCGTGGGAAGGCCATGTGCAGACACAAGGAGAAAGCAGCCATCCGTACAAGGCAAGGAGAGGAGCCTCAGAAGAAACCAACCTGCCAACACCTTGGTCTCTGACTTCTCATTTCTAGAATTGTGAGAAAAGGAATTTCGGTTGTTTAAGCCATGTGGACTGTGGAAGTCTGTGATGGCAGCCCTAGTGAGCTAATACAAGGACCGTGTGGTGTGGGAGAATCAGAACTGGCTTTAGGCTAAAAATGCAAAAATAGAAGAAAAGTTTGTCTTTCATTCTCTTTTACCTTTTGTTCCATTTCTCTTCCTTTCCTGTTGTCTTCTTGCCACTGAATTCCCACAATAACCCTCTTCTTTAATGTGTTGGGTTAGGATGGTTCTGGATTGTTTCCGAAATGTTCCTTGCTCCTTACGTTCCAGATAAAGTTAGGGATAGAGAAGTAGGTGTGGCTATTGTTGATAATGTTGCTTAAACATTGAGGAGCATGTATGTATCCCTTCAAATCTGTATTTTTTATATACTTTGGGTATTTAATCTAGTAGTGCAATTGCTAGATCATAGGATAGTTCTAACTTTTTGAGGGACAATAGCCAAACTATGGAAAGAGTGCATATGTCCATTGAATGATGGATAAAGAAGATGTGGCGTGCACACGTGCGCGCGCGCGCACACACACACACACACACACACAGGAATATTACTCAGCCATCAAAAAGGTTGAAATATTTCCCTTTGCAATGACATGGTTGGGGCTAGAGAGTATTATGTTAAGTGGAACAGGTCAGTGAGAGAAAGACAAATACCACAGGATTTACTCGTAGGCGGAATTTCAAAAACAGAACAGATGAACATATGCGAGGGAGGAACGAGAAAAAAGAGAGGAGAGCAAATGAGAAGAAACTGGTAAGGACAGAGAACAAGCTGGGGGTTGACAGAGGGAGGTGGGCGGGGGATGGGCTAGATCGGTGATGGGTATTAAAGAGGCGCTTGTGATGAGCGCTAGGTATTGTAAGTAAGTGCTGAGTCACTGAATTCTGCTCTTGAAACCAATATGGCACTATATGTTAACTAACTAGAATTTAAATAAAAATGAGAAAAAAGGAATGAAGAAATACAGAATGTAAAGTGGCTTTGCCACGCATACGCAAATGTGAGGGCCTGATGGCCCCTTCATTTCCTAACTATGAGCTCTGTGGGGTCATGGACTTTGCTTAGTGGCCAACAGATTCCCAGAACCAACAATAGAGCCTGACACGCGGTAATTACTTTGATTACTATTATTGAGTGAATATCTTATTTTAAAAGCCAGAGTTGAACCCAAATGAACCTCTTACTGTGGGAGTTGTAGGCAGCAAAAGCAAGTAGAGTGAAACCTTCCCAGCATCGGGGTGTGTGTTCCCTTTCTGTGGTGGTGGCTGTGTGGGCGGGGAGGGGTAAAGCCCCGACTGAGAGCTGCCCCCGGGACGGGCTCTTCTCCAGACGTTTCCTCTCATTCCAGGTCTGTACCCACAGACTAAAAAACTCTTCTCATTGCTTTAGTTCAGACGGGCTCCCTTGGCCCGTTTGTAAGTCAGGGCTCAGCGTTTGGGAAGGGCAGGAGGCGTGGGGTGATGGGGAGGGCAGGTGGTCTTTGTGCACTGGCTCATTTGTAATTTGAGGGTAGCCTCAGTATCTTATTTTTACCTCGTCACGTGTGTGTGCCGTACTTGAAGGGGCCGGTGTGAAATGTGGGAGGAAGAACAAGTGGATTTGGAATGCTTCTAGATTGGGCCTCCCAGCCAGAAATAGTGGCCGCGCTGGTGACGAGCTGCGCTATTAGAGAGTGACAGCAGGCTCCGAGCGCTGCGCTGGTCCTGGCCCCACTCCAGCCTCCCCTCCACTGTGGGATCCTCTTGGCTGACCATGTACAAGGCGGAGGTGAGCGGGCACACGAGCATGGGCCCTTGTGAGTGCAAGATCTGTGCCGACCGCCTGGGTCACACACACCTGCCAGGCCCTGTTCCAAGAATTGTTTTTTACATATTCACTCATTTAATCTTTACAATAAGCCTATGAGGAAACTAGTCCGAGAGGCTTTTGCTCCAGGGCGCAGAATGAGAGCACGGCGCAGTGGGGACTCAGACCTGGGTTGTGTGGTTCCAGAGCATGAGCTCTCGTGTGAAAGGACCAGTAACAGTCAGAGGGCGACTGGGGAAAGGGAATTAATTCCAGGTTTGGGAGAGAGATGTTGGGTATAAATCTGGGTAGAAATGGGAGAAGTAGCTTATTATCTGTCATATATCTATAGTGTGTGTGTGTGTGTGTGTGTGTGTGTGTGTGTGTGTGTGTGAGAATATGTGGTATAAACTTATTATATTGACTTAGCTTCTAACTTAGCTTCTAATTCATCTGGTTTTATAGCATAGTTCTCCTCTCCTTACGTTAACATTGTAGTCACCTCAGAGGTTTCCTAAGGAACCAGAAAAGAAATATCCTTAGAAGTTAATATTTTCCAGAGGCTGGAGGAGAGAGAGGCCGTCCAGGAAAGAAACTGGGGTTGGGGTGAGGAGGGCACGGTTTGGTTAGTGACACATGCCTTCATAAGACGGTGACCCTCCCTACATATTCTTTAGAAGACGAAGGAGATTGTATCTGTCCTTCTACTTTCAAGGTTGTGAAGATAGACCAAGGGACAGAGCATAGAGCTTGGAGTTGGAAAGACTGCGAAATCAAGTAGTTTCCACTTATGTTCATGGAACTTGTTTTTCCAAACGAAGGTAAAGAAGTCAGACACAATCACTCTGTTTCGAGTAAAACTGACTTCCTTGGCTCGCGCGCCCTTCACCTGTCCTTTTGTCCTTGAGGCATCCGAGGAGGCTTCAGAGCCTAGTTTCAAAGCATCGTTGAAGACCCATTTCTCTGAGTCAGCCTCTTCTGAATAGAAGGAAATTTAGGCCAAGACACAGTCAGTGGCTTTCCTGGAGTTGTTTGATATTTCCACTCTCTAAGGTTTTGGTTCCCACCAGGAAAACCATCTCCCTGTGGAAACACTGAAAAGTTGAAAGCCCTTATCAAAGCAAGCACTTGTGCTGTAATCTTGCCTCTCCTTTACTGAACATTCCCAGGGCTGTGGAGCAGGAACAGCTTGGCAGGTGTGTGTGACCCAGGCGGTCGGCACAGATCTTGCACTCACAAGGGCCCATGCTCTTGGTTTTATGCTCTGCTTTGCCAACTTGGAATTCTTAGTAGTGTTTGAACAGGGCGCCCTGTGTTTTAATTTGCCCCAGAACCCACCAAATATGGCTTCTGGTTTTATATATCTGTCTCATGTAATACTCACAACCATCTCCAAAGTGTGGATTATTAATATTCCTGTTGCACCATCAAGGACATCGAGGCCAAGAGAATTTCCTAAAGATCGCATGTGTTCTGAAGGGCAGATCGGGAAATGGAGTTGGGAAAGGCTGGTCTCAAAGCCCGCCGTCTTGCCAGTTTCGGCTAGTGCTGGTCTAAATAAAGTTAGTCTGTGGAGCAGGGAAGCCGCTAACAATCAAGCCTTGTTTTGGGGCGAATTGGGGCGGGGTGGGGAGGGTCGGAGCTGCTGAACTGCTTCCCTTGGCCACGGGGGGCCATTTCCGGTGGATAAATGTCCTTTAGTTTTGGAAGACAGTTAACTTGGCTTTGTTTTAGACAGTTTTTTACAAGACTGGTTTATAAAGAATTTTTACTCCACAGATCGGGTGGCTGACCCAAGTGTGATTTTGTTTCTTTACCAAAAAAGCTGAGAAACATTTGTAGAAGAGCTTGTTTTGGTTCAGGCTATGAATCAGAGGCAAGTTTAGGATCAGGACTCCCTTGTGTTTGCTTTTACTTCAGCATTCAGTTCATGTTTTTATCTATTTTCTTCACAAATAGGTGTAAAACAACATAGTGGTTTTGGAATCATTTTGATGATAGAAGTCGTAGGAATAGAAAATACAATTACTTGGCATTCCTGTGTTCACGTCTATAAGAACCCAAAGCTATGTTCAGTCTCCTCTTCCCTCTGTAATTTTCAAGTGAGAGTATGATTTTTTAACATTTTTTCATCCAAAGTGTTAGTGAATTATTTTTTCTTTTATGGTGACCCAGGGTAGAAATAAGAATTTTCTTTCTAGAGGAAATTCTTAAAGATCTGAGATTTTCTGGTTCTAATATTCTTGGACAATATTACGGCCGAGGTTGGAATCATGTCCTTGTCTTTGTATAATGGTTTTAGTCTATAATGCGTTTTCATATTTGTTACAGAGAGAAGGATAAGACAGCAGCGTGTAGGAAGGAAGAAGTGCTGTCCCATGTTCTGGCAGGACACAAGGGACACTGAGTGAGGGTCCACGGCAGGAGCAAAGCACATGCACACAGAGGCAGGGCACCGCCCAGGCTTCCGGAGTGCAGTGGGTCATCCCCAGAGTCCGGTGCTCTGTGTCGCCCACTCAGCACCTCACTGACTCTCGAAATCTCAAATAAAACCCTTGTAAGACTCCAAAGTAGACTGCAGCGCCAGATCAAGCCTCAAAGTTGCAGATTTATATCAATACCATTTTTAAATGGCAGACTTCCAAAATATTCTAACCAACCGAACTTCTTTGATCAGGGTCGGAGATGGTGATTTTCAAAAGAAAAGGAAAAAAAGGACAAAACTTGAGACCGTTTTCTTCCTTACCCAAACTGGTGAACCTGCCTTCTTAAAGACTTCTTGGGAAAGAACCCACTTCCAGAGGATCCCAGAAGCACTTCTGTGGAAGAAACAGGATGTACCCCACCACTAATCCTCACCCAAGTCCTTGAAAACTCAATTAGTGGAGTTCATGCCCAGAATCTGTCAGACAGGTTGTAACCCAAGAGTGCTAATGGCTCAGTTCTTTAGTTACCAAAATGTCACTTCATGTGAAATGAATGAACTGTAAGTACCCATATGCTAATTGGATTTATTCCGTCCATGTTGGCTGGGATCATTATCACGTTGAGTATGAACT
The DNA here is from genome assembly GCF_030435805.1 of Mustela lutreola. NCBI lineage: Eukaryota > Metazoa > Chordata > Mammalia > Carnivora > Mustelidae > Mustela > Mustela lutreola. The sequence goes on along the minus strand of NC_081290.1, from coordinate 4,721,145 downwards.
TTACTGAGTGTCTCCACATTCCCCTCCGTTCTCCAAATTCGGAGGGCATTGGGTACACCGTCACCAAGGTGTTTTAACTTCTAGCTAACTAGTGTTAAAGGGCAAGCTGAAAGTTGGAGAAAAGGCTGAAAAAAGGGAACAAGTTTTAAAAAAGAACAACAACCCTTAAAGAGAACGCTGTGTAAACCAAATATATAAACAGTGAAGGCTGCCGTAAAGATGTTACTATGTCGAGATTGAAGTCGCCGCATTATTGTAGATGTCTCTGTCAGGCTCATCGCCATTTATGGCCATATAATGAGTGCACTCACCCCTGCACAGAGGCTGAGGGAAGGGAGACCAAGGAGTAAAATAGAAAATAGCTTCATCTAGAGTAGAAGCAGAGTTGGAACCCTCTGTAAGTCTCCTGTTCTCTAAGCCAACCGAGGATGCATGCAGATTTGTATCCTGTTCATAATGTAACGGAAGACTTGGGGATGGTTTGGGTGTGCGTGTGTGTGTGTGTGTGTGTGTGTGTCTGTCCGTCTCTCTTCATCTTCCACATTTGGAATATTCCTAGACCCACGCCTCCTCATTCTGAACCACAGAGAGAGGCGGGGAAAGCCCCTCTCTGCTTCCCAGTGAAGGCCTTTTCTGCCTCTCCTTTTGAGATCCAGAAAGGCAAATGCAAGTATCCTGGGTTCGGGGCCTGCAGAAGTGGCTTTCGGGGAGCTCTGAGAAGAGCCACTGAACCAGTGTTTAGGCTTTTAAAGTTCTCTCCAATAGCCAGTGACTCTTGGATACAGCGATGGTGTTGGAAAAAGACATCCATGAAACAATTTTAATTATTAAGTAGAACATTTGACATTCTCGGTAATTTCCCCCCAATATTTTAATACACGTGAAGCCTCCCAAACTGCAAGTTTTCAGTTTCTCTTGCTGTCTGAGAGGCCGTGTGGAGCAGGTGATCTTCCAAGTCGTCATATGAAGGTTACATCTTCCAAGTCGTCATATGAAGGTTACAACTATTTCTCATGCATTTTCCCGACTAGGGTATGGGGGTCCAGCAGAGGAGGGGTTTTGGGAACAGGATAGAGAGAGGAGCCAGTGAGGGATGGACGTTTTCAAAGAGTCGTATGTCATAGTTCTTGATCTTTGCTTCGCAGGTCAGTGGTGCTGGGGAGGAGCTCAGGGCTGTGCCCAAAGGGCCCGATAGCTGCCCCATCCTGCACCCATCGGGTTAACAGAGTCAGCTGGAATGGAACAGGCACCTGTGGAACGTGGCCTCCCCCACGCTTAAAGCTCATTTAGCTCAGTGCTCTCAGCTAGAACCTCCTGTATCGCTATGGAACCGTGACAGTGTTTTTATTCAACATTTTACTACAGTTTCTTCCAGGAGTGGTTGCAGCTTAAACACAAGGCAGAAACAAAATGTTTAGGAATACACCTGAACGGCAGCCCCCGGAGAGGCATCTGCTCGCTGCGCGGGAGCTGAGCTAGCACCACACTCACTGCCGGTTTATTTTTGGCTACTGTACTTTCGGTGTTTGCTGCAAAATGTGCAAAATGATTTTTAGGACTATTTAGCATAAATCTGTCAAGGGCCTGAAGTAGGGAGAGGTCCAGGAGCACGGTCTCGGCAGGCGTACGGGGACGAGGGGGATCTGCCGCTGGGCCCAGACTTCTCCTCTCTTGAGCTCTCGGGTGTGTGTCCAGTTGCTCTTACCTAGACACGAGGCCAGTTGTTGTCTCTGTTCTTTTAAAAAATGGGTCTGTTCTTGCCGCATGATCAAATGATTGACCATATGCATTTTTTCTTGCTTTCCTGTTTGCTTATTAATTCATTCTTTTAGAAGAAGAGAAGATGGGATATCATTTGTTGGCCCATCCAGTTGACTCCGCAGAGATTCAGTGCACAGCGGATGCGCCCACGACGCCAGCTGCTGGTGGTGTGAAGACAAAAGGCCCGACGCTTGTCTTCCAGGAACTTACAGTCCCACCAGCAGGTCTTTAGCTCACAGTGGAGAAACCAAATTCTTAATAAGTACTTAACAGTATGTTAAGAAAACAACAAGGCTTGTCTTGGAGTCATACCTTTGTGTTCCGTGTCCTGCAACGTCATTCTTCTTCGATGACGGAGTGTCTTTGTGGTGTTGTGTCTCGTCATACAGGCCAACCGCCCCGACGCTTGGATAAGGGGTCAGCCCAACCTTGCTTTGTACCCCCTTCCTCCGTTGCTGGTGGTGGTTTAGATTGATTGGGTTTCTTTGTTTTCTCAGCAGTGGGTTGATTTCCTTTCTAGTTTTTCTTTACTTTAGATTCACATTTTTTAGAAAAACCTGCTGTTCCCCAACTTCTCCTCCTGGCATCAGGCAGCTCCACGTGGATAGCTCCCACCAGTCTGAAAGTCTTTGTCTTGTTCTGAAGCCAGAATTCAGGCTGGGTTAGGCATAATACTCAGAAGAGTAAATGTTTAATGGGAATCGGGCCTTTCACATCTGCTCTGGACAGCTGGTTTTACCTGAAACGTCATGTTTGTGTGTGATTATATAGCATTCATTCATAACCCTTATTTTGGAAAAGGGGAGAGGTTTGGGGGAGTTCACAGGCATCATGCAATTCTGCGGTTTTATTATTCAAAACACCCTAATTGTGCTTTTCCGGTTCCCTCTCTCAACATAACAAAAGGCTCAGTGACCCAGAGGTCCTAAACCAGCAGGGCCTTGCCTGCTCCCCTCATAGGGCGTGGGGGAGGAGATGAGGAAAGGTAGTAGGGAGGGAGACTCCTTGGTACTTACAAAGACCCACATTTTTTCCTCTATTTGACGAGATGATAAGGGAGAGGGTATTTGGCGCTCACCGTTGTTTTCTCCTATATTGGTCTTAACATCACGGAGGGAGGGGTCATGCCTTCTGCTCAGGTCATGATCCCAGGGTCCTGCGATCAAGCCCCCTTTGGGCTCCCTGCTCAGCGGGGAGTCTGCTTCTTCCTCTCTCTGCCTCTCCCTGACACTCATATTCTTGATCGCTCTGTTCTTCCTCTCAAATCAGTGAATAAGTAATCTTTAAAAAATAAACATGCAAACAAAAATCACAGAGAGAAAAATGCTACTGTTGGGAATAGAATGAAATAGAAACCACGACAATACGTGAAATCAGTATGTTAAATTGTGAAGTGTGAGATTACGTTCTGTTTTGCAATAATGTAAAATTTTAAATGGTTAATTGAGATAGACTCTAGACATGCTGGAAAAGTTAGAGAGTGATGTGGGGTCGGGGTGGGGGTGGAAATAGACCTGCTGCATTTACATCTCTGCAGGGGGTTGCTCCCAATGTATAGGAAAGGATTCTGCATCTGAAAAAAATTTCAAGAATGTATGTTTTTCTAAAACACAATATTATAAAAGCATGATAAAAAGCCATTTTTGGATTAACATCGTGATTTTTCACTATAGCAAGAGTTTCTTTGATAATCTCCTTCACGTTAGGGAGTATATTGTCCAGCGTTCTATGTTTTTCACATAATGGACTGAATCTTAAGTTGAATTAAGCATTCTTCAAAGTAGGAGGGAAAAAGACCTAATTGCATGTGGTTATCATATATTTGATTCTTTATTTTAAATTTTTTTTAAAGATTTCATTTGTTTATTTGACAGAGAGAGACTCAGAGAGAGAGGGAACACAATCAGGAGGAGAGAAAGAGGGGACAGCAGGCTCCCCGCTGAGCAGAGCACCCGATGCGGGGCTCGATCCCAGGACGCTGGGATCATGACCTGAGCTGGAGGCAGATGCTTAACAACCGAGCCTCCCATATTTTTAATTCTTGATTAAAAAGTGTAGTAATATATCATTGTATAATAATGTGTAGAAAAGCCATACAGATAACTAACTAAATAAATAGAACTAACGACTAATCAATCAATAAATACCTGTTAAGAAGCTGGCTTTTACTCTTGCTTTAAAGGAATCACAGTCACTTCTGGTACGTATTTACAAAAATACAAAAAAAAAACCTCTGGGATTCACTAATCTGGAGATCATGGATCTACAATTTATTTTATATTTATATTATATATTTATACCTTAGCCATGTATGAACTATTTATATTTATATTATATATTTATACCTTAGCCATGTATGAACTATTCCATTAGGTAACTCTGCTGCCTGATAGCTATTTTTGGAGGCCTCTGGCTTGTGAATGGGCTTCGAAAATGCTAAATGCTATACTGCTAATTAAGATTCAGGTCATTAATATTTTGTCCTCTAGCAATGGTTGTGGAAGTACTATGAGAATAATAATACTGTAATTGTCCTTACCAAATAGATTCTACACATGGCTTCGCCTTTTTTTTTCTTTCTTTCTTTCTTTTTAAGATTTTATTTATTTATTTGACAGAGATCACAAGTAGGCACAGAGGCAGGCAGAGAGAGGGGGAAGCAGGCTCCCTGCTGAGCAGAGAGCCCGATATTGGTCTTGATCCCAGGACCCTGAGATCATGACCCAAGCCGAAGGCAGAGGCTTAACCCACTGAACCACCCAGGCGCCCGGCTTCGTGTTTCTTAACACAGTTATGAAATGGCAAAATAAAACCACCAACTGGCTGTACTCAATCAATATTTCTTTCTTTTAATACTTTTATTATATTTCTAATAGTTCCTCAAAAGCTATTGACATGGGTTTAGGTCAAACTTTTTAGAGTATTGGTTCCTAAACTGTAATCAGTGATGGTATTTATGAAAAACACAGATGCCTAACTCATTTCCGAGGACGCTGATTTCGGCGGGACAAGGGTGAAGTCCTGAATCTTCATGCAGGTTTCCTGGGTGGTTTGAATCCATGGATTCATATATGGGAAACTGTGCTTCGAGGAACATCACTAGTAGGTAATGGAGACGAGCAAAAGCTCTTGAGTGACAGCTGGTGGCTGTCACTGGTGGCTTTGTAACTGGGTGGTCCCGAGGATGTTCTTTGGAGGCAGCTGATACCCAGGAGAGAAGAGCATCTCTCTCCTGGGTAGAAGACGCATCTCTCATCTGTTTTCCCTGTTTTGTTTACTGAAGCAAAACAGAATCGTAAAATAGGTCTTTTTTCTGTTCAGTCCTTGTCCTTTTGTATTAAGCAGACCAAAGGGGAGAAGTTTCTTGTCATACATGGATGTATCTCAGACTCTTACGTATTTACTGTCTAGAACAATTTTGGATAAAGTATAAGTATATTAACGGATTTCTTATATTCTGGTTGTTTCGGAGTTGACAGCACATTTGGTTTCTTTAACATGTATGCTGATTTCTTATGACTAATATACCTGAACACATACTTTTTCTTATAAATAATAATAATAAAACCATAGAAACCTTACTTATGTGATTTCAAACAACCAAGTAACTCTCTCCTCCAGAACGCGGCGTCAGGGCAAGAATCGTCGTTGCCGGGGCCAGTGTGTGAGCCTCCCCTCACGTACAGGTTTACCTCTAGGATGTGATTTGTGGTTGTCCAGGAAGTCCTGTGTGTTTGCAGTAAGATTATCAAAATATCTTTCATGTTTCTCTCATTTTCTTCAGTTCTCTGGGAAGGAATATTGGTGCCGGGGCAAGATGCTGGAAGGGGAGATTCCCGTGAGCTCTGATTTGTTCTGTGTGAGGGCGGAGGCCCGGGCTCTACAGGGAGAGAGGCTCACGTGCAGGACTTCGGTCTTGGCCAGTTGTTCAAGAGGTGACCTTTGGTACTGTGTCTGACCTCCAGGTTAAGGTCAGGATTACTTTGCTGTTCAGTTGAGCACACTCTTGGGGGTTGCTGACTTCAACTAACTTCAGGAGAAATTCCTGACCTGTAAGTCTTTGAATCTTAGAACACGTAGGTCCAGTTCCCAGACTTTCTCTCACGTAGTCTCGACTGAATTAAAATCTTACTCCAAGTCTGGGGTCAGAACCTGGGTTTGGACCAAATCTGGAGCTATGGTATAGGTGAGAAGGATGGTGATTCTGGTGTGGGTTGATGACTGTTTTTACTCTGTGGGGAGTTAAAATGTGGGTTTTTTGAGAAAGATACTATTTATTTGAGAGAGAGAAAGAGAGAGAGAGAGAATGAGTTGGGGCAAGGGCAGAGGAAGAGGGAGAAACGGACTCCCTGCTGAGTGCAGAGTCCAGTATGGGGCTCAATCCCAGGACCTTGAGATCATGGCCTGTCCCAAAGTCAGCCGCTTAATTGACTGAGCCACTTAGGTGCCCATGAAATGTGGCTTCTTAATCCCAGCACACATCAAGGAAGACATCCAGGCAGAGAGCCAGGGATCTTTCAATAGTACAGCCCTTGGATGCTTTGGTATATTACTTTTCTGAGCCACAAGGTTTCTTTGGGAATGCAGTGAAAGTTCCGAAACTTCTCAGCCAGTTTTGCCACCAAATTTGTGTTTTCTGGAACCTGAGTGATCCCGTGTTACAGCCTGGTATGACCTTTCTCCTCGGAGCAGTAGCCACAAATAGAAATTTTCATATAATTTCAAGGATAAGATGAGGCCTGGTTAGGATTCCTGCTCAACTAGGGTAGATGAAAGTAAAACAAGTTCCTTTGAACAATTTGTTCCCATGCCGCACGGACTGTAGAGGCTTAATCCTTGCCAAAGGTTCAGTTTCCTAAAGCAGCCCCCTCACATCTCGGAAGCATTCCGGGGCTCTGTAAGAGTGGGAACGCTGGCTGGGGTGCGGGGCTCCGGCCCAGCGCAGGCCTGCGTTCCTTCCTTTGATGAGCCTGCGGGGCCCGCGTCAACAAGTAATGTAATCAGGCGTGTTCTGCCTTATGTGCCTCTTGGCACAGCGTTGAAAGCACTTAATGTGGGGCGGGAATTAGCTAGCCTGGCCTGGGAGGTTTCTCCCCTTGCTGGATAGTAGACAGAGGGTATTTTATCAGGTTCGCTGCCACCCTTCAGATTTCCTGCCTGGACAGAGACTTCAGGGGTTGGGCTTGAGCTCTGTTTCAGATTGGGCTGTGCGTGTTTTGCAACGGAACAGCTATGTTGTGCCTGTTGAAGCAATGCGTAGACTTACTTGGCTGTTCCTTTTTGTACCAGAGCACATGCGGAGGATCTCACTTGGGCTAGCCACCCATGGCAGCTGGAATAGGACTAGCTCTTGGGTGATGAGGCTTGGGATGCCAAAAAGTAAAGATGCGTTGTTTTAGATCTCTAAAGGACACGAGCTCTATCTGTTTACAGTGTCTGCCTCAGCTGCACAGCAGGTGTAAGATACAGGAAGTGCTTGATACTCTTTGTATTAAAAATTCTTGTTTTGGGGGAGTACCTGGGTGGCTCAGTGGGTTGAGCATCTGCTTTCGGCTCAGGTCATGATCCCAGTATCCTGGGATTGAGCCCCACATCGGGCTCTCTGCTCAGCGGAGAACCTGCTTCTCCTTCTCCCCCTGCCTGCTCCTCTGCCTACTTGTGCTCTCTCTTTTTCTCTATCAGATAAATAAATTAAATCTTAAAAAAAAAAAAATTCTTGTTTTTATCTATCTGTAATGGGCCAGACCAATCTACCTTAGCTTCCACAAACTGTATTCTCTCCTTTGCTTCATTTTTGAATGTAGCACATTGTACAGTGTCAATATTAACCCATATTATAAATCGGTCCATGTCTAATCATGGCATGGCAAAATGAATAGGTCAGAGGGTAAAAGGGGAAAGTATTGCTGACATGGTCCACCATTCACCACCTTCCTTGTGGATGTGTAGGGACCGCTAGGATATATTTATTTTGTATTCGTAAAAGCTTTTGTTCCCATTACAAGCAAATTAATGGAACTTTGAAATTATAGCCTGAGGATAATTAAAAGTCACTTGGAAAGAACTCCAATTATTCATTCATTCATTAGTTCAGAAAATATTTATTGAGCTCCTAGTATGTGGCCAGCCTTGTCCTCGGTACTAGGGTACAGTGAAACAGACAGATGGAATGCTATATTCATGGAACCAAGAGTCTTGATGGAGATGTGATTAAACAGTTATTAAAGAGAATGGGCGAGGGATGGGCTCGTGTTTCAGGTGGGCGGAACAACGTACTTAAAGAATTTGAGAGAGCGAGAGAGACAGTGAGCATATTTGAGGAACTGAAAGGATTTCAGTATGGCCTGAATGTGGCGTGTGAAGAGGGAGGGGGTGAGAGATGAGGTTAAAGAGATGATCCTGGGCTCACGATTGGTCTGGAATTCATCGTACAGCAGTAGGAATTTACCTTAAAGTAAAAATTTATCTAAAGCAGCGAGTTTTTGAGCCAGAGAGTGAGGTGATCAGAGTGGCAGTCTCATAAAGATATCGGTGTTTTGACTATGGCTGGAGAACAGATTGGATAGGACGAGAGCAAATGACTATGGCTTTGACCAAGAGGGTAGCCCTGGGGTACAGAGCGCTGGGGATTTGAGAGATGGTTAGGAAGTAAGGTCAGTAAGACTTGGTAACTGAAGAGGAATCAGGATGACTGCCAGGTTTCTGGGCTCTGGCCACCTGCCTAAATAGTGATGCGATCCAGCAGGAAAGTGAGCCCAGGAGAGGAGGGGAGTGAAGTTAAGTTTTGAACAAACTCACCCTGACGCAGCTATAAAAGCCAAAGAAGATGTTGATTAGGAGAGTGCATTTTAGGGTCTGGAGGTGAAGAGAGAGGTCTTGGATGCAGATTCTGAGCTGAGAATGTTGCAGGAAATCCATGAAATAAAGAAACAATCTGAGAAACGGTCCATGGCTTCCTGCTCTGTGAAGTTAACCCCAAGTGAGAGTGACAGCGCAGAGATGTCTCAGAGTCTAGAGAAAGTCCTTAGCCTGCGTGGTCATGGATGTTTTTAGGTCAGTGTAATCCCTTCTACAACTGCCCTACTCACTTCTGCCCACCTGAAGCCCCCCAGTGGTCCCTCACCGATGTTAGGATGACGTCCAAATTCCTTAGCCTGATTGCGAAGGCCCTGTCCTAATTTCATTTCTCCCCAGTTCTCAACTCTTCCCACCCCACACTTTTGTTTTTTTTAATCTCTCATTTCCCAGTTTGGCTCCTATTTACCGATTTCCCTGAGCATGAAGCTGGTGTCTCACTCTGTGCTCTGCCCATGGTGGTCCTTCCCGGGATTCCTGGCTTGCTCTTCCATACCTTACGCGACTGGCAGCTCCGTGTGTCTCTCAGCCAAAGCCCGGGCCAGGTGCTTCTCCCTGTGACGTTTTCCCTCTCCCCTGACGGCAGCATTACTCGCTCCTTGCTGTCCGTCGCTCGCTCGTACACACTTCTGTCACCCCATCCAGCGCTATCTTGTTGTTTTGTGGTTTGTTTTTCTTTGTATTTCTGTCACCCCTTCCAGACATTTAAGTTCCTTATTGACGCCTCATTGACAGGGACCAGTTGTCCTCCCATTACGTACCCAGCATCTAGCACAGGGTTGGGCACATTCTAGATGCTCGGTAAACTCTGAACTGGACAGATTGCATTAAGCTTCAGGCATCCATACAGGGTGGGTTATAGGAACATAGGAACTATCGACAGGATTTTTATGTGTCTAATAGCTTCAGTAGCACTGATTATAAACTCAGTGCCCTATACCTGTTGTTAGCAATAATGGGATGAATCTAGTCCAGCCAGATCAATAATTGAACAATTTTGGGCTTCATTTTCTCCAAAATCATTTTGATTCAAGCCTTAGCTTTATTTTCCATCTTTCTGTCTTAAAGAGTTGAAGTTGTACAAGTTGGAACCAACTCCAAAATCCTATTCAACTTAATAATATCCAGTCATTGATTGACAATTGTTGAGTATCTACCATGGGGCCGGGCACTGAGGGTTTAGGGGGAAGACATGGCCCCACCTCAGACAGTTTGTATCTTCAGGAGACAGTTCGCTGGGGGTTTTAGTGTCGACGGCCGTTATTTCTGCTAGCCGTTGAAGCTGCAGGACCAAATGAACCAAATTGTTGGTTCCACTATTTTCCGATTTCTTTCAGGTATTATTAACACATGAACTAAAAATGATGGTTTTCTTTTTTTCTTAAGCTATGCAAGTTTTTGAAGATTTGCTGCATTCTCGTGTGCTTTCATTGTGCCTTGGGTGAAAATGTTTTGTCGGAGGATTAGTTCTTTCCAGCATTAAAATTCTGATATTGATATCTAATCACATAGGATTTGATATGGAGGTTTAAATTTAGAGAAAACTCAGCTCAATTGCTTTGATCCAGCCAGGCGCAGCTGTAGACTTTTTGTCTCAGCCCAGCTTTCCTTGAGCATTCCTTACCCCATCCGGACTCTTTCTCTCTTCCTTATCCCTTGCTTCCACTGTTCACACCCACACCATACAGTTATTATAATATTTCTTCTGATATAAGGCAAGGAATGCATTTGCGTCTTTATGACGCCAGGGGAATTATGTAGCCTGGTGAGGGGAATGACTGTTGAATTAAAAATGTCTGTGCTCAGTCTTCGTAAGAGAAGCAGCATCAGCGGAAGCCCGAACGGCTCAACATTCCAGAAACTGCAGTGTGTACCACGTAGAAAAGATGGGTGTGTTAGCGCCCCTTCTGAGCCTCTGCCCAGGGCTGAGATCTGCAGTGAGAGGAATTTTGGAGCTCTTGAGCACTGTTCCCAGGAGTGACTGGTGGCACAGTTTTGACTGGGAAGAAAAAAAGTGAACTCTTGATTGCTTATCTAGGCGTGTATCCTACAAGAACTGGGAGATCTCAAATTATGTTGCGGTCATTCACCAGAGTTTTAAATCAAGAACTATGCAAGGACTTCAGCATGGATTTAAGTAGTTGCTGATAAATAGGTCCCGGGGACCATCTCCGTGGAGACTGTTTTATTAAATGAACTCACTAAGCAGGCTCTTAAAGCTCCGTGTTATTTCCCTGTGGTCCCAAACTTAGCTTGTGAAATCCCTTTGTTTTCTCTTCCTGGGTGTGATTTGGGTCTGGACAGCTGGTCCCGTCAATACTGGCTTGTGTTTCTTGGTAGTTTTTCAGCAGATCTGCTACCATTCGGGGTCCTTGTGCACAGCAGGTGCCGCCTGCAGAGGACATGGGAAGTCAGGAGAGGCAGCCCGTGGCAACTAACTTTTACTTTAGGTTTGGCTGAGAAAATAACCCCATTCCTGTTTCATTTGAGAATCTGTTTAGTATTTATCCAAGAAATCAGTCTTTGTTAGGTGCCCTTTCTTAAAACAAAGCATCTTTGGCAACAGAAGCAATGCGCGGCCGCCTTCCCGAAGCTGGTATTCGGAGCTGTTAACAGCGCAAGGATGCCGAGCTCCGGGCCGGTGCGTGGCCAGTGTTTGTGGATTGAATGCACGAGTGGCCACCTCCGTTTCAATACTGCAGAGCTGTGGGCTCCTTATTGGACGAAGGCATGGAGACAACTAGAGGAATAGGAATGTCTAGAGGTACAGGAGAAAAGAACCATTTTAGATTAATTTAGGTAATTCTAGAGACAGAAGGGGATAGTTTGAGAAGAGGTGAAGAGAGGATTGCCTGGGACAGAAGAAGGAATCTCTCTCTTCCACTGAGAAGCCGAAAAGAACAAATGGTAGTAGGTTCAGGTGGGGGGTGAGGGGAGAGTGGTCTGCAGCCATTGGGGTGGTTTGCATGTGATGACCAAGTGTCCATAGAGGGCGGTTGAAGTCGGGCAGAGCCACTGAGTGGGATGGAGTTTCTGATATGGATCGACTACAGCAGGGCTCATGTCAGGGCCTGCAGAAAAGGAATGGTGGTTTAGGTTTGGAACTGTCTGCTGGCCTGACACTTACTTTGTTCTCAATTTCTGACTTCCCAGCCGCTCCTCCCTTTGTCAGTCAACCTAAACCCCTCCAGCTAGATACCTAATCAGTTGCTCTGCCCGTTAGAATTTCAGCTCTAACTCCTAATTATGGCTTTTGTCTTTCCATAGCTCAGCACTTTTGCAGATGGATTTCTGGGTAGGGCATCCATGGCAGGACCCGGGCATCCATGCCTTTTCTTCTTTCCTGCCTTTGAACAAGCAGCTTGTGGGCTGGACTCAAGACAGAAGGAGCAAACCTAGGACAAATAAAAGGATAAGAGACCTGGTCAAGGGTCCGTGGTGATGTGAAATCGCAGACATGTAGTGTCTGTTAATGTTTGTCTCATTGTGTGCGGCGGCCTGAAACCTCAGATTTGGGGTCTGATCCTAAGTTAGTGGTTTGTGGGGAGCTATGCGACAAGATTCATGGATGAAGAAGGTAAGAAAATTGGCAGAAGTCTCACTGATGTAACATTCCGTGGGGTCCGCTGTGGGGTTGGAGAGACGCCAGTGACAGATAAGACTGATAGACTGAGAACAGAGGAGGTCTAAGATGACCAAGATCCTGGTAGGGCCCAAGGGGAAGTTATGAATAGACGTGGGACTGGGAATTCCTGCCTCACTCCCAATTTTATGGGTTGTAGAGAACCCTTTTATCCAGCTCAACTCTCTCACCTTTATTGAAGATGTAGATATAGACTGAGGATTCATAGTCCTGTTAGAAGTTGGAGTAGGTGACCCAAACGAGCTTTTCAAAGTCCGTGACTCCATTATGTTCTAAATGAAGCAAGAAGGAAAATGTCGATGACTCGCCTGATCAGTGGTGACAGCAGAAGCGCAGGAGGTCTTTAACTTTGTGTCGGCTTCTTTTCTTTGTTTCAGCCTTGTTCATCTTGCATGTGCATTTTCGATATCGGACCTGGAGATTTCCTGAACCAAGCCTCTGGGAGGGCATGGTGTTCTCGGACATGCTGATGCCACTATCGAGAGTTTTTTCTTTCTTTTTTAATGGAGTATTTTATTATTCTTTTCCTCAGAAGTAGTTATTTCAAAGTCAGGCTTCCATTATAGGTATTCATGTGGTGAGGGCTCTTTGACAAGTTCCTTTAGAACCTAACAAGACTATTTTTACCTTTATGGTAGGCATGCGTCGTGATACGTGTTCTGAGTTCTTAAGAGCTGTTCGATGCATACAAAGGAGTAGCGTCCTTTCTTTGGACCTCAGAATTCTTTATTTCTCCTCCTCTTAGATGCTCATGGTAAAGACTTTGGTCCGAGAGACTTTTCCCTTCATCTCTGACCTATTTTCTCCAGTTTTTTCCCGTCACTTGTCCCTCCTCCTCACGTCGATAGGATATCGCTGTGACTTCCAAGTGCTGGGCCTGTAATCACAGCATTTTTACTTGCAGGGTTAGTTTTGGTGTCTTGGAAGTCATTGATCCATTACTTGGCAATGAGATTATATAAAAGTAGGAAGCCCAAGAAACTCAGAGGAAGTTGCTGCTCTCTCTTTTTTCTCCTGCCAGAATTGCTCCTTCGTGACAGACAATTCCAGAGGAGTTTCTGTGAGCCTTGTTCAATCCCGTGTGCTTACCTACCAGTTTGAAGGCTCCATGTGACCTAAATCTATATGTGACTTACCAATTATAATAGCATATTAATAAATAATGGTTTTCATGTCCTAGATATGGGAATAAGTGCCTATAATGCATTATTTTATTTAATTTTCGAAACAGTTGACTGTGGTAGGTACTGTTCCTATCCTTTCTAAACGAAGAATCAAGTTAAACCACTTACTGAAAGCCATTTAGCTAAGTGGTGTGGGTGGCATTTCAGTCCTCAGGCCTACGTTCAGAGGTAAGGAACTTTTTTAATATGGATTTTGGTAGCCAGAAAGGATGGTTGCATGCAGGCGGTGTTTAACTGCGTCAGATTCTTACACTGTAAGTGATGTGATGGAGCTGACTATATATTTGGGACCTATAGTAAACAAACCGTATTTTAAAAGAAAAATGAAAACCAAAAGTTCCTCCTTCACTTGCAAATGGAAACAAATTTTGATCCGCTTTGCTGATGACTTTCTCAAGTGGCATTTATTTCTAAAACTCTCGCTATTATGCTCAATTTTTCTCTTCCATTTTTGCCTCTTTCCATTTCTTTCTGTTTTTTTTTTCTTTTTTAAATCTCTTTTCATTTTTCCTGCTCTTGTGTTGCCTCTTTCAAAAAAAATCTCTCAGAATATCTTCTTAGTAGGAGTTTCAGGTGCATGCATGAATTATTTATTGTTACTGCCCTATGTTTCTGCAGTGGATTTGTGGAGAACTTTCTCATGAGGGCACCATCTGTAATTATTAATGACAGTTACAAACTGATCTGAGGAAGAAGCTTGGAAACATTTGAGCTGTTTCTTGCAAAATTCTGAATACCTATGTAAGGTTAAGATGGATGGGAAAGGGCATTCCAGGAGATACCGTGTTCCCAGATGGGTATACCTATGTCAGAGCCCAGGTCATGGGCAAAAATTTCATCATGAGCACACATTAAGGATTTTAGAAGGGTTTTTTTTTTTTTTTAATTTTAGATATGTTAAGAAGTTTCCATTTTTGTTTTCTCATTAGTGTCCATTTTAGATGGATCATATCTCAAGGGCATGTCCATACAGTTGGGCAGGTTGTGCACTGCGCAATTCTAAAGAATGCCATTTATATTTCTACACAGCTGTAAATGAAGTCTGGACTGAGCGTATACAGTCAATTCTCATTATTTGCAATAGTTATATTCTATAAAGTCACAACAAACACTGAATTACCATTGCTCCTAGAGGAAATGTAAGATAGGGCTCCTGTAAGACTCTGATCACGACTTTTTTTAAAAATTGAAATTCAAGTTGATAACAATATTTTTATCAGCTGATAGTATATGACCTTGGTTTATGTGTGTTTCTGTTTAAAGACACTTCATTTAACATAATTGATTCATTAACACTGAACTCATGGCCAACAGCACTATAACTTATATCTTAACAAGCAATATACATATATTCTCTGTAAAACACATCACAACCTTCTTGAGTTTAGGAACACTGGACAGCACTTCAGCACTACACTTGGAGAATGTTTTAAATAGCAAAACCACCAATAAAAAAGGGCAGAAAAATGTGAAAAAAACCCACAATACTAAAAAGACTGCAAAAAAGGACACACTTTTAAAAAAACAGTATGGGAGCTAAAACAAGAAGGTAGATAGTTTTACTTTTGACCTCATCTGGGAATGTGCATTTCAGGTGGCTCAAATTTTTTGCCAGTCTGTGCATGTTCATGAATGACCATGAAGGTGTATAAGTATAGACTTGGAGGTTACAAATAAACTTTAGTCAGTAAGTGAATTCACGGATATGGAATCCAGGAATAATGAGATCACAGACTGTCTGTTTTTTAAACTAAGACCTGGAAGAATACAAGGGAGATTTTGGGCTGGGACTGATCTTATGGGAGGTAGGATTATAGCATTTAGAGTTTGGGGGGGAGGATCTCTAGCTGCCAGCCAGCCTAATTTCTTCAGTTCTTAGATGAGGAAGAAACTCAAAGGCATGTGACTTGTTGAAGGCCCCACAGCTAGCTAATGTAAGGCAAGCAAACATTTGAGCTGGAATGTAGTTCAGGGGGACCCAAGTCTTAACATGCCGCACTGAGGTCCTGCCCTGTCAGTGTGCCATGGTGAGAATCCCCACAGGACTTTCTGCTTCGTTAAAAGAGGAGCGCAAGGAGGATGATGTCGCTACCAGCTCTTCCACATCTGGGCTTCTCTCTCAATCCATTGGGGGCAGGTAGAACAGAATACTATAGACTGCGTGGCTTATAAACAACAGAAATTTATTTCTCATAGTTCTAGAGGCTAACAAGTCCCAAATCAAGGCCCCGGCAGATTTGGTATCTGGTGAGATTTGCTTCCTATTTCATAAATGAACATCTTCTCATTCACCATGACCTCAGCATGGTAGAAGGAACCAGATCGCTCTCTGGAGCCTCTTTTATAAGGACACTAATCCCATTGTTGAGGGCTCCACGCTTATGACCTAATCACCCCAAGGACCCCCATCTCCAAATGCCATCATGTTGGGGATTAGATTTCAACAGATGAATTGGAGGGGAGATACACAAACATTCCCTCTGTGGCAACTTCCCATCCCCTTTATTTAGTTCTTCATTTGAGAATGGTTTTGTTTTGTTTTTCATATTTGCTGTGTGTCGGAACATGGTAGGTGCTAGAATACTGGGGGTAAATGATCCCTCTCAAGAAGCTAGTATCCAGTAGAATGCCTTCATGGGGGGCACCAGCACACACAAGGCTTGAGACCAGAGGCTCTATACCATCTGGAAGCAAAATTCCTTTCCCAGCAAAGAAAAGCTAAGGAACGACTCTTTTTTTTTTTTTTTTTTTTAATAAACATGTATTTTTATCCCCAGGGGTACAGGTCTGTGAATCGCCAGGTAAGGAACGACTCTTAATGTAATTTCTCAAAGTCCTAGGAAGCTTCTCTCATGTCACCCACGTGGCAGTGGCTTTCCGGGGCTGGACTGTTACTTAAATGGCTTTTATAGTCTTTTGGTTCATTTTTTTTTTTTTTTTCTCAGCTAAAGAAAAGATGTAAAGCCTCTGACAGAGTCTAACACTAGCCCCTTATGTAGTCCCAGTAAAATGTCCAGAGACCTTTGAGAGGCCCTGTTGGTTCTAGAGAATTATCTAGAGAATTACTTATTAAATGTTAAGTAAAATAACTTCTTTAAATCTGCATGTGTTTCTGCGTATTTCTGCCCACATTATATGTTTTTCCTTCTCTCAACCATAAAGAATGGAAGAGAGGATGTTTGACTGTGTAGCTTTTCTTGAAGATTATAGATTTTTAATATTTTTTGTCATTAACATGTCAATTATGTTCATTCTGATTTTACTCCAAAGAGATGACATTTTCATCAATTTAAGATTATTCTTTTTTTTTTCCTAAAAATTTATTTATTTATTTGAGAGAAGGAGAGAGAGAGAAAAAGAGCAAGCCCGCAGGCATGTGGGGCAGGGGCAAAGGGAGAAGGAGAGAGAGAATCTCAAGCAGACTCCACACCAAGCGTGGACTCTGATGCGGGGCTCGATCCCATGATCCTGAGATCATGACCTGAGTCAAATGAAGAGTCAGATACTTAAAAGAAGAAAAAGTCAGACACTTAACCCACGGAGCCACCCAAGCACTCCCAGATTATCATTTATGAGTGACTCCTTATCCTCTCTTGGAACTACAGACGACTGACAAGGGAATCTGTTAAGTACTGTCCGGGAGGCTGGACTGAGCCCGGAGGGACAGTGCCTCGCATCCGGTGTGTGGCTTTTGGCGCTGGCAGGCACCCTTTCACTCACCCTCGGAAGGAATGACGACCTGTGGCATCTGTGTGTGTGGCAGCGCGAGTAGTGATACGGAGTTAGGTTGAACCGCGTTCTAGTCTGGCTTCCGTGTCCTCTTAGGTACATCCTGTTTTTAAGATTTTGCTTATTTATTAGAGAGGGAGAGGGAGAAGACCGGGGGAGGAGGCAGAAGCGGTTCCCCACTGAGCAGGGAGTCGGACGTGCGACTCGATCCCAGCATCTTAGGCACATTGCTGAGCTCTCTCTGCTTCCAGAGTCTTATCTGTGAAATGGTGATAAGATGAAGCTCACCAGGTTGTTTTGAGAATTAATGTAGGTAATTGTGTACACGCTTAGTGCAGTGCCACTTGGGGAACGCTGGGTTGGTAGTATTTTTGGTAGTAGTAAGTGGCCAGTGAGTCTGGTTATGATCAGAGCCCATGGGCACTTATTGTGCCCGGGTTTAATCTAAGGTGGGGGCTTCCGATCCTGGTTCCCCCATGAAGTACACGACTGCCTAGCTGTCCTAGGCTGCGGGGCAGTTCTGCCTCCAGTCTCTTGCCCTGGGAGAGCCTCACTTCCGGTTTACTGGAGGCTCTGGGGTCCGGCAGCCCGTCACTTGGCCCTGCCGCTGCTCTCATTTTGAGTAGCGATAGTGATCATCACATCTAATAAACATACTCTGATCTGTGTTTTTTTTTGTGTAAATGTGGAGCTTAGCTATGAAAAGTTAAGGATGATTCTAGAGAGCAGTTCGGCTCCAAGACCAAGAACTGAGTTGCTTTGTTTCTGGAGGGCCCTGTGCCAATATCTGGTGGGGTTATGGTCAGAAGATTAGGGAAAAGGAGCCCAGGGATCAGCGGTATTACAGATCCGCCCCAACGTTCATCCAGGATGTGTGCAGAAGACTGTACCCAGAGGGTTATGCAATTTCTTTTCACTGTGTGCTCTTGTTGCGGCTTTCATAATCAGGTGGTTTCTCAGCCTTGATAAAAAGATCACAGCTATTATGTAATAATTCCTTGTCACATTCCACTGTGTGTTTTTGAACAAGCGACTTAATCTTTTGAGCCTCAGTTTCTCTCGCTAAGGATGGGGGGACAGTTTTAGTACTTATTTCCAATGGTTGTCCTGAGAATTAAATGAGATAAATATGTGCAAATGAATGTACATGAGATCATGTGAGATCATGAACTTAGCACAGTGCTTGCCTCCTATCAGAGTGAACATCCGATAAGTGCTAGCGGACAATGTTGAAGTTGCCGGTGAATTATAGTTAATAAAATAAAGCTTGATCTTCCTTAATCTTAAATAAGTAAACACTGACAATACTGAGGCTCTCTCTATTCCTGGGATTTAGAAGCAACTGTCTCATGTGTGTGTTCACACATGCATACCCACTGATAGGCAGGTCCGCATATCTGTATAATTCCATTAGAGTGATCTGGCTCCCTGAGAGTTCACAACTTGAGTCTCACGGACTTGCCTAGTTTGGGAAAGTGATAAAGCGTTGTTTGGAGATGAGTCATCCCTTCCAGCTCAGCTGCCAAAATAATGTGCTGCTTTCTGCGGCAGTCGCTAGGGAGGAGGGTAGCGCAGCGCCAGCCTCAGGTGTGGGGGGGGGGGCAGGCAGGTGTCGGAGCCGCGAGCTGAAGAACAGGGCCTGGGAGTGTCACAGCAAGGAGCCAGAGGGATAGAGAAGGAATCTGGTGCATCACCAGAAATGAACACTTAACAGACTATTGACCAGACAGAAAATGTGATGGGGTAGGTGATAAAGTCATTTTTCAAAGTTTTTTTTGCCATTTTATATTTGGGATCCCCTCCCGACAAGTTACAACTTTTTAGCTATAATTGGTATAAAAAAAGCAATTTTCAGGAGACCTGGGCCAACATTCCACAGTGTGATGCTCTGTTAGAGGTGAAGAGTCTGGGTTATAGAATATTAAGATTGTGCTAAGCACTGAATGCTGCATTAGCATAAATAAAATAATTTTTTAGCTTTTAAAAAAGATTATAGTTGATAACACTGTATTGTATAATTGAAATTTACTAAGATTAAAAATGAAATGTCCTTGGTGCGCCTGGGTGGCTCAGTCGTTAAGTGGCTGCCTTCGGCTCAGATCATGATCTCAGGGTCCTGGGATTGAGTCCCACATCAGGCTCCCTGCTAGGCAGGAAACTTGCTTCTCCCACTCTCACCCCCCCCCACGCACGTGTTCCTTCTCTCACTGGGTCTCTCTCTGTCAAATAAATAAATGAAATCTTAAAAAAATGAAGTGTTCTTACCAAAAAAAGGATAAATATATGAGGTGATGCATGTGTTAATTAACTAGATGAGAGGAGTCCTTTCATAAGGCCTACCTATGTTGTCACCATGATGTTCACTTCAAACATCTTACACTTTTTATATAAAAATTTAATATGTACGTATAAATGGTAGTGACTCTTTAATAAATACAAGCAAAATAACATTTTCACGTTTACCAAATTAATTAAATGTTCCTTGATAACTTTGCTTAATAACTATTTAATCATGTTCAAAGTTCTAATTGTTTTTGTTTTCCCTTGGTTTGTTTGTAAGTACCCATATTAGGGCCAGAGATTATGATTGACTGTTTTCTATTTTCTTTATTATTTAATATACTTTTTAAAAAAAAATGTGCTTTTCTTTTGTATATCTAATGCAGATGCCCTCAGTGTAAACAGGATTATCCTCCTAGCTCTTACAGGAGCTTGTTGTATGGCCATGAGCAAATTACTTCATTTCTCTGAGCCTCAGTTTTCAAATCTGTGAAATGATAGTGTTGAGCTAGAAGACCTTTAAAGTCATCTCCAGTTATCAAATTTTGCAATGGCCTAAATGATTAACAAGGAATAAAAGAGATATTTAAACCTTTTTTTTTCCTTTTAAGATATGATATGGCTTTTGGAAAGATCACAAGTCAGAGCCACAGATAAACTATTGGATGATGGGCCATGAAGGGCTGAGACATTTCTTGTTGTTTTTCTGGAAGAAATTCTACCTTCATGGAAGTTGATATTTGATTTATTACCTCTAGAGTATACAGACTATCCTTTTTAGCCTTATTTTAACTGAGCATAGTCCATGCCTGAATTGAAGTGGATTATGGGGGGGGGCACTTATTTGGGATTTCGTTTTAAAAATTTGTTAGGGGAAATCTTTGAGCCATGGTGGACTCTGTTATCACAAACCTATGCTCTCAGTAATAACTAGAAAATATGGACAAACTATGAAAAACCTATTTAAAGGCATAAGAGGACTATTAAGATAGTAAGAGATTATAGGACCAAGATCGCAGAGGGAAGGATCTAAAAGTGGTGGTTGAGAGTCTAAGAAGTCTGGCACAGCTTTTAACACAATAATGGGGCTAATGGAAGATCAAAATGGGACTAGGGTCTTACCTGAGAATGTTGATGGTGAATACCCAAGCCTTTCATTTGACAGCTTGATTTCTGCACCCTGGGAACAAGAGTGAGCAGGAAATAACAGAAATCCCTAGTTGGATAAAATGGTTTGGAATTATTGATATGTTTAGGCTATCTCCTTGCCAGAAGTAAAATTATTCCTCTCTAGAAGAAGATAACATCATCCAGAGCCTCCAGTGAGCTCTACCCCTTTTTTACATAAAACGTTCAATACTCAAGTAGAAATAACCTGCCATATAACAGACAAGATGAAACTTAAAAACTAATCTTTAAAAATATAACAGAAAAAGACCCACGAGGGTCTCAGATAATGAAATTATCAGATTATCAGATAGTCTTCATAATAACTATGATTAATATGTTCAAGGAATTAAAACGTAAGGCTGAGAGCCATCTAGCTGGGTCAGTGGGAAGAACGTGTGACTCTTGATCTTAGGGTCATGAGTTTGAGCCCCATATTGGTGTAGAGATTACTTAAAAAATAAGTAACTAAAAAGACAAATGAAAGGTAAGGCTGAGAATTTCAGTAGATAACTGGAAACCAAGAAAATGAACCAAATAAAAATATATAATTAACAAATACAACAGCTGAAATTAAGAACTTAGTGAATGGCTTTAACAGTAGATTTGACATGGTTGACGTTTAGTGAACTGAATGATAAAGCAGAAGAAATTAGTCTCAAGCACAGAGAGCAAAAATTAAGGAAAATACAGAAAACAGTGTAAGAGACAAATGAGATCTGGTGAAATGTTCAGAATTAATGAAACTGGTGAACCAGAAAGAGAAGAGAGACGGAATGAGAAAGCAACAGTTAAAGCATAACGAGTGAGAGTGAACAGATAATCCCCCCAATTCCACACTGGACACAGAACAAGAAGAATGTTAATGTAAATACTGATACCCAAGAAAAGAGATCATAAAGCCAGCCAGAAAGTAGAGACCTATTACTTTGAAAGGAGAAACAAGTTTCTGAGACAATTTTTCAAAAGAAACAATGAAAGCCAGGAAACAATGGAAAGGTCTTTTTAAAAGTTGTGAAGGAAGACAATCATCATTATAGAATTCTATACCTAGCAAAAATGTTCTTCAAGCATGATTTGCAGACAAACAAAAACGGAGAGAATTTATTGCCAGCATATCTACATTAATGAAATCCTAGAAGGTGTTCTGAGACAGTAGGAAGCTGACAGGGAAGCTCAGAGATATAGGAAGGAATGAAGAACAACAGAAAGAGTGATAGGTGAGTGAATCTAAGTTTAAATCTGTATGATTATGACTTCAGAAATACTAAAATAATCTCAAAAATATATATAAAATTAAAATATACAACAAACAGTACTTGGTTTGGGAGGAGCTAAATGGAGAAAAAGGTGTTCTAAAGTCCTAGTATGATGTAGAAAGTAGTAAAAAATACTAATTTAGGGTAGACTTTAATAAGTCAAGAATGCATGTTGTAGCTACAACATGAGTTGTAGTATCAACTAAAAGAATAGTTAAGGAATTCATAACTAACAAGCAAATAGACTAATGAAATAGACTAATAAAAATTCTTGATAGATCCCAAATAAGGCAAGAAGAGAAAAAGGAACAAATATAAAGCAAATTATAAGGTGGAAAATTTAAACATAAGTGTATCTGTAATTCCATTAAATATGAAATATTAAGGCTTTCCATCAAAAGATAAAGTAATCAGACTGGAAAAACAAATGAACAAAACCTAACTATAAGTTGTTTACAAGAAACACATCTTAAATATAAAGATTCAGAAACACTGAAAGTAAAAGTTTGGAAAATGAAATACCATTTGAACACTAAACAAAAGAGAGCAATGTATCTTATGATATCTTTAAAAAAATTATTCCTTATTTGTTTATGTATGTACGTATGTATGTATATATGTATTCATTCATTCATTCATTCATTCATTCTTTTTAGAGAGAGAAAGACAGCAAGAGGAGGGGAGGGAGAGAAGCTGACTCCCTGCTGAGTGCAGAGCTGGGAGCAGGGCTCTATCTTACAAACCTGAGATAACGACCTGAACTGAAATCAAACATCAAAGGCTCAGTCAACTAAGCCACTCAGGCGCCTCTAGCTTATGATATCTTAAGGCAAGAAGAATGACTAAGAATGGTATTTCAAGGATAAAAGGATCAATCCACCAGGAATATGTGTTTCTTTTAAATGTGTATATACCTAAAAACATGGCTTCAAAATTTACAGAACTGCAAGAAGAAATAGACAAACCCACAATTACAATGGGAGATTTTACCACGTACATTGCAGTAACTGATAGATAAGTGGACAGAAATATCAGAAATGTAGATTATTAATTAATCAGCTTGTCCTAATTGATATATTATATGTAGAACAATGTACACTCTTGCAAAATACATATTTCTTTCCAGTGCACATTGTACATTTGCCAAAAATGAACATATGCCAGGTATAAAGCAAAGTTTTAATTTTCAAAAAATTAAAATCTGGAAAGTACACCTTGCAGCACTGAGAAATCAATGAGAAATTGATGACAAAACTGCTTTGTAAATTCCCAAATATTTGGGGGGGAAAAAAATCAATATTTTTCAAAATAATAGGTCAAAGAAGAAATCACAAGAGAAATTAGAAACCATTTTGACCAGAATGATATGATAGAAATATTACAGCTAAGTATATCTTACACCTAAAGCATTAAATAGAAAATTTATAAAGATATACATAAAAGATATACGTAAAAATAAGGTGCTCCTAGTTTGCTCAGTTGGTGCAACGTGCAACTCTTGATCTCAGGGTTCTAAGTTCAAGCCCCACACTAGGTGTAGAGATTACTTAAAAACACACATATAAAAATAAAATTTTATGGACACCTGGTGGCTCAGTCAGTTAGGTGTCTGCCTTTGGCTCTAGTCTTGGTCCCAGGGTAATGGGGTCCAGCCCCACATTGGGACCCCTGCTCAGCAGGGAGCCTGCTCTGCCTCTCCTTCTGCCCTCTCCCCACCCTTTCAAATAAATAAATAAATAAAAATCTTAAAAAAATAAAATTTTAAAAAGAAAGGCTGAAAATTCTCAGAAATTGGAGAAAAAAATAAGTAAAATGTGAAGAAAGAAGTAAGAAGAAAATAACGATTCTAAGACAAGATATTAATGAAATAGAAACAAATACACAATAAAGAGAACCAACAATGTCATTACCTTGTGTTTTTGGAAAGACAAGAAAAATTGATAAACTTCTTATAAGACTGTATTCTCTAACTTTGAAGAATTATTATTTCAGCCAAACATGTATTCCAAAATTGCTATTGCTGCTTAACCATCATCATTTACTTTCTCTCCTTCTTCTTATTTTAAAAAATTAACATACATATAATTAAAAAAACAAACCTGGTACTTTTGTAGCCTTTATATATCTTTGCTCAATCAGCTTTAAGAGGAAATTACTTTTTTTCATTATAAAATGATATATATTCATTGGACAAAGTATAAATTTGCAAAAAGAAGATTTACTAGAAAATGTTAAATTCCACATAATTGCTTTTGATGTATAGTCTTCGAAGCTCATTTTTTCCTCATGGATTCTCATATATTTACAAAAATGGGATCAGTGTGTATCCTGTTCTATAATTTTTTTCACTTAATATATGTGTAATGACTATTTTTCCATGTCATTAAATATCTCTTTTTACTGAATAACTTTAATAATCACACGACCTAATTTACCCAAGTATGCCATTACATGTACTTAGCAATATTTCTGCTATTAAGAACAGTGCTGTAGGTAAACATTCTTGTAACTAAATCTTTGTACAAATCACTGATTATTTCCTTTGGATAAGTACCTGGCAGTAAAATTGCTGAGTGGAAAAAAACCTCATTTTCAGGCGTCCAGTATTTATTGTTCAGCTGCCTTCCAGAAAGATTGTGCCAAGTTCTAATCTCATCAACGTCTACAGTGTGTGAGGGTACCTTGTCCAACTCTGTCTCTAACATTAAGCGTGATCCTTCAATATAAACTTCACCTAATTATCTTATCCTGAAAGTGCTGAGTCAGAGTTTCCTCATTGAAGCGAGAGAACTTAGAAAAATGCCTGATTCTGGGTGGAGAGCTCAGGGAAGGGGCAGTGATTGGAGGACGGGTGTTCTTGTTCAGTGATTTGCACAGTTAATTTCTAAAAGCAGTTCATGGACCAGAAGCCATCTACAAGCCAAGAGAAGGGAGGAAAGCTTAGTTGTTTTTTATTCTGTACCTCAGTTGTTCATGTTCCTATTAATTTTTGTATCGTGTTGACATAGTTCACGTGAGGGGAGAGCAGCGGGGTAAGAGGGGGCCTGCGGAACCGCATGGAGTTGTCAGAAGTCCGGAAGTTGTATCGCGGCTGCAGCAGGGCTTGCTTTAGAAGTCGCCAAGGCTTCCTCAGCTCAGCAATTACAAA
The DNA here is from genome assembly GCF_030435805.1 of Mustela lutreola. Taxonomy (NCBI): domain Eukaryota; kingdom Metazoa; phylum Chordata; class Mammalia; order Carnivora; family Mustelidae; genus Mustela; species Mustela lutreola. The sequence continues at coordinate 4,696,119 of NC_081290.1, read as the reverse complement.
GTGCTTATTTTTAAGGGTTTTGTTGTTGTTTTTGCTTTTTTATTTATTTTTTAGTTTTTATTTAAATTCCAGTTAGTTCACATGTAATTATAAAGCACTTTGAAGTTTACAAGACTTTTCCTATATTTCTTATTGAAAAAATTATATAAGAACTGCTTAAGAGATTTTTTTTTTACAATGCAGCTAGAACCCAAACTTCTGTAGCACTATTCTTTAACTGCTGCGTTCTTTTTATAAATCAAAATAATAAGGTACAGAGTCTTAAAATTCAAATAGTAAAACAAGACTTGTAGTGAAAAGTAGCAGTCCCTTAGACAATTTCTCCCATATTCCAGCAGCAGCTTTTAAAACTTTCAGCTGTTTCTTTAGACATTTTCTTCAGTGTCGCAAAATAAATCCTTAGATTGCTATTTCTTGATTTTTTAAAGTTACAGACACTCAGTTTCCATAGGAGACTGTAGTTTAGTTTTCTTACATAACACATTGCTCATGCATCTGCCCTCTCTTCTTCCACATTGTGTAACACCTTCCTGCTTCCCCTTTCCATCCTCCTAATACTATTTTTGAAATGTTTTTATTATGGAAAATTGCACACAGAGAGTAGTGAAAGATAGTAAAGTGCACCCCAGTGTGCCCACCACCTAGCTTGAACAATTACCAACTTGTGGCCAAACTGAATTTATCTATATCCCCTGTAGTGAATAGTTGGAAGTAATTCCCAGACATCATATTATTTCATCTATAAATATTTCAGGATTTATGACCCCCAGGATAGATATATTACAGTTTTTTTGTCAAATTAGTTTATGTTGCTGACTTTATTATGATCATATAAATATTGATCATGGATTTTGGTTTGCATCTTATTAATAAGGAGCCAAACTTCCCAGCTGCCTTCTGAGAAAAGATGCAATGGAGATAAATTTTTTTAGACTTTATGTATCTGAAATGTCTTGATCCTACCTTTACTCTCAGTTATAAGGTCAGTTATAGAGTTCAAGGTTATAAGTGATTTCCCTCAGATATTTTTTTTTAAAGATTTTATTTATGTGATACAGAGAGACACAGGGAGAAAGAGAACACCAGCGGGTAGCGGGGGGGGTGAGGAAGGGAGAACCAGGCTTCCTGCAGAGCAAGGGGCCATGACCTGAGCAGCAGGCAGGTGGTTAACGACTGAGGTGCCCAGGTGCCCCTTCCCCTCAGAATTTTTTTTTTAAATTAATATATTTCCTATTTATTTATTTATTTATTTATTTATTTTTATAAAGATTTTTATTTATTTGTTAGAGAGATACAGAGCGCACGCACAGGCAGACAGAGTGGCAGGCTAGAGGCAGAGGGAGAAGCAGGCTCCCTGCCAAGCAAGGAGCCCGATGTGGGACTCGATCCCAGGACGCTGGGATCATGACCTGAGCCGAAGGCAGCCGCTTAACCAACTGAGCCCCCCAGGCGTCCCCCTCTCAGAATTTTTAAGGTTTTGTTTCATTGTCTTCTTCCAGTGTTATGGAGAAGATGCCAGCCATCGTGATTCCCAATCATTTGTTCTTACCCCTTCTGGAATATCAGGATATTCTCTGTATCTCTGCTGCTCTGAAATTTTAGGATGTTGTACTATACTTGTAAATTGTATACGTAGATTTATATCCATTGCGCTAAGGATATAGTACATGCTTTCAACACAGGATCTCATGACCTTCCGTTCTGGGAAGAATTCTTAAATTACTGCACTGATGTCTTCTTTCTCCCGTCTGTTTTCTCTGGTGGCTCCTTCAGAGTACACAACCACTTCCCGCCTCTCCCCCACCCACCCCTCTCTTTCCTCACGCACCTGCCCCCCTTGTTTGGTTGAATCTTTCTGCAAAGGAAGTCTGGAAGCCAGCTTTTCTGGGAGGCAGATGGGAATGGGGGTTTGTGGTCTCCCCACGGAGTGTACAGGCGGTCCCTCGTCTCTCCCCGTTCAGTGAGATGCTTCCCTGGGCTGTGCTTGCTGGTCCCTGGTTCAGCCTCTTCACAGGGTCAGTCTTCAGTCTTGCCGCAGGCTGGTCAGGGAGAGGGGCTCAGGGCTCTGTCTGTAGCTCTCATTTTCAGCCTTTCCAGGGATTTGTGCCTTCAAGGCATTTAAAGCTGGGAAACCTGAAATGTCGGTCACGCTTGTCCCACTGCTCTGTGTCTTTAAGAACTGTGACCTCTACATCATCTGCTCTCCTTGCCTCCTCCTGCCTTTGCTACGCATTTGTATACTTTTATCTCTTTCGTTTTAGGGGAGCTTTAGAAAAGAGTGGAGACGAATACTGGTTTCATCCCGTGTTTCACTCAAAGACTGAGCACAAGGATCTTTTCATTTCTGCAGGCCACTTTTCTCAAGTAGTTAAGACACAAGGGGGCCAAAGAACAAAAGAAGAAAAGAAGAGGAGGGAGAAAGGAGCGTGAGGCCGAGGCTCAGGGAGGGCTGCTGAGCCTCGCGCCACGGATCTCTCAGAGAGCGCAGCCGGGACTGAGTCCAGGCCGGGGTTTTGCTGCTGGGGTCTCTGGGGACCTGTGGTCATGGGTGGATCGTCCGGAGAACAAGATACATTTGCCAAAAAGACGTTGGTGAACTTTGGTTCAATACAAGAAATATTTTTTGCAAAATAAATTTCCAAAGTCATTTTTTCACCTTTAACAAGAATGGATTTCATCATCTGCTTAATCAAAGGGGGGTCGTAAGTTTTATTTTTGTTTTGTTTTGTTTTTTGAGATAAATGGCGAGGACAATGAAAGTGTTTCCATTTCCGTGGTGGTTTATGCTGTCCATCAAATAGATTTCTCTCCAAACACCCATTAAAATTTGGGTCTCACAAAATATTTCATTTATCTAGTCAGTCTCTTACTCATTTCTTTCTTTTAATTCCCAGAGCTGGGTAACTTTTCGGTAATGACTGTGACTTAAGGCTGAAGGGGATACAGGCCTGTTTTTGTCATGAATTCAGTTTCCCAGCACAGACTGACGACCATAATGTGACCCTGTTTTGGTCCTTTGCATGAAAAGGTAAACAAGGTAGGATCTTTATGAGCTTGAAAAGTTTATAGCCTTGTAAAAACCTGGCCCCGATTTCATTTTATTATTATTTATTATTATTTTTTAAAGATTGTAGTTATTTGACAGAGAGAGAGAGAACACAAGTAGAGGGACTGGCAGGAAGAGAGGGAGAAGGCGGCTCCCTGCTGGGCCGGGAGCTTGATGCAGGAGTCGCGTTCTGTCCCAGGGTGTCGGGATCATGACCTGAGCCCAAGGCAGATGCTCAGCCCACTGATCCTCCCCGGACCCCCTGGCCCCCATTTTAAATAAAGAAATGTATTATGAGTTGACGAACTAATTTTGCACATTTAGGGAATGAACAGTTCTCTCCTGCACCCCCTCGCCCCCACCGGGCTGGCGGAATTCCTGGCAGGGAGCCCCATTCTGTTCGGGTAAATCCCATAGATTTTAGTTAGACTGGGTTCTCCTTCCAGCTTTGCCATTACTTCAGGGGTGGGGGATGGGGGAGAGTTGGGATCTCTCCGGGTCTCGGTTTCCCCATCTATAAAGTGGCGAGAATAAAGCCACTTCCGACGTATTAGTCTAAATGTGGTACCACATGCAAAAAGCCGTAGACCTGGCTCTGAGGAAGAAGTTAATAAATGCGGAGTAGAAGCTTGAAAGGAGAGTGGAGAACTTGACAAAGATCTTGAGCTCGTGTTCTTGTTCTGCCACTTTCTAGCTCTGCAGTGTTTGATAACATACTGTCTCTCAGCTTCAGTTTCCTTATGTTTAAAATTGGGATATGACGTCTGTCTTAAACAGTCGCTATGAGGATTGTCTTGAACAGGGTAATATGAGATTCTTGGTCCTATAGAAGCGTTTTGTGTGAATTTTATTTTGACGATGTTAGGGATCCCGAGACACTAGATTGTGGGGTGTGACTGTGTTCAAGGAAGGCTGAACATCTGTTTGAGCATTTGCCTGCCACACTGTTTGGTAACCTGACCATTGTGGTGCTTCCTTATAAACGTAACTGAAAGCTAATTGTTCATTGTGGGAATTTTCTGGACTTGTTTGGTAGAACTAGTCTAATCTGGAGGTGACTTTTCAAATAATTAGAAACTAAAAGCAGCTACACATCATATGTGAAGAACATGTCATTATTCTGCTCTAAATCCCAAGACCTTCTCTTCTATAAAGCATCTGAATAGCTTTTAGAAATTAAGTTATTTGGGATTTTGGTTTTCTTCAGAAGAGTAAAGAAATGACTTCCCTTTTCACGGGTGAGTAATCTGCTAATGGAGACTCGTAGAATCAGACTTTTGGAGCTAAAAAGTAGCGTAGAGACCACCTGATTAAAATTTTTAATTTTATTGGTGAAGAAGTTAAGCTCAAGAAAGGCTGTTCCTTATCCAACACTACAGAGCTATTAACCAGTGAAGCCTAAGAAAATAGCCAGGTCTCTGCTTAAATTTCAGCTGAAACAACACTGTGATAAAATAACTCCATGTAATGCTATGACAGAACTCTTTGAATGCTTTCTAGTCAGTCTCAGTTTAGAAAAGATGGACTTCCAGAGTGTTTTCTAAACTAGTTTGTTGAAATTATATAAGAAAAGTTTTTAAAGAATTAAATTCGTCAGTGAACTGAGATTTTGTAAGCATTCTTGAGTGTCTAAATTAACACCATGATTTTTATACGCCACGTACCTATTAATTATGTATTTGTGTTAATTATTTATCTCAGCATGTATCT